>NW_026915527.1:0-414094 GCF_034315485.1 Pezoporus occidentalis
AACTGTCCACTTTGTGTATGAAGATCAGTTACATCTGACTATATCAATATGGTGTGGTTAAAAAGCCCACATTTAAAGTGTCAATTTCATTATCAAGGGAAGATCATGGGGTAGTTTTTGGACAGACCTGCAGCTGGGGAGTTCAATACAGTCATGCAAATATGAACCCGACAAGAACCTGATCATTACTTACGAAGTTTTCTCAAGGTCTGGACAAGTTTGAAGCTAATATTCCCTTGACCATCCAATGTCCAGTGACCTTTATTTTTAATAAAACTGAACTACTGGCAGGGTTGATTCATATCAGCTCATTTCTGATAAAGCATCCCTGCTACACCTGGGTCCACAGTACCCAGAAGAATGACTCAGCAGAAACAGTAGGGTCTCTGAACAACCACAGGTGCTTATGCTAGTCACAGCTGCATGTCTGCAGCACTCCACAGCTGGTTCCACCCACTGGTTAACCACACACTTCTTTGAAAGCTACTCCGCTAATCATAGACTGTCTCAAGCTTAGAATTTTTCACTGGTGCAATGATACCTCTATGCTGGGGAGTACATGATTTGCTCAGAGAAACAAAAAAAACTCAGCTCTCTTGGATCTTTTGTTATCTTAATATCTACCTTTTCATCCTTTTCACAGGTAGATAATTTGAGTTCCCTTCCACTTTTCACCTTTCAAGTCCTCGTACATTTCTGCTATTTCTCCCTTTGACATCTGAAACAAGCTGGCTTTATAAGAGACAGTATTAGGAGTGATCCAAATACACCATGCATTTGAGCAACCAGATAGTGAATTTCTCCAGCTGAGCCAGGACTGCTTCCATGGCCTTTGCCATCAGCCCCAGTCTGAATTAGCAACATTAACCTTTGGCAACATCCTTGAGTTACAAGTTGTCTCTGCTCTCCTTCCATTCTTTACATACACTAACTCTGGCTTCACTTCCACTTACTTGTAATAGATTATGGCTGCTCACAGTCTTTTGTGTCAGATGTCGTTTAGCTGCAGCTGTGAGAAGCTGCCATTGGGCAGCACTGGCCCATAACATTCAATTTCCACTTTAACAATAAAATCCATCTTTGCTACAGATACCCCTCCTCACACTGCTTCATTTTGTTTTGTTGTCACTTGATGGCAACTTCATTCAATTTCAGTAACTTTATTTTGCTGCAGGTCTATGTGCAAACTTCCATAAAGTTAAGCCCATGTCTGCATGTCTGTCCCCTCACCCTCGAAAAACTAAATGTATGAACAGGGATGTTTTACAATTGCAACAAAGGGACTAAACAACAGTTACATGGCCAACTCGTATGTTCCTATATCTCATATATTCTCTCCCAGTTACTCCTTTTGACTCATTAATAACTTTACACTCTGCCTATCCACATGTAACAGAAAAGACTTTCTTGTAACTACAGCAATTGCACCACTTCACAGCTATAATGTCAGGACTTACCAGTGGATTTTTAAAAAATTCATACTTGGCATAATTTTTTCTAAAATACAGTTTATTTTCTTCTTCCATTACCCAATTTGACTGGACTTCCATTACTAATTCATGGTCCTCTATAGCTCTTCCTGCAAAAAAACACAAACAAATTAAAACAAACCCAAAACCCACATAACCTGCACCTTAAGAGCCTAAGAGTAGAATGTGGAAACACAAAGGTCAGGTAATAAAAATATTATTATATTAATTTGAACAAATACAAACAATGAAACAAGCAACCTGAACACGGTCTGCTACTTAGGTCCATGTTACACCAAACTGCTGTTCCACCTCAGTAGGGCCCAACTTCTGAGGTAGGTCACAAATGGGTTATGTTTGTTGTGCTTTGTTTCTTTTAAAGGGGCAGCTGGAGGCTTTATTCTATTGCGTGGCCAAATCCACATTCTCCCTGCAGCAGCCAGGCAGCTGTGTGATGCATGGGGCAGCAGTCAGGAGACCACTTCAGCCATTCACTCAGCCTGTCTGTGGTTTCTGTTGGAAATGTCTTCCTAGCAGCTGTAGGACTAGCATATGCAAAAGGAATGGTAAAAGTAAGCCATGAAAAAAATAAAAACCAAACCAAAAATAACCTACAAAGTGAATCCTAACGTGTAGTTTGTCTTTGCAGTGGGACAAGGGGAAGAAAAGGCAAAGAATTCAGTTGTAGCACAGCACTGGCAAACAGAAACGGTATTCTCACTGTTTTAGACTGCTTCTGCCATTTGGATTCTTGAGTGAGTTTTTCCATTTTACAGCCATATGAAATGAACTTAAAGGAAAGACATAGAATTTAAGAACTCCTCTAGATGTGTGGTGATTGTTGACATGTTGCATGCTTTGAGTAATGCAACATAACTACTCATAGTGCAGAAAGTTAAGCATAAATCCTCAAGACTATGCATATATGCATAATTTGTCACAATATTATTAATACTGCATATTTCCCCCCTCCCCCTTTTTTTGATACATTTCATCAGCTTGTGAATTGATATTACAAAAAAAAAAAAAAACAAAAAAAAACCAACACAATGGACATGCTTCCAAATGAACACGCAGTTTTTGTGCCCACTCGTATTTTGTTGTGGACTCAAACTAATGAGAATAAGATGGAATTGAACAAAGTCGTAGATTTTATTTAAATTATTATTGGCACCTCCAAATTTCAATTACACTCCAACGAGTTACAGGTTAAGAACAAATCTGACTTCTAAACTGATGTCTCTCTGCCAGTTATGGGGTTTTAAAATCCAATTCTGATCATGGTTTCAACAGGAAAAGGCAATTAAAAATTCATTATAAAAACCATGCAACTTACAATTTTCTGGTCCTAATTCTCTAATCCCATTTTCTTCACTTAGAAAAATTTTATTAGAAATTGTTTTTAAAAGTCCTAACATATAAAATAATAGTATTAAAAAAAAAAAAAAACCACCAAAATTTAATTAAGCATAACATTAAATTAATATAAATGGTAAATTTTTGTAAGTGGTCCTGGGTAAACAAACAGCCTAACTTTTATAAAGTGTAGTGTGGACAACGTCCTAAGAAATAAAAATTGAAACTCATTTGAAATCATTAAAACCTCTTTAGAACCACAATATCTTTCTATTGATCTTCTCTTGCCATCTTAGTCACTGCTTCATGCTTCCACACTGTCCAGTCTGTTGGGTAACAGCTTTATTGTAGCCCACAAATCTATAAGCTTCTTCAGGAAGTTTCCAGATAGCAAATTTAGAGACAATACACTTATACAGCTAAATTTCACCTCAGTGGGAAAATATCAAGCTCATAACTGGCAGAAGACAAAGCACTCTGATGATCAAACAGGGCAAAGTTAAAACTTCCACTGAATTTAACTCATTGCTGAGCCCATAAAGACAGAAATTAAGGATGCTACATGAAACTCACATATTGTAAGTGTATTAAATGAAGCACACAAAACCAGAAAACAAAAAATACCCCCAAAATAGAGAAAGTGAGACTTTGAAAAATGTTGTACATGCTGCTCTACTGCAAAACACATTCTTCAGATGCGAGAGACACTAAATAACTGAAGCTCTTCCTCAAAACCAGCATGTTTTTTTTCCTTTCAATTTTATAGAGAGAAAGTGTTCCTCTGGGATGACATCTAAAACTCCTGAATGCTTGGCATTGTGACATTTAAGAAAATACCATTTCCTCAAGACTTACTTCTTGGTACAAAAATAAGAAATTCTGCCATCACCCCAATGGGTGGGTAAGGCTGCTGGTATTTCTTTAAGGTGACATATCACAGAATATTCTACACTTTATTCAACTTACTTTCTTGAAGGAACCGAAATACTAACTTAGTGTCCTCCAAAACACAGCCCTCTAATCAAATCCCTAAACGTTGCCATGAAAAAACCACACTTTGGTATAGTTAGATCATTTTTTCTCTTCCAGCTAGACTGCAAAGTTTCTGCCTCCTTCTCTACCATCTCTTTATTACTACTACCTCTAACGTGAGGACCACCTTCTCCAAAACAGTGTCTCCTTAACTATGGAAAATAACTAAAGCACATGAAAGATTTAATATTGAAATCCATGACAGAATGCATTTCAAATGGTCTCTCTAGCCACACAAATCAGGGAGGGAATTAAATCAAATGAAAACCAGAAAAGCCATTGCTCAGTACTATTGCACAGATAATGCTTTGTAAGCCTTCCCACAGACTACCTAAAAGAATGCAGATAGTGAAATCAAAACAAGACAGTGAAACATAACAATGATGTGCCTGGCCAAGCCACTACTGCCTACTCACAGAGGAATCCTAGAATGCAAGTCAATAGAGCTCAATAGAGCTCAATAGAGCTGCAGAAGCAAAATGAAAAATGT
Source organism: Pezoporus occidentalis (assembly GCF_034315485.1). Classification (NCBI taxonomy): domain Eukaryota; kingdom Metazoa; phylum Chordata; class Aves; order Psittaciformes; family Psittacidae; genus Pezoporus; species Pezoporus occidentalis. The sequence goes on from NW_026915527.1 coordinate 4,348, forward strand.
TTACAGTCAACACAAATGTTTCTCACTAGAGAAGGAAAAATTTCAGCATGAAGGTAGTACTTTCTTTCAAAGGAAAACAGCTATGGAAAACTTCTGTTTTCACAGCTTGCCCTGTCTGTAGAGGGGAATTATGTGACCCAAACACCAAGGTACCTAATGGTAGGGATGACATAGCATCATCCAAATCCAGGCATACCTCAGCAGCCTTTAATAATCTCAGACAAGATGAAAAACATCTATGAATTTCTTCAAATTCAGTAGCCTGGGACAATGGGACAAAGAGGGAACATACCAGAAGCACACAGTTCTGAAATACACTGAGATTTATAGTACTGTAATAGTTCTTGTACTTTGGATAGTTGAAATAGAGCCCAGGCTACTGCAAAACTTTGGAGGTGGGTAGGAAGACTGAGCATCCGAGGTGACAGGGCAAAAGCAGTGGGTTGTGATGGGTGCCAAAAGGCAGGCAGATGGAGTACACCAGTCAGTGCCTCAGGGAGGTGGTGGAGGTGGAGGAACCATCTCACCTGCCCACTTGCCCTGAGTCAACACCACCTGGTCAGTGCTTGCCATGCAGCGTAGTGAGGATGCAACGATGCTTAATGTACAACAATACAGCTCCACACTAAAAGGCACATAGGACTGTGAAAACAGGACTATACAGACTGTGGATTTATGTTTTGGTTTAAGTGGAATATTTTTTTTTCCTTCTTTTTTAACTTTCACATGCAGGTACCTCCACACAGGAATGAGCGAACACTCCAGTGATGTAATTAATGTCTGTCTTGATTAAAAGCAGAACACTGTGCTCAGCTCACTACGATTCATGCAATTATGTCTAATTCAGAAGTATTCAGACAGCTGTTAGGTATTAAAGAAAATGTTCACTAACTGATGAATACTTTACTAATCCCCGAAATACTGGAATTTACATAAACATACACACTCACAGTATTTCTCCTTTCTATATCTATTTGTTTAATTTGGGAGCAGAAAAAGACTGTCCAAATTTCCATGGGTAAAATACACAACAAACACAGCAAACAGTCCAAAACTAAATCATCATTTGAAAAATATTTGTTCACACTACTCATCCAGTGCTTAAGAACATACTTAAAGCAAGTCAAGATCAATATGTTAAGTCTTTCAAACAAAACCAATCTAACACTGTCATAAAAATAAACCTATTATTATTCAGTATCATTAAAAACATAGAAGAAATCTCATGTTGCTCTTAGTAATGTTGAATTGCCATTTATAAGAGGAGGTTTAGACTGGATATTAGGAAAAATTTCTTTACCAAAAGGGTGATCAGGCACTGGAACAGCCTTACCAGGCAAGTGGTCGAATCACCATCCCTGGATGTGTTCAAAAACCAGCCTTTAGTGACATGACTTAGTGGTGGACTTGGCAGTCCTGGGATAGAGGTTGGACTTGATGATCCTAAAGGTCTTTTCCAGCCTAGTTGATTCTGTGATTCTAAGAAATCGTTTTATCTTAGAAATTATTAGATCATCTCTTTCTAAAATTATGCCCTAAGCACACAAGCAATTTTTATGATTTCATAATCTTAGGAAAAGCAACTTCACTAATGATTTTATACTGAAAACTTCCAAGAAATCCTCCAGACTGAAGAAAGCACTATCTGACAAAGAGTATATGAGCCACTATTGCTCTGGCATGGTTTGCCAGAAATGTCTTCTTCAATAGCTGCTACACTACTTAAACGCTACACCACTTAAACACCAGCCACACTATAAAATACAGAAAACGCTACTGCTATTTATATAGTAGTGCTGTCTAAATCCAGTTTTTATATCTCCTCTTCTGTAGCAGTGCTCAACCCAGATTTAACTCCGACCTTACTCTGAGCTGGAAGCATCTTACAACTGATACATTCAGTTCAAAAGGTTTTAAATATCTTTGAAATGTTACAAAGCAACAAAAAAAAAACCTGGAAAATGTTTGTGACTGCCTTCATGGGATAAAGGATCAGAAAAGGGCAGAAAACAGATTTAGCTTTTGTAGTTCATCTTTAAAATATGGCTGTTCAACATAATACAGTCAGAGCTGCACAGTTATTTTAAACAAATGCACAAGTCCAGACTCCCTAGGTAAATACACAGAAAGACAATAGCTTTTAGCCATATATAAATCTCCACAGCGTGGGGGGGGGGGGGGGGGGCAAAAGGTTGTTTTTTTGTTGATGGTGAGTGTTTTTTCAAAAATCTACAGTACTGGAGTTGCCAGGTATCAGTGCAGTATCTTCTGAGAATCAAGGACTCCAAGAAGTTTTCTATGCGTTTTAGGATGCAGGAAGGCCCCAAAACATTCTCTTTCTCAAGCCATGCTTTGCACTGGCAGCTGGAACTGCTTTTGAGGTTGCAGAAGTACTATCTTTGGTAACTCTAGTACAGTGCCAAAGTTAAATAATAATATGGAAGCTTTCAGTGACATGAAATTGAAAGCAGATTTTTTTTTTTAATGGTGTCTTCTAGTAAAGTTTTCTGATATAGTTCCTTATCAAAACCAAACACAATACAGAACTGAAAAGTAGTGCTGTAAAAGTAAGTAAGATTGACTAGAGTATCAGTGCCATACCACATCCTAGCAGTGGACTTCTAAACTCATCTTCTGCTGAGTGAAGTCTTTCATGTGTTCTGTATTTCTTACGTCTCTGCAAACATCCCCTTTGTCCTTGTATTAATTTATCTTAATGTGTTTTTATACTGCAAAATTACATCTCTACACTTGAAAAAGGTACAGAGACCAGAAGGCAAAACCATGGTTGTAATGTGAAACCATGGATTACACCTTTTAAACTGCATAGCAGAAAATGAAGGAATACTGATGATGTGGAAGGGGTTCAGTGTTTCATTTCCAGCAACTTAAAATACTAAGCATAACATCACTTCAACATAGCTCACTGGTCCATAAGTGGAAGTTTAGAAGAATGGTTTTGTTCTGCCTTTTAAATAGTCCTGTCCTAGAGTTCACAATAGATCTAGCCAAACTGAGTGCATTAAAAGAAAATACTGACAGCCTACTTCAATGTTGGTTTTGAATAATGAGTCTTATTGTCCAGATATAATAGCAGCGTGTAACTGCTTTCTGTCTTTGATGTCAGAGATTTCACTCAGGTGTGTTGGAAACAGCAAAGCTTTTGTTGTCTTGCTAGACAAGCAGGAAATACCAATAAAAGACGAAGAACTGACAAAGAAAAGCAAGGAAGAGCGAAGAAGAATTTGCATTGAGAACCTTAAATGGGCAGCATCTTCCAAATCATTCTTACATGTGCAGCAAAAAGTAGTGTGAGGCAAATGCACTATGACAAAATGTACTTTATAGCTATGCTTTCAACAAAAAGAGAAACAGACACAACAAGCCCCCAAAAGAATAAATTCACACAAGTCCTCCATCATTTAGCTTCCAAGCCTTTCTATAACAATTACACTTCTATGTGAAAATGAAAACCAAACACCTTGTTTACTGCCATACAATTGTATGGTATTAATCTTACCTAAACCTGTGTGGGTAAGTTGTTCAAACAGAGTCCAGCTATGGTCATCAATGTAGTGGTTCTTCAGTATCAAGAGCTGACATACATCCCTGGCTGTTATATCGCTTGGTACTTCCAAAGCTCTGCTAGTATTGTCTTCACTATATACTTTAATTACCTGCAATAAATAAAAAAGCTAAAATATCTGTAAGTTTAACTTTTGATTCAGTTAGTTCAAATACATTCCTCTCTCATATTCATGACTGAGACAAGAACCTATACATTTAGGATGCAATACTAAAGACAGCCATTTCTCTCTAGAGCATGGTGTAATTGAGAACAAAACAGCTGAGTAAAGCGTATCCCACTTCTAAGTTTGGCTACTGGTCATCTTTTGCCACAGGACACCAAAAAGATTGTTGCATTCACTTAAAAAAAAATATATATATAATAGAGAGGTAAATAAACCTGGTGAAAACGTACATTCTTACATAAGCTAAAGAAGAAATCACAGAGGATAAACAGTGAAACTCAAGAATTCAGGGATTGCAGAACTGTAAGAGTTGATACAGAGTTAGTTCAGAGAACAATCAGATTCAAGAAGCTCATAATTCTATAAATAGAACAGGAAATGCTACAGACATGCTTCAAATTTTCACAAGCAAGAACTGAAGCTATGAGTTAATAAAAAGACATACAAACATACATAATAAAAAAATATCATACATGTGAAAAAAATTACCATCATATGAGGACCAGAGAAGTAAACAAAATGTTGTAGAAGATGTAGATGTAAAAAATCTTGTAACAAATATACAGTTTTTATTGTGTTCTATCAGTATTTTTTCCAAGTTTCTTTATTCTACTGGAGGGGGTGTGGAGGGGAGGAAGAGGAGGAAATGCAAACTCTTATGAGTTATCCTGTCACCTTCACTTTTAAATGTCAGTTAAAAAGTTATTTTTCTCCACTGGTACACCCTTAGGAATGGGTGTCCATAATTTCCTGAAGAACTGAAATTAACCTTGCTGATGCTTAGTTTCAAATGAAGAGGCTGAGGAAGTCTTACTGCATAGTGATTGTTTGAAAGAAGGCATGACCATTTAAGTACTTTTTCTGTATTTTCTTTACCTGAAGGAGAATTAATCGAATTAGATGAATCTCTGAACTCGATGGAACTGATGCAAGTCCCCACAGTGACTGAGCCCATTAGGGTCAAGGCAGAAGGGTTTTTTTCTGGTATAGGAGTAGAAAATAATTTCATATTCCTCACAGAAGTCAAGAAACCCAATACTCTTTTAGATTTCCTCTATTCTGCATTTTTTAAAAGTAGACAAAATACAAACAGTGAAAAATATTGACAGTCCCCACACAAGGATCAACTCCTATCTGTGGTATTATATGTGGGAATGGTAACACAGTTCCCAGAATAAAAGAGATGTTTGAGATTTTATTATAAACACGGGCAGATAAACATGAACAGTAGGTAGAGAAGATCTGATGCAACATTAAACATGCCATAAAGTCTTCCAGGTACTCAGAAACACACTAAGTTATCAGGTCTGGTATGAAGTACCTTGTATTTTCAAACAAGCATTTTCACTGGAAAGCTGCTCAATGTCATGAGACAGGGAAGTAAATACAAAATTCATCCTCAAGAATCAGATTTATTCACCAATATTTACATTTTTCAGTACTGTGAAGTAACTGTGTTATTCATTCTCTACCAAAACAACGAGAGTCTGAATGTCCATCCCCAGTGCAGTGCTTGCTGTGTACTGTGTCAATGGAAACGCTAAGCAGCTCACTTGCTAGTGACAGTGGCCACAGCAGTAAGGAATTCAGCACAGCTTAAACTACCCCGCCTACCCTGTCTGTGCCAAAGCACAGGCATCCTCAAGACAAAGAGCATCAAAGATGTTTTGAATTTATCCCCAAAATCCTCTCAGTTTATACGATTCATCCATATTCATCAGAATACATTACACACCTCACCTGAACTTTATACACAAAACCTAAACATGGTTGTAAGCCCTTCATTAGACAAATTCTTAAAGACAAATGAACATGATATTGTCAGTCAGTCCTTAATTTGCTGCCTTACAAAACACATGCTGATTTCAAGCATCTAATGAATAATCAGCAATGTATTGGTGCCCTAACCTGTTACAGCAGCTCCTGTAACCAGTTGTGCTAAAGTTGGTAAGTAAGTGAGCAAAGAGACACAACTTTATCTCCTGCCATGTGCTTTTTTCCCACTAACTGCAAAAATTCTTCCTTGACCTCCACCCCAAATCAGGTCAGCTCACCCACAATTTCTAAACATCAGAGCAAGGAAAAAGGACTCCATTTGAAAACCACATAGTGATTAAAATACCTTTATGGCCTTACTCCTCTTCATAATGTGTTTTTCACTATGGAACTACATATATGCCAGTTCTGTTACAAACTTTGGCCCTGTGTATTAGATCAGCATGAAGTCCATGATGATTTGCCTTAATATTTCAGCTAATAAGTGATTACAGCTCAAGAGCTCCACACAAGTTTCAGCCACCCTTGACACAACATCAATCTCCAAGATACAGCAGTCATTAAAAGTGGTGAAATCTGTCTCTACTCATGAATCAACTACCTCAGAGCAAGAGTCTTCCCACAAAAAGAGGCAGACCTGGAGAAAGTAGATCCAAAGTTTCCACAGGCCTAAGCTGCATCCCACTACTAACATTCAATACAAAAGGCAAGAAGACCACATCGAAATTGAATTGAATGACCAATACCACCAAAGCAGCCATGCTTGGTTTCCTAAAATGTCTATGCTTTGGCAGCATTCCCAAGTGGGACTGGTTAGCAATGAAGCATGCTTGCAGTATGGTCATGTCCCATGCACACAGACACACCAAACTCCTGCTCCAGTCACACAGAAATGATGTTTTGCAGCCCAGGATAAAAGCAGTATGAACTATGTAAAATCCTGCAGTATTTACAGAGATTCAAATATGAAGTTAAAGAAGTGTCTAGCATGCTGTGCTGTGAATGAGGTAGAGGGCTATACAGGTGAGGGTACAAAACAGCACCCCATCACCTTAAAACATGTACTACTCTGGGCAGCACTGAAGGTCAGGGACAGCTTCATTAGCCTCTTCAGTTAGTCTGTATGAGGCTGAATCTAAAACATTTTACAGGCTAATGTTCCAGAAAGGAGAGAGACAGTATAATTAAGAGAGAATTAAAGAAGAAGAGAATTAAAGTGACTTTCCTAGTTCTGGACTAGATGATCATTGTAGATCCCTTTCAACTGAAATACTGTATATCTCAATCATTTCTCCATAATGCCAGGGTAAGAATCCATGCCAGTGCCCTGGCTAGGGACCCTGCCAACATGTACTAGCCACTGTAGTTTTCTCCAGGTACTCATCAAGGTGGTGTGCTTGTTTCACAGCAAGAGCACGTACAGCCCATGCTGAGGCCCCTGACGGATGATTTTTACAGAAATTCTTTTTAAAAGGGTTAAGAGTCGCAGTAGAGATGACTACACTCTTATTGCTGAGGAAATAGAAAAAGACTTTTTAAAATGCTGAAGACAGCAGCACAAGTCATAATAATGAGCTGCCTGCGGCCATTCAACTCAGGGAGTGTGAAGCCTTGGAGGTGGCCTTGGACTACAGGAGCACAGCTAAAACAAAACAACATAACAAAAAAAAACAATGGGAAAAAAGAAACCACCCGGAGTTTATATTCTCTGTGAGTATTTTCACTTGGCTTTCTCAGTATAGTGAAATAAATCCTGCACAAGTCTAGGACAATGGATCACCCCTGCTCACAGCTATGACACGTTATCTTATAAAACACAAATGCTGTGCCCTTTTTCCTTTCCTTGCAAGGGAGTCAAATACAGCTGAAGACAACAGTCACCTAATAGACCCTTCTGAACTTCTGCTACAATTTTATTTTAATGAATTGAATATGAAGTGTAAATCTCATGAGTTAGAGTGACCTCTGACGGGTTTTTAATTAGAAAAAGATGCTCGTTCTGTGCTTTCTGCTGTGTTTGAAGCAAAGTCCCCGGTAGGATTTGCTGGGAATGTATTTGTCCCATGGGGATTCGTTCATACAAATAACGGTAAATTCAAAATCCCATATTTCCTTCTAAATATGTTGCAATAAATACTTCCTTTGCCAGAAATAGGGGATGCTCTAAGAATTAAAGGGTGGCAGGATTATGCTAAAGATGCAGTTACAATCACCTCCCACAGAGATAAGGAAACCTGACTGACCACCTCTTTCTTTTTATTAGCAGTTACGATCATGCACTGGGCTTTCCAGTCATCCCCACTCTCTTCTATTCTTTTCCTGAAAATTTGACTGGTTTAAGCCCAGCCATAAATCAGAACCACGCAGCCGCTTGCTCACTCCTCCCTTCCTCCTCCCCCCACTACCAGAGGGATTGGGAGGAGAATTGAAAGAATGTAACTCCCATGGGTTCGGATAAGAACAGTCCAGTAACTAAGGTATAACACAAACCCACTGCTGCTACCACCAATAATAATAATGATAAGGGAAACAACAAGGGAAGAGAATACAACCACTCACCACCCACAGACCGATACCCAGCCTGACTGAGCAGCAATCTTACCCTTCCAGGTAACTGCCCCCAGTTTTACATCCTGGGCATGATGTGCTGTGGTATGGAATACCTCTTTGGTTAGTTTGGGTCAGGTGTCCTGTCTCTGCTTCCTCCCGGCTTCCCCTCCTCCTTGGCAGAGCATGAGACTCAGAAAGTCCTTGGTCAGAGTAAACATGACTGAGCAGCAACTAAAAACATCAGTGTTATCAGCACTTTTCCCAGGCTGAAAGTCAAAAACACAGCACTGCACCAGCTACTAAGACTGAGAAAAATGACTGCTACTGCTGAACCAAGGACACACACAACAAAAAGATTTTAATTGAGGAGAAGCTGTCATTATCATTTTCATTACCGCACACTCTTGAGCTTTGTTCAAGCTATTTAAGTTCCCTTGACTATACCTTTAAGTAGAAAGTTTGAAAAAGTTGCCTCAGTAGTGTTAAAATTTTCCCTTTCCTGCCTACTTTATAAATATAAGGAGATTTTAGTTGTTTCCAGAGCCAGAAAAAGAAACATCTCAATAGATTCCATTTAAACCACTGGAAGTAAGAAATTAGCAACTCCAAGATCCTCTTATAAGAAGCTGAGCATGGTAAGTATTAATCATTTTCATTGCCTATGGGAGCAGGCAAGGATTACAGCCTTTCTTTTTCCATTTTTCAGTATATTAAAAATCAGCCAAGATCCCAGAAGTATGTGTAATGCATCTTTATCCCTCCAAAAAATTATTTGGTTAAGAAATATTGCTTCAAAGTAAAATATATTGTGTTTCACTAATCGTCTGCACTCAGAATGTAAAATCAATGTTGACAAATATAATATAGTATTTAACACAGAAAACAAAAAGGGAGACTCAAGCTTTTATACTAGAAAATAATCAGATGGGGAAAAAAATCCAGAAACTGTTTAAGAGAATAAGTAAAAGAGCACATAAGGCAATCAGTGTGGGAGGAAGGAGGAGCAATAGAAGGCTGGACTCCCCCAAGTCTTCTTTCACACTCAATCATCATCTCCACTGCAATAATTAAATAATATGTTTCGTACACTTTTAAGAGAGGGTGTCCAAGTCTGATTCTTCAGAATTTTCAAGCCATCTGTTTTGAAAGTTCCAATCTGCAGAAACAGCACAAACATATGGAAAGACCATACCCTGCACTGAGGAATTTCAAATTTCACAATAATTTCTAACATGTGAAAGAAGCCAGGTAGATCCAACAAAAAAAGAACCACTCAGCACATGGAGTCCATATTTAAGCGCCTACATCAAAATGGCCTGACATTTACATGACTCTTAATGCTCCCTTAAAACCATTAAGACAGTATGCATAACCAATAATCAGACCCTTTAAAAAAACCCAAAAAATAAAAATCAGGCCACTTTCATTTATAAAGATACAAGCTCCTAGGTTTAGCTTATCATTTCTACAATTATTTTTCCCCCATGAATAAAACATTGCACATTTTGTACTTACAATTTCAGTCACATTTATGTTAAATGTAGAGTCATTGTACGCAAAACCAGGCCTTGAAAAAGTCTTACGCTCCAGGGTGCCATACTTCCCCTGAGATCCTGCCTGATAGTGTGCTAACCTCTCTCTTTAGTGCCAACTAACAGGCTATTTGCCTGAAGCATTTGTTCTCCAACTTCCAACCTTGCCCCCTGCTAGATAAAGTTTTTTGCTTATTGATATTGGCAAATGGTAGGGGAATTTGGAGTATATTTGAACTACAATGGAAGTACTTGGAAATTTCCAGCATTTTGAACTATTTTATGTCTTCTAGCAATAGTCTGTCTTGATTTTAGAGTGAACTGGCAAAATTCTGCATTCATAAAACCATTTAAGGGCAGTATAACTCACAACTAGTTAAAAAAAAATATAAGCATGTCAATAAAGTTATAAAGTTTGCTGTCTTCATTACCAGGTGTGAATGAAAGACTTCCCCTTCAAGTATCCCTGTCTATAGTTTAAAGGCCAGCTTCCAATATTTCTGTCCAAGGGGAGGATTTCCAGGTCAAAAAGACCCCAACCCAAAACAAATCAAACCCACAGTGCATATAATGGTAAACTGCAGCTGCTCATTGTAAAGCAACTGTTTTCTCAATCAACACAACAGGAGCTTTCCAAAATTTGTCCTGTACATGTTTCTGTGAGCCTTTATTCGCATAAGACCACTGACAAGCTCAAATTCTCTAACAATTCATTGATTTCTTGACTCAAAACATGATTTTTTTTTAGGCATAAATATTCTGTGAGAAGGTATTCAAATAAATGATTAATTTCATGGTAACAGTATGTGCACATTATCTATTAAAACAATTTCTATTTATTTTCTGGGCACTAGAGCAGCTGTCAATATCTGACAGTTACTCCCCTCCCCCATATGCTTAGTACTGTTTCTGTGCCCTACCTAATCCAGCACAAGACTGACCATCGCATGAAAAAGAAAGTAAACAGCAATGTGAAGAAGTAACATAAAAATATTTGAGATTAGCTATAGGGAAAAAGGTCCAATCCACTATTTGCCGTCTGACTTTGGGCAAGTCAATATTAGTCCCTCAGTTTCCTTTTTGTAAAATGGGGCAGGGGAACTGAAATGTGTTGCTGTACAGCAGGGTAACAGATTGAACTCATTAGGATTTATAAAGCACTTAGACTTACTCATAGGACTACTGCTTTAGATGTGCAAACATGCTCTATTATAAAATGGGAGGTTAAATTATGCAGATCTCCAAATTATAATAAGGTATGTGCAAAAATATACCACCAAATTCCTTTCAAATGAAGGTTATGACAATCACATTATGATATTAGAAAAAAATGTCTGAATGAGGACAAAGCTGACATGTAATCATCTCAAAGACAATGTCAGTAAAACTGAAAAGAAACAAGGTTTGAAAGACAACAGGAAAGTTAAAATATAAATATTATTTAATCATGAATTTGATACATTCACATTTTCAATATTGGCTAGCAGAAGCAAAATATAGTTATAAATAGTAATCAAACAGTTATAGATTTCATTTCTCTGTATAAAACTGAACAAAAGGCAAGATACAGAGAAAGTGATTTCCACACTGGACAATTAATTCATCGTACAACTACTTCTACAGCAGAAAGTGCGATTATTAACTACACAATAACTATACTATAATTGGAGAACTAAATAACAGGTATGTTGTGAAGTTTAACATCCTGAAAGAAAGAACTGCAGTAATAAACATGCAGATTAAACACAGAAAGGGAAAGTTTTATCACTATCAACAGCCATTACCACAACAAAGGACCAAATCAAGGGTAAGAAATGCAAAACCACAATACATTCCTTAAAAAGAATGCACATTATTTATAAGGAAAGGTGAGCGTGCAACAATTTATTTAAACAGAGTCTCAAATTATTTTGCCTTACAAGAGATGTTTTTCAGACTATGGAGATTCCAAACAAAAGCAGCTAAAAAGGTATTTCAAGTACAACTGGTAAGATGTGTATGATAGCTGTGAGGAAATTTAAGCATCATTTGCAAAAATTTAAAATAATGCAATTCCATGGAATAGCAGAAATGAAAGGAAATTAGCAGGTTTGCCAAATGATTAAGCAGTCAAAGAATCACTAATTCAAGATAAACACACTGCAGAGCAGCTAAATGATTTATCTGCATTAATTATTCACAACAGATATAGAGGAACATGTTCTCCCAGATCTCCTCTTTACAGGTGAAATAAAATTGCCAGTTTAAATAGAAGGAATGCTGGAAATGAAAAAGAAAAAAAACAAATAGTTATCAGAAGGTTATACAGTCTAAAATGTAAAGAAATGTAAGTGGCAAACCTGGGTCTATCCTAACATCAACAGAAATGGAGGCCTAGGCTCCATCTTTTCGTCATCTGATGTGCATAGTGTATAAATTTCTGTTGAGTCCTGAGAAAGAGGAAAACCCCAAGTGCTATTGCGGCAGATTTTGGGGTGTTGTATTTGAATTTGTGAGGCACCATTGCCAGGAAGATAGGTAATAACCTACTAACATTACCTGAACCTGTCTCTGTGAAAATCCACTCTTAAATTTATGAGAATTTTTCCCCATTTTGTTCATAGCAGTTACTAGAATGATTTAGATTAATCATCATACTTCTTAAAAATCTCAGTGGGGTAATGCAGTTCACATTGATTAGTATCAGTAACTTTTCCCAAGTCCTTCAAAAGAAGAGCTATTATGAAAATTAAACAGTTATGGAATGAAAGAGTGCAAAATAAAGACAAACAGAATGAAGAGTTCATTCTTAGAACAGCTGGCTATAGTCAAGTAATGTCAGGCTCATACTCATACTAACCTTTAAGTCAAAGTAGAGAACCTATGTCTTATGAGCCATGATAAAAATAAGCCTTAGTTATTTTTGATTACATTACTGAGTAATGCTAAGTGTATACACCAACATCTGACACAAACCGCTTGGCCATGGGAAAGGTAAAAGGATCCCTATTCCTGTTTTCTATGTACCACTTACTTACAGACAGCTAATCAAATATAGGTCACTTCTCAACTTCAGTGTACAGTATGCATGTTAATCTAAAACCAGTACACAGACAGGTGGCTCTCATTCGAGGCCTTGGGTGATATGATTTAGCGTAAGGTGTCCCTGCCCACGGCAGGGGGGTTGGAACTAGATGATCTTAAGGTCCTTTCCAACCCTAACTATTCTATGATTCTATGATTCTATGATTTAGGAAGGCAAGACAGTTTTACCTCTTCCTGTCCACTAAAAATAAATAAATACAAAAAGTTATGACTACAAACTAGCGAAACATGGGTAAAATTCTTGAACCAAGGGAAATTAATGTAAAACCAACTGGAGAACATAACATAACCCAGCTTATGAACAAGTGCAGTTAACAAGCTATTCTCCCTTCTAGCTATGCATCACCATGTCTTGGTGTCAGAACTACCACACTTTTTCATATAGTTCAGTATGTCCAACCAATACAGCTCATAGTACAAAGCTTACATAATCTAGGCTAAATATACATGCTGCGTGATCCATGACCTTTAACTGGAGATACCCTTTCTCATGAAATTCATACAAAATTGCTAAAATAACTAGCAAAGTACAAAACTCATCTTGGTAGTCGCTAAGAGTTTCATATTTTGCCACCAAACAAAGTCCTTTAAGATAAAGTTGAAAAGCCTTATTGTTGAATTAAACAGATCAGTATTGAGATTGGGCTTGATTATTGAATTAAGGTTAATGAGAGTACTTTCACACGAACTTTTCTTTGTGAAATGTTAATTTAGTGAAGATGAACAGCTTATTAGCCTTATTAGTAAATTTGTGGTATTATTAACTTCAGTCCTTTGCTTCCAGACTGCCTGCTAAGCCTTAACTTTACACAGCTTTTACATATTTAATAGTAATACACAACTTTACAGTTTATTATACTGATCATTACTATATTTTATTATGCTTTATTTTTTATTACATTTTAAGAAAATATATTACATCACACTCTATGATATGGTATGTTATCATATTTATTGAGACCCCACTTGGAGTACCATGTGCAGTTCTGGTGTCCTCAATGTAAGGACATGGAGCTGTTGGAGCAAGTCCAGAGGAGGGCCACAAGGATGATCAGGGGGCTTGAGCACCTCCTGTATGAAGACAGGCTGAGAAAGTTGGGGCTGTTCAGCCTGGAGAAGAGAAGGCTGCGTGGAGACCTCATAGCAGCCTTCCAGTATCTGAAGGGGGCCTACAAGGATGCCAGAAAGGGACTCTTCCTCAGGGGCTGTCATGATAGGACAAAGGGTAATGGGTTTAAACTTAAACAGGGGAAGTTCAGGTTAGATATAAGGAAGAAGTTCTTTACTGTGAGGGTGGTGAGGCACTGGAATGGGTTGCCCAAAGAAGTGGTCCCTGGCAGTGTTCAAGGCCAGGCTGAAGAGAGTCTTGGGTGACATGGTCTAGTGAGGTGTCCCTGCCCATGTCAGGGGGCTTGGAACTAGGTGATCTTAAAGTCCTTTCTAACCCAAACCATTCTATGATTCTATATATACTATATAGATGCATTCTATATAACTATATATAATATATATCTATACTATATATTCTAGATATTTTATATAATTCTATAAACAATAGCAACATTTAGAATGTACTTACCGTATACTGATGAAAAAATATCCAGTTAGACTAACTGGACTTAAAAAGAAGAAGGGTATGGAAAATCATATATGAGGATTCAAAGAATCTGACTTGAAGGAGGAACTTCAGCATTCATTTAAAAAAAAAATAAATAAATAAAAAAATAAAAATTGTGAAATAGAAAAGGAACAGAAAATGAAAAATGCTTGTAGTGCACCAGTGCGAAGTATGATAGAAATATGGTAGAAACTAGAAATATGGTAGAAATTTCCATATACTACTCTACGTTCGAAAGAAGCCATGCATGAAGATCGGGGGGAGAAATTTATTGGGGGGAGAAATTTAATGCAAAGCCACTAAAATGCACTTCTGTTTTGGGGGCTTTCGTGTACAACAAAGTTAAGGGCAGGGTGTTATCAGCTGCCTCATGTTTGAATAGCTTGTCCTTATTTATGTCAAAGCACAAACATTATTTAAATGAGGCTTTCTGTATTTAATAGTGCAGTTTGTCCAACATATCCTTTGCTTGTCAGAGATAAATAGAATACTGTGTTCCAGCACAAGAGAAAGCAAATCTGTTACTGCCATGTCCTGGCTGCATTCTATGTTTCCAAAAAGATACCAGCTACAAAAAGAAGTACCTATTGTTTCTACTGGGTTTTCACACTGTGTTGCTGGTTTCTCCATAGATCTCTTGCTAAACTAAGACCAAGTCTCTGAATAACATCATTAAGAGACCAATTAGCTTCTCATTTCTTTTACAGTGACCTAAAATAATTTTTTAAGTTAGAAAAAAAATATTTTTTTGTTTCTTGAAACCTTCTTTCAGTATTATAATCTTATGCAAACTTCTGGCTTGAACTACAACACAGCTTCAAAGCGAAGAGTGCCTTTGTCACCACCTTTATCACTGGTGTATTCCCACAGACGTTATTAGAGGAGGAAAAGAATGTAGATTTCATAAGACCGAACAAATCTTAGGTTTTGAGCTAAAGAAGATACAGTTTGGAAATTTCCCAGAATTTCTGGAGTTGTATAAGGGACATCCAGAGCAAGTACGACACAGGCTATGTACATTAACCCACTGTAATAGTTGTTTTAGAATGCTGAAGCACTTTGCCAAAAAAAAAAAAAAACAAAATAACCCACTTTGCAGAGTCAGACTACAATATCCCTTCAGCTCAGTACTGTCTTTGGGTATCTGTTTCTAGTCACTGGTGGTACATAACAGCAAGGTTTAACTGCTTCTGACAGAACATTTTATCCCTCAGCACTTTTCAACTTGGTTTTCATTTTGTTCACACAGCATTGCTCCCTCTGGCCTAAGCACAGACTCCAAAGAAAGAGTAAATCCTGCAATAAAGCTAATAAGTCTACTCAAACCATGTAAAAACTTCAACTATACACTGTCACATTATCACAGGTTTGTCAGCAAATTTTGCTGACAAATCCAAACCACTACAGGAACAGAGAAAGACCAGGAGCACCTGGGCATGGAAATCAGGCCCTGAAATTGTTGGAAAAAAATGTAATAGTCATCTAATGCAGGAGACACTCACTAAATCAAGTGAACAAAGTGAACAGAAAAATAATATGAAGTGGATTATACAGTAATAAGGTGTCCTGGGTTCAGCAGTAGCAGTCATTTTTCTATCTTAGTAGCTGGTGCAGTGCTGTGTTTTTGACTTTCAGCCTGGGAACAACGCTGATAACACTGAAGTTTTTAGTTGCTGCTCAGTCATGTTTACTCTGACCAAGGACTTTCTGAGTCTCATGCTCTGCCAGGGAGGAGGGGAAGCCGGGAGGAAGCAGAGACAGGACACCTGACCCAAACTAACCAAAGAGGTATTCCATACCACAGCACATCATGCCCAGGTTGTAAAACTGGGGGCAGTTACCTGGAAGGGTGAGATCACTGGTCGGGTCGGGCTGGGTGTCAGTTGGTGGGTGGTGAGCAGTTGTATTCTCTTCCCTTGTTGTTTCCCTTATCATTATTATTATTGGTGGTAGCAGCAGTGGTTTGTGTTATACCTTAGTTACTAGACTGCTCATATCTCAACCCATGGGAATTACATTCTTTCTATTCTCCTCCCAATCCCTCTGGGAGCAGGGGGAGGAAGGTGGGGGGGAGTGAACAAGCGGCTGCATGGTTCTGGGTTGCTGACTGCTCTTAAACCACGACATAAGGGGAGAGTAGTCAGTTTAGAAATTCAGTGTATTTTGACAGTATTTACCTCTGATGATTTGTTCTGAAATGAAAATGAGGCAAGTAAACTGAACATCCTTCAGTCATCCAGGAAAACTGAGAAGTCAGTAGCACATTTTTCAGCTATACACATGCTGTTATACCCTAAATTGAGAGGCCTTCTGAGCTGTCTGGCTTCTGCTTCTCTTCCCCACATATAAGCCATATCCACATCAGCATAAATGCATGTATTTTGTGTTGTGATCATCCTGAAAGTCTTGTCAGGCCTTGAAAGTCTTGACAAACATCAATCCAACAAGTTACAATTAATAGGATCAAAGGGAAAATAACAACATTGAGGGCTTGCATATGCAGCTGATGAATAATTTGATGAGCTAGTTAAGTCTGGTTGTCAAGCTAACAAAATACAAGCAGAGGGCTCCAATTGCTACTCAGTCTAAATACCATCTAATTGCTAACCTCTTGGAGAATGGAATTAACTGGTTCAGAAAAGCAGTCTAAGTGGTCTAAGAAAAAAGCACAATGTTAAGTTAGGGCAAAGGTCAGAGATGGAAATTATACAATGTACAAGAGAAATGAGAGACTGTGAAGAAATCAGACTGCACTGAGGAATAGTGAAAAAAGAGGATTCCACTTAAGAAGTAAAGGAAAAGCATTAATGGTGTCAAGTGAACACTTCCTCCCAGGTCTCAGTCCCTCATAAGAATTTTAGTGGTGCAAGACAGAAAAAGTATCAGCAAAGACAAATAGCAGGAAATTGTAACAGCAGGGATGTGGAAGGCATGGGTGAGAAAGGAACCAAAGATGTCTCTGCAAGTTAACGTTTTTGATGTCCAAGCATGTGTATTGGTAGATATAGGTCAGCAGTCCAAGACCACCATTAGGATCTGACAGAAAGAGGAGATGAAATATGGTATGAGAAATATTATAAATATGATGAAAGCCTATCAACTCCAGCTCAAGAAGCTGGATATGTATTCTTGGAAGGTTTGACTTGGGAAGTTTGACTTGCCATGCTTTGTACTGCTCCCTAGGCACTATACAGTGTATTATGCACTGTACTGTGCCAGAATAAATCTGCTCTCATTTAACTACTTTAAACTATGAAAAACAGGTTGCCTTGAAATAATGTAAACACAAATAAAGGCTTGAATAAGGAAGAAAACTTCAAAACAGAAACTTTAGGAAGTCACTACCCAGTGTAAGAGACTAAGATGGACTGGAACTAGGGTAAAATTTCCAGCATTAGAATAGAATTACATTGGTTCAGAAGTTTTGATCTGTGGTGGGCTGACCCTGGCTGGATGCCAGGTGCCCACCAAAGCCGCTCTATCACTTCCCTCCTCATCTGAACAGGGGAGAGAAAATGTAACAAAAGGCTCATGGGTCAAATTAAGGACAGAAAGATCACTCAACAACTGCCATCACATGCAAACAAGACTTGACTTGAGGAAATTAGTTTAATTTTATTACCAATCAAAATCACAGTAGGATAATGAGAAAAAAAAAAAAAAAAGAAACAAATTGTCAAATCCCTTTGCACCACTACTCCCTTCTTCTCAGGCTTAACTTTACTCCAGATTTCCTCTACCTTCTCCCTGCTCACTGGTGCAGGAAATCAAGGAACGAGGCTTGTGGTCAGTTCATCACATGCTGTCTCTGGTCCTCCCCAGAGGAAGGACTCCTCACACTCTTTCCCTGCTCCAGCATGGGGTCCTCCCCAGACTGCAGGTGAATATCTGCTCCACTGTGGACCTACATGGGCTGCAGGTGAGTATCCCCATGGAGCTTCAGGGGCTGCAGGTACACAGCCTGCCTCACCATCGTCTGTACCACAGGCTGACGGGGAATCCCTGCTCTTAACACCTAGGCCACCACTTCCTCCCCTCCTCCTTCATTTTGCTTTTGGTGTTTGCAGACCTGCTTCTCTCACATATTATCAATCTTCCCTCCAGCTGCAGTTGCACAGCACACAGCAAGTTTTTTCCCCTCCTTAAATACATTAGCCCAGAGGTGCTACATTGCTGATGGGCTCAGCCTTGGGCAGTGGTGAGTCTGTCTTGGAGTTGCTGGTATTGGCCCTATTAGACACAGGGGAAGCTTCTGTCAGCCTCTCACAGAAGCCACCCCTGTAGCCCCCCCGCTACCAAAACCTTGTCATGCAAACACAGTGTATGATAATACAGTCAGAACTTCGTTTTTAGGTCCTTAAGGCAGCTGGCTTTTTGTTGGGTCGGTCCTGCCTCTGTTCCTGACCCACAGGCACAAAAAACAAGGAGCAGGGGAGACACAGGGCATGGCCAGTACCCATAGCAACAGCATGAAAATGAGGAGAAAAGCAAGCTTAAATATGAAGCATTGCTTGATGCAAGGTAATGAATTTAATTGGTATTTATTAATGCATCTTCAATTTATCAAAAACAAAATTTTTCTGGTACTTCCTTACATATTGTAGCATGTTGAAAGTAAAACAAAGAAGACATGTAAGTAAGGAAAATTTGATTTTTCACACAGGACTGACACCAACACCTTGTGTACGGTTTGTTGAGTTTCTCCCTTCATATACAGCAATGTAGCATAATCAGTATGGGGTTTACTATCAGCAGAGAAAACTATTCAGCAATAGCTCCTGGTTTACTTCAAGGCTAGATAACACAGTCTGAAGGTCAAGTTCTGACTTCTTGAAGCCTAATTTATTCAAGAGGAGACTAAAGTACTAGAGCTAGAAAATGGCCAAGCACTTTCTTCAACTGATGAAAAAGCTGTTGGTTGGGGTTTTTTTTCCAAAGGATTTCTGCCAACAGAAAAGGATTATGAGCAGAACAGGGCACTAAACACTGCCAATTTCCTTGGTTACTGTGTGAAGAACGTTAGATGTTCAAAGAAGGCAAGAAGAAACTGAAAAAAAAAAAACATATCAAAGATTTGTTCAAGAACTGAAGACAGAGAGGAGACAGAGTGCAACATTAATTGTGCCACTAAACCTTGTCAAACTATACAAGGGACAAGTAATGACCAAGTGTATTAAACCATTAAGATTTTTAAAGACTTTTTAAAAAGCTCTGTGCACTTATTACTCATCCTCTCTCACATACACATGCATCCCTATCTACCTTCATGGCAACTATGCAGCATAGCACTACACATTTTAAACTCCAAGCTCATTGACCATTTTCTGTATAATATATTATGTAAAACTGGACTGCTTGTAGAGACTGGAATGTTGCAGGATAGAAAAATCCTCCCTCTCCACTCCAGCAGCTGAACTATAAGGACTCCTACAGTTAGTGCCATTTTGATTTCATTTATATGAAATGTGGGATCATTTTTATACATGATAAAAATGGTAGTAGCTTTTACCAGTTTCATGTTATTCAAAGCAGGAAATGACTGGGGAATGGCATATGACTGCTACACCCCCTGAGGAGGTCCCATCAATAGGGACAGTCCCTGAACCTAACCAGACCTCTTCCACAATGACAGAAAATGTCAGTCTACTACTCTCCTTCTTCCCTATAATCCAGAAACTGAACTTCTAGCATCTCTTCAGCCTCTACCGTGAGTAGGTAACAATATCTGCAAGTACAGTATGACACATGACTGAATTCTACGCAGTTCATGAATCCTTTCACAGCTAACAGGAAAGTTGTATGCTTCCTTGAACAAGTATCTGAGATAGATACTTCTAAAACTAGTTTTGAGAAGCTTTAATAAATTATTAAGAGGAAGCAAGAATTACATATATCCCCAAACCAAATGCCGCTGTCTCAGCACATGTTAGATACACCAACAGTGACAAGACTTTTCCTTGAGCCTACATAGCAGCTTGGCCTTCTAGCAATTTTAAACACAAACTTATTTCAAAAACACACTATAAGTCTCCTGAATTCAGCCTGGGTCTCTGCCCATTCCCATATATATTCCTCCTCCACAACCTTCCTCAACTCTTGTTCTGGCTTTACATACCTTTACAGTATGTATCGAACTGCAGATCCAGCAGCAGCATATCCTGATGCTTTATCCTAGTAATCTATGTCTAAGATTTAATCCTATACCTAATTTCCAGTTAGGCCCATCTTACTGATTTACCTGTGGTTATCCCCATTGTCTTCTCTCAGAGCTCCCAGTAAGTCACAAAACAAAACATTCCATTAAGAATGAGCCACTACAGTGATTCAAATACTTCACCTTGACAACCACAGGTTTTCTGAACACTGTTCCTAAAGTCTTTAAAGCACACTCAAGTCTATCTCCCACTTAAACCTCTCATTTGTGTTCAAATCATTGCAGGATGTTAGCCTTTCTTTTATTATTAAATTATATTATTTATTATTGTATTTATCTTATTTTTATTCTGTAAAAAAAGACAAAAAGGGCACAAATCTTGTTTATGCATCTTTAAATGAATGTTTTTAAAACTGTCCTTACAAAGAGACGCTTCATACATGAATGCTTTGTCTGCCTCCAGTTATTTTATAAAAGGTACCCACTTAATGACACCATTACCATGTCACTTACAGTGCCTTATTTAAAATTCCTGGATTAGCACATTGGCCTTTCATCTCAGGGAACCCAAACGCAAAACTGAAAAATTACTTTCACGCTCTTAGCCTTGCAGACAGACATCACTAATTCTCAGTACAATTTGGCTTAAGTGACCATTTTTTCCTCGGGGGAGGGGCAAGTGTTGATTAAAGCAGCGTGTGATTTCAGGCCAGAAAAATAAATGGAATAAAGATGCAAGAGAATCTTGAAATTTGCATGCTTATAAAATTCCTAGACTTGCACAATCTAAATCACAACCTCATTTTCTAATCAATATTTCTTCCATTTAAAAGACACTGTGCAATCTCTTGAAGAATCACTGGAAATTATTCAGCTGCAATACCTACCACCTATGCACACAAGGCTTTTTAACACCATGTAACCTAGTATGCTATAAAGTTCCCAGCTGCTGTGGAAAAAACTACAATCCTAATTGTTTATACACCTTGTGTCCAACATCAGGTGTGTAAGTACTCTTCTATACTTAACATTTAAACACCCACAACTCTGCCAGACTTGTTATCTTGAATAAATAATTGGTCTTTAACTGACTGTAAAACACTGTTCCGAATCCATTATGACCTTTAGAATCCAATTTTAAACAAACCAAAACCAACCAACCAAACAGAAAAAAAAAAAACCACCAAAAAACCCAACACATTTTAGACAAATACACCAAATTATTCACACAAAGCATAAAGAAGACATTTACTCTAACTGTGCTGGATTAATTATATGTCTAGTCTAAACACACTATAAATCTGGTCGCAATAGTACTCAATACTTATAATTCCCCATGTTTATTAAGCAAGTAATTTTTCTGCCTGTGCTAAAAACATGCCTAGAAACTAAATGAGGCCCTATAACTTTAGTTAAAAATGTATTACTTAAGAATAAAACACATCAACTGTGGCAAGTACCTATTTTAT
This sequence comes from Pezoporus occidentalis, assembly GCF_034315485.1. NCBI lineage: Eukaryota > Metazoa > Chordata > Aves > Psittaciformes > Psittacidae > Pezoporus > Pezoporus occidentalis. The sequence continues at coordinate 26,283 of NW_026915527.1, forward strand.
ACCAGAAAGAAGCATGAAATAACTTTGGACAAGACACATTACATATGTGGAATGAAAATGAGAAAAACATATATTCAAGAAACTGGCAGAACAGCCAGATGAGCACATTGATAATGCATACTTTTACCTTTTGTGAGGGAGGAGAAATACCACAATAAAACGAGACTTCTTACACAATTACCTATCCCATGAATTTAAGAAATAATGACTGGGGATGTTCGATAGCCTAAAGTAGTACTTTATGAGCTAAAGCTTAAGTTTTTCTTGACTATGAAGTGCTAACACAACCTTTTTACATTTCCAGATTCTTCTTGCATTACAAAAAATTGATGTTGCACTACTTTAAGTTAAAGGGGATGTCTAAGGTTCTAATGTCCATGAGAAACAAACCCAAATTTATACATGCACATGTATGCCCAACTGCTACCCCTTACAAGCAAGTCTCTTTCTTGCCTGCCTGCCTACCTTCCCTTCCTGCAGTATTCCAGTTTCAGAAATTAGGTTATTGCTACATAAATAACAAAAGCAATTTCCAAATAGAGAGAAGATTCTTGCAGGAGGAATTCTATATGTGTAGATAAAAACATCGCAAGCATAAACAGGACTATTAAATTTGGCAGTGAGACCTCAGTGAGGACACATTCCTTTGAGAATTTTTGCAACTGTGTGTAACCCAATACCTACCTAAGGCAACATCCTGTGCTGCTTCCTCCTGCTACTGCCATTTGGCTTGCAAAGTGCACAGAGAATGAGAAGTAAAGCCAGTAGCTGTTGACAGCTAATTTGATAGTAGTGTGAAAATATTTGTTTTGAAATAGAAGAGAATGCACAGTAGAGGGTCTTACCCACCATGCATTTGTCAAAAGAGAAAAACCCGTAAGTTTCCTTGGAGAATGATGCCCATCTCTCAACACCAAAAAAAGAAAATTAATCCATTAAAATACACAGTTCAGTTAAAACTGGGTTTCCCAGCCTTAGGAATGCTAGATTGAGCAAAGTTATACATCTCTCCCCACCCACATAGCACCAAGTACTGCCGTATGCATACGGGAGGACTCCAGCACAACTACACACTGCAAAAACAAAGACCTTCATTTCTAACATACAAATAATCAAAGAACAGCCGAAATTAAAATAACTATGACAACTGACGATTTGAGACCAGGTGGGTTGTTAGGGGGAGGAACAGAGGAAGGGGAGGGAACCACAGCATTGAGAGAATGACAGCTGAGAGAAAAGAAACATGAACCACAGTTTTTAAAATTGTGAGGACTGTAACACAGATAGGACAAATTATTAGGATAAAACTGTGTAAGAGTATATCATGCACACATCTAAATCTGAAAGAGAAGTTACTATACCAGAAAAGTAGTATATGATGTTACTTAGTAGCATAATCTAAGCTGTACCAATCAACCACACTAAAATTGTATGTTCACAGGCTTCCCCTCCAACTCAAACAATGAAGTAATCTAAAAGAATAATATATATCCCAAATCAGTAAGAGCTACATGTTTATACTACTTTAGACCTGCTAGACTTATGCCAATACCATAAAAAGTATGTGCTGTGTCCTGTGAAAATTGTTCATGAGAACCATTTAAAACAGTGAAATTTCATTTTTCACATTGGTGGTATATTAAAAGCCTCTGAGTAACACAAGAATTTATTAACACTGATTCAGGCAGATTAGGCAGCACTGAATTTTTGAAAAATATCTGCACATTTACAAAATAAATTGAACTAATGAATTACTTAGTTTGTTACAACTAACTTCTAGTTAATATATCTGCCTTAATCGAGAATCATATTTCTGTACTTCACTTCCATGTGTATTTTTAACTTCACAGATAGCCCCAATGCATAGAGTTACACTAGGCAAGCCTAGTGCACATAGGTGTAATGATTTTGTATTGCTTCCACTTTTTAGTGAGTTAATAAAAAAAGGGAAGATACAGTGGACATGGAGAAACACCATCCAGTGTTACCCTGATTCCCAAAATACATAACGGGCCATCCATTACTAATGGGCTAGCCAGCAGGGGTAAGAAAAAAGTATTTTGTGTTTAAGGCTGATGTAAACCGCATGGAACCAGGCTCCAATAATCCTCCATTAGAAACAGTACCATAGCCTTCTACAGAGGCATATATTAATATTCTGAAATGTCATTATGACACTTCATATTTAAAACCTACATTAATCTGTAAGCAAAATCAACTTGCACAAGGTACAGAATTATAGCAACAAAAAAGCACAGTGACAAATATTCATTTATATACACATATATATTTATGTATGTTGTGTAAATATGTACCTCACATAATTTATTATACTAGAGAAATTAAAAAATTAAACATATTTATTTAAAACATGATTTACACTAAGCACATGTATTACCAACCCATACTAAAAATCAGAATTATAAGACTGATATAAATGCTGTACCCCTTTCTGCAGAGCTATTGGCATAACTTCAGCAGTGTTACTCTTCTTGAAGACAAACTCATGTCTGCTCTTCACAACACTCACCATCCTTCAAAGTGATAACATGAAGCAGAACAAAGTAGTTAGCAATGTTTCTTGAAGCCTAACTTCTTAAAACCCAAATATTGTACAGTCAGTGCAAAGAAAAGACTAAGAATGTAGTAAATGACACCCATTCAAAGCCAGTTACAGTAGACACTGGGGTACGACTAACTGGAAATCAACCAATCAAAGAGCTTGAAAACTCATCTTCTCTCCTTGGAAAGGCCAACACTGATATGTCTGGCTATAAAAATAAGCAGAACAATATGCATTTCTATCACTCAGAACCTTGTCTTCACTGTCAAAACAAAACCCAAATGATTAAAGACTGTATTTTAGCACTTGATACTGAGTGGTTACAGTGTTGGGGTTTTTTTCCTGTCTTGTCCCAGCAAACAAAATACTCTTCAGTGCTTCTGATCTTCAGGTTTAAAGAAAGTAGCTGAGCATAAGAACAGATGTATCCATAAAGTTTCATTCTGATTCTTACCTACCTTTATTCAGAGCAGCAGCAAACCCCATCTTTTACTTAAAGTAATACAATTTCTACCCTTGCAGTGCAACAAAGCCCTGAAAATGTGGCAAGTAAAATGTTACAAGTGAATGAAATTTAAGACTGTTTTGTGAACTCAAATTGTTGATAACCCACTTGCATTATTTAGTTTATGTATCAAATACCTGCATAACAAGCCTGGTTTCATTAATGTGGTTCTAAGTAATGTTTTTTTAATTCTTCAGGAAAAAGGGTAGCATTTTGCATTCCTTATACAATAAAGAAAGCTATAATCTTTTTTAAAGGTCTCATAATGTGCTTTATAGCAGGGAAAGTTTTTACTTTTATGTAGCATGACTAAGCAATAATCCTGTTGTAAACCAAATTGTTAAATAGATGCTGGACTGTGATATTTGATATTTCTTTTATAACTCTTGAACAAGCAGTTTGCATCAGTTTGCTCACCACCAGTGAAGACTGCAGACATTCTGCTAAAATTATTTATATTAAGTATTCATAACATCTCAAGCAATAATGTATCAGATATGGAGACTACTGTAGTTTCATAGGAAGTTACTTCATCATGTAGCACACATCTGATGTATATGTCCTAGAACCATTCATTACTGACTTAGCAAATAGTACCACAATCCATGCTAAAATTCAGTAGATCACATTGATAGCATTTTCCCTCTCAGTCATTAGAGATGAGCACACTCTACAGTAATCCCAAAATGTCTAGGGAAAAAAGTGTTATCTCCAAGAGATAAGAAATGTCAATATACTGGCGAGTTAAAGATAAACAATGTGATTCCATGTAATTTTTCAAGTGGCAAAAACTACATAACAAGTCACTGGCACCAGTAAGACACTTCAGAATCCATGGACTCAAAGCATCTATTTTCATGCTAAATCACTTTCCTGAAATCCTGAAATCAGTAGGGCATAGGTAAATTCCGTTGATGAAAAGAACACCAAACACCATAAATAGAAAAAGAACACAGCTCCCTCCTAAAAAAATAAAATTTTACCTGCAGCTCCCAAATAGTAATAAAATACTCCAAAGAAATAGGAAGTAAATACTTTCCTAAACTTTCAAAACCTTTTGTCCTTGACTGAGACACATGGGATGAAAAAAAAACTGGTAAGGAACTGATGTCAAGTCACAAAGAGAACTTGTTTGCAGACAGACATTTGAACTTTGTTCAGTCAGTTTTAAAACAAGAGCTTTTAATAAACCCATAAAACCAGTTAAAATACAGCAGATATTATCCATTTCCTTGGCTCAATAAAGGTTCAGTTTTAACTTGACTCATTTTACATTGAGTACATAGCAGCAAGAGGTCCATAGCAACTAATCTTCTAAGTTTAAGGTATATTTATCTTTCTCTCTTAAGCTCCAGTCCAAAACTCTAATGACTAATTTGAGAAATCAGAAGAATCAAAATCTATTCTAGAGATCGAGATTAAAGTGTTCATTCCAAATCTTACGGAGTTAACATCCTTTTCTACTAGAGATAGTTATAATAAATGTCAAGTGTTTGCAATTAGGTTTTTACCTTTCAGGCACACAGTTTTTATTTCCTATAGGAACAAGTTCTCAAAATTCTGCAATATAGCTTCAAAATTTTGCTGTAAGAAAACAACTTGTGGTAACAGAGCCTGATCCTGTAGGAATTGTACTCACAGGAATATTAGACATGCATATATTGCAGCACATATAAAAGCATTTAATAGAAATTCAATAAGACTAACACACCACAAAAAGAACCAGCACAGTTCATAGTTTCACTTCTTCCCCTTCTAGCCTTCCCATGGATGAGCCAAGTATTCCTAACAATACAGCATATTGGCGCAGTTTAAGGGCAAAGCAAGATAACCCAAAGCAAGGCCCCAAATCCTGCGCTGAAAAGTTATCTCCAGATATGTCATTTCATAGTTCTCAAAAGACTGTTGTCCTTTTGCTGGCCAAGAAACATGTACTACATGAACTCTTTTTGATTACTCTTTTTGAACTCCTTTTGAATGTTATCCTTCAATTACCCGTCAGCTTCCTTCTTCTCCCTGGTTATAGCTATGATATAACTGGGTCAAACTGACCCTTAAACATACTTAAAACAAGATTGTTGGACTCAGTGGCTCTATTTGGAAGGGCTTTGAGCAACTTGGTCTAATGGAAGGTATCTCTGCCCATGGCAGGGGGATTGGAACTGGATGACCTTTAAGGTCTTTCCAATCTAAACCAGTCTTTGATTCTGTGATGAATTCATCATTCAGCTGCTCCAAAGACCCGTTAGTTTCAAATATATTAAGTCTTCTGTATGGCTTGGCTGACACAGCAAGTAGATATTGCAATTTTCCATTAAATCTACTCCTTATGTAAGCTTTCACCAGCTATATCCAAATTGTTAATAATGTTACAAAACTGACATTATCTTTCAAACCTATGTGCTTGCCCAATACCGGCTAAAAAACAACAAAGTTACAAACCTCCTACTGGATACTTAACTTTAAAAAAAAAAAAAAAAAAAAAGGATTAATGCCTAACCTTCAGTGTTACTTAATAAGGTCATTGTCTCATGGGCAGAAGTACAAGCTACAAAAACTTATAAAAAATAACTTAAGAGGTATCTTTTCAAAACTCTTTTCAACTGGCTTCTGATCTTAAATAAAGGGGAAAAAATCACAAACAAACCACCAACAACAACCAACCAAACAAAACCCACAGCATAGCCTTTTCATGGCTGCTCTTTAGATCCACGAATGACAAGGATATTATCCTAAGATCATAGTAAGGAGTAGTTATGAAGACAGTGGGGAAAAATGGATCTCATTGTTCAGCGAGTTTCCCAGATGAGACAACACACAAATGTACTTTCAAAGCTCCCTGTTCTGAAGTTACGCAAATACAATAAACTGAAATGAGTTTACTATTAAAGTCAGTAATCAGGGACTAGAGCCTATCATCTACATGACTACATCAGAAGCAAAACAGCTTTCCAGGACAATCTGAAATTGGACAGCTGTTACCTCCTGAACAAGTCAGATGCACAAATACCCTACATTTTGAGGGGGGAAAAAAAATAAAAAAAAAAAAAATTAAAAAAAAAGGAAGAAAATCACTTTAAAATATAACCTCATGAGAATAATCAGATATTAATATGAAGGCAACCAGTCAAAAATTACAGATAGGTGAACTAAGTTAAAGTATGAAAATCATGATGTCGTGGTTTAAACCCAGTCAGGTAACTCGTTCGCTCACTTCCCCCCCTTTTCTTGCCCTCCCCCTGCTCTTGGAGGGACGGAGAGGAGAATCGAAAAGAATGCAACTCCCACGGGTTGAGATAAGAACAGTTTAGTAACTAAGGTATAACACAGATCACTACTGCTACCACCAATGATAATAATGATAAAGGAAATAACAAGGGAAGAGAATACATCATCTCACCACCAGCCAACCGATAACTCGCCCCCCCCAGCCCGACCAAGCTCTAACCGATACCTCCTCCAACCCTGCAGTCTCTCAGCCCTTCCGGCTAACTCCCAGTTACATCCTGGCCATGACGTGCTGTGGTATGGAATACCTCTTTGGTCACTTTGGGTCAGGTGTCCTGTCTCTACTTCCTCCTGGCTTCCCCTCCTCCCTGCCAGAGCATGAGGCTCACAAAGTCCTTGGCCAAACCTAAACATCGCTTGTTATCAGCTCTGTTCCCGAGCTGAAAGTCAAAACATTGCACTACACCAGCTACCAAGAAGGGGAAAAATGACTGCTACTGCTGAACCCAGGACATTATCCACCCCTTATTCCATACCATTCACGTCATGCTCAGATCCCACATTTTCAATATACCATCACTCTTATCTCGGTGCACTCTTAACTTAGTGCATGGACCAGTCCCTATAAAGCTGCTGTGTCCATCTGGTCCATGATGTCAGGCTCCATCTCTTGTAACAGTCTTCCAGAGCAGGAGAGACTGTGTGCAGTGTTCACGCTCGTGAATAACCTGGGCAATAGTGTCCATTGCTAAGTCCACCCCTCGATCATGAGTCCATCTCTATGTTGCATCTCTGCTCTGATGGCCTGAAGTGCCATGGGCCCACCAGGCTCAAAATAATTCACTGTCCCCTTCAGCAGTTTCTGCAGCTTGTTGCTGGGGACTCCATACAGCTGCCTTCCATCTCCGACGCTTCCAAAGCACTGGAGGGGCCCAGTGGACTAGATACTTGCCCACACTGTCACGCACATCCTGCCACTCATGACTGTCCAGCTTTGGGGAAAATCTCTTGGTCACCCTGCATCGTTGTCTAACCCCAGACAAGACCCAAACCTGACTCTGCTTAACTTCTGAGATCAGACAAAATGGTTGTGGGTAGCACACAGCCTGTGTGTGTGCCAACATGCTGATCCCCATCACAATCAGCAGGCAGGTCCCAAGGATACCCAAAGGCCATTCAAAACCTTCAGAACTCTCAGTTGATGCTGCTGTACTTGTCACTGGGGCTGGTGCAGCTGCTGTGCTTGCCGGCTCTCCCACCGCCAGCTTCTCTTTTCCTGAGTCCAGCTCTTCCTCCTCTGCCTTGCTGGGAAATGCTGCTTGGTCTCCTGCGTCCTCCTGGGGCTCGGCGGGCGGCTTCCGGGAAACGCTCTCGGCCGTCGCGGGGCTGGGCTCGGCCGCGGGGCTCGGCTCCTCCGCCGCCTTCTCCCGCTGCTCGGCAGCCGCTTCCTTCTGCTCCTCGACCGCCCCGACCTCCTCCACCGGCAGCCGTCCCCTCGCGGCCTCCGGCCCCGCTCCCGCCGCCGCTTGGTGCCCGGGGCCGCTCTCCCGGGCCGCTTCAGCAGCCGCCGGCTCCCGGGGCCGCTCCCCCTCGGGTCCCCGCAGCCACACGAAGATGGAGAGTAGGGTGAGGGCCAGGACGGTGAAGAGCAGCCGGACGGCCAGGTACAAGTCCACGGCCACGTCCGTCCCGCCCTGCTGCTGGAGCCCGCCCGTATTACAAGCCATTGCCATAAAGCACAGTGAGACAAGAACCTTAGCCCAAGCCCCATACTTGATAAACACTATCACAGCAAATACCGGCTCTACGTAAGTTACAACATTCTGAAGCTGTGAGATCAAGCGAAACAACTCTGAGAGCCAATAAATCAGCATTGTGACGAGTGACTATTAATCCAGTCAAATCTGTCGTTATCTCAACCCTTCGTGCCCCACGTTGGGCACCAAAAAGAACTGTCGTGGTTTAAACCCAGTCAGGTAATTCGTTCGCTCACTTCCCCCCCTTTTCTTGCCCTCCCCCTGCTCTCGGAGGGACGGAGAGGAGAATCGAAAAGAATGCAACTCCCACGGGTTGAGATAAGAACAGTTTAGTAACTAAGGTATAACACAGATCACTACTGCTACCACCAATGATAATAATGATAAAGGAAATAACAAGGGAAGAGAATACATCATCTCACCACCAGCCAACCGATAACTCGCCCCCCCCAGCCCGACCAAGCTCTAACCGATACCTCCTCCAACCCTGCAGTCTCTCAGCCCTTCCGGCTAACTCCCAGTTACATCCTGGCCATGACGTGCTGTGGTATGGAATACCTCTTTGGTCACTTTGGGTCAGGTGTCCTGTCTCTACTTCCTCCTGGCTTCCCCTCCTCCCTGGCAGAGCATGAGGCTCACAAAGTCCTTGGCCAAACCTAAACATCGCTTGTTATCAGCTCTGTTCCCGAGCTGAAAGTCAAAACATTGCACTACACCAGCTACCAAGAAGGGGAAAAATGACTGCTACTGCTGAACCCAGGACACATGATATGGATAATTTTGGTTTTGCCCTAATAAATAATTATTGTACTAGAGAGAAACTAGGCAGATGCTGCCTGCTTACCAAAATGGAAGAGATTATTCCTAATGCTACAACACACTAACCAGAAGGTCTGATGTTAGAGAAAAGCCTAATAATGAAAAATCACAGGAGCCTGGACAAAATCTTCTGTCTCACCAGATTATTCATCTTCCCTCCAATGATAATGGAAGGGTTCACATTGCAGTAACAATGGCAAAAACCTGAGCACTACTCTTTAACACAGGTCTATATTTTGCACTACCAAAGAGCATGATGCAGGTTTCCATCCTTTTCCTTTCAATTCTCCTCACAAACCTATGGGATCTTAAAGCCTTGCAAGGAGTGTGCATAACAAAGCTTTTCAGATGCCTATTTTCACCATCAGTAGGTTCAAGCCTGATTGAAAAGCACTCTGACAACAAAGTTTTATCGAGTTTTAAGAAAACCCTCATATTGAGGGCTTTCCCCTCACTACATAGCAGCAAATTCTTGCAAACTTTCAGCCTGTTTCTCAACAGTTGATACCATTTCTGTGTCATTAATTATCAAGTGCCTGCAGCTGTTCATAAACTCCAAATCTTAATGTAATCAGTAACAGGAGTTATCATAACATAACTAAAATAAAAAGGCTATTTATAGCCTAAGAATGCAGTCATTGAAAAATCCAATTCTGCTCAAAAAGCAATCTACTGCATCTTGTTTTATTGTGCATATAATATCCAGTTAAGAAGCAAAGAGATAGACACATGGGTAAGCCGTATATACATGCATACCAGAAATAGGCAGGAACAATTCATCTGTATCCTAATTAGAAGCACAGGCACACCTCTAAGATAACCAATATACATTTATCTCTTGAGACTTCAGTACTAAATATCAAGTACACTATAAGGCTAAAATATGAGCTGATTGGCTGCAAATGAATGCTCTGTGACTGAAACAGGAGAAAAGAAAGTTCACACTCTTACTAGAGCAGAGGTCTAATTTCTTTTCCCTCCTACAACTGCCCTTGTTGAAAAAAAATTCTTTGGCCTGATTAGCCTTTTTTTCTTTTTTATCTTCCCATTTGAGGTGGCTCCCATAAGGACTCTAACATGTGAGACATGCTTAAGTACACCATCCTGAAGGTTTCTCTTTATCTTCATTCCCAAATTAAAGGCAGTCATACAGAGACGTGTGAATTTCCTCAGAAGTAACAGCTTTAAACATGATGAAGACAAACAAGAACATGGCCAATGATCTCCCACTTACCATTGCAAGATTTCACCACTTTCATCCCATCACAGAAATAGTCAGCTGCTAGAAAAGTTTAGAAATCCCCAACTGGAAGCTGTATCAGTGATAACGTCAATCTCAAATAAATGATACAAATTATGAATGCTGCTCAACACTATTCTGATTAACCTAGACATGTCCCTGGCAGTCAGATGGGAAAGTTTATCTATTTGGATCAAAAGACAGTTCAGACAGTGGTCAGTAAAAGAAGATTGCAATAGTGTTCTGTTGTTACAGTACTGATGTCTCGCATCCCACACTTATCACAGTATCACTTACTGACAATGCCACCAATGAGAAGCCACCTGAAAATAGATCCGTCAATAAAATATTTATTTAATCGTACATCTGTCTATGGCAGATATGGAGCTGCTACAAATTACCTTAAATTCTCAGTTATCCAGTCTAATCCTAAATAAATGCACCCATTCCTGAGAAAAACTATAAATAAAACCAGTGCTAGTATCTATCACATCTAATTCCCTTCTGAAAATCATAAGGATTCAAGCTCCATTCATCAGAATTTCATCTTTTAAAGCCAAGCTCAATATAAGTGAATTATCAAAAGTGACTCAGCAACATTAGAGCAGAAGTTCCCTGCAGTTTCAGCTGGCTTTAACTGTAAAACCTCTTTATAAACAAAGAAATTGAGACTGATTTTACCATTTTCTGCTCTAGCCACCTGATAATTACAAAATACTAGACAGGTGTCACAGGGCCAAAATACTAGGTAGTCAACTCAGAATTCAAGACATTAATGTTAAAGAATTGCTTTTGGGAGAATCAAAGTTTTCAAATTTACAGACATTTTCTACACAAAGAATTAGATCTACTGCAAGGTACCAGAGGGTTCTTGTTCAAAATATAACTTCCAAATGGCACAGAAGAGGCAGTTTCCTGTTTTGAGAAAACAGTCCTAACAAAAAAGATAAACTTCAGGTTTGATTTTCAGGCTGCTGAAACCAAAACCAATCAAAATCAAAAGCATGATTAAAATCATCCCAATTTTTAAAACACTGGCAAAACGTCTACCAGAATCTTTGACAGTACTGATGATTTTTTTTTAATCTTTTGTAGCTTTTGTAAAAATTTAAGCCTAACATTTTCCTGATGTGAATTAAACAACAAGCTTGCAGAGGCAATATCGTAGTAACCAGAAAAGTTATAGTAAAATTGGTTTTGTGCTCATTTGAAAGGAAAAAAAAAATGTGCTATTTTTGTTAAATTAGAATGTTTAGAGTCTTTGCTGGAGTTGTTTTAGGACAGTAACAAAGTACAAGACTAATGCGTAATATTGGGGGTTGATGTGAAGTTTGACAGAAAGCAATTTCTTGCCTCTGTAAGAAAGATACACCAATGAATGAACCAATGTAAAGAAGCTAAAGTAAGATACAGAAAGAAAAATAAAAGTCACAAACAGGTGATTAATCTGAAATTTCCCCAGGCTGATGTATCAGATAGCTTGTGCTAGTCCACTTCAGAATAAACAAGGGGATATTCCTTATTGCTAAACTGAAAAACTGTTCAACTGCCTCCAGATTTTTACCTATATAGGTCTGTGACTTTCTGCCACAGTGTTAAGGCAACTGGACAAAGCACAAAGTTACATGCATTCAAACAGCAGCTTTTAATAGGGGTCTAACTGTTTTTAATCTGCTGTAATAGCAATATATCTTTCCTGGGAGGGTAGGTAGAGCCATTTAAATGAAGAACAGGGGACAGAAACTGGAGCAGAAGACCACCAGGCGAGATACCACAAAAAGGAGTCCAACTGAATCAAGTCTTTATATTAGAGATTTCATGTAAAAACCATGAGTTCGTTAAGTTGGTTCTGTACAGGATATACTTTTCTGTTCATCTGTAAACTGGTTGGAAAGACCTTTTCCTTCCTCCTTTCAAACTCTAAGGGTTTTTTTTTTTTGTGTAATTTAGGGAAAGACATGGGAGAAACATATATATGCTTAGAAACTGGAAGGAAGAAATACTAAGAACTGATAAAAGAGGATATGTGCAATGCTGTCCAACCTGGAAAGAATCTATCAAGAAACTGACAGACTGGAATTACAGAAAAAATTTAATTAATGGATCTTTGGTTAGAAAATATATTTCAGCCCATGGAAATTGCTTGAAAATGTGTGAATTATTACATTTAAATAAAAAAATCTTTTTGCATTAAAAGTCAAGAGAAAACTGGTATTTCAGAAAAAAAAAAACAACACCCTGTCATAAAAACATCTAAGTACCAGATACTTAACCATTTATGCCTGCTAATAGAATTATATGAAAAAAGTGTAAGAATGAGGTTTCAAGTGGGTACACTAGAAGACCCTGAACTATAGCTGTAGAAGAAAATAAATGGCACTCCAACTGCAACAGTCAATGCTAAATATTATTCATACACTTAGAATAGCACACATTTAAAGAAACATCTGTTCTTTGTCATAAAGTTGCTTTCAGTTCTTCTTTGCCAAAGAGCTTTAGCTGAAAATCTTTGTTAATGCAAAAAAGTGAAGTGACATTCCACTACAGTCAAATATGTATTTGAGATCTCTTTATACAATAGATTTCCTGGAAAGAACATTGTGGGAGTATATTTGGATTCTAAATGATAAAAATATCTACTTGTTTAGAACATCAAGAAAGACAAAAAAGTCAAGATAAAATTCCTAAGATTTGAGTGTTCTTCACCTTGAGATTTACTTGAGTTTTATTTTTGCACTTCTAATTTAATTTAAAGACACAAGGCACTAATTACCTTGAACTACTTTTGTGATGAAACACTTTCTGGCTTATCCTTGATCAGGGCAAGAACTATCACTCCAGTGCAAATGATTCAGGTTTTGATTTCAGAAAGACTTCAAAACTAAGCCTTCATAAAACTATAGTAACCTCTTTTTAGTTCATTTGACCAAAGAAAACCAAAAGCATACTAAAGAACAGAACATGTTTACTTACAGTTAATATTTTTTCCCTACCAGTATCCATTTTGATCATAATTAGGGACAAAAGTACAAAGTCGATTATATTTTAAGTGTCTTGTCACTTCTGGGAGAACACAGACTCTGAGACACAATTAGATATTTCACATAAATTCACAAACTCCTAGTAACAGCATACGATCAATTCCTCCATAGCCAACATTTCCTACATGCACCTAGTTGATCATGCTGGGCCGAACATCAGCAAAAAGCTGGGATTTTGGTCTTTTCAAATAAAAGTCTTGCACCCTGAAGCACAAAATGCAGTTTACCTGAACATATACAAGTATAATATAATTCATGCCCAAAGCACCCAAGTACCTCCTACATTTCTTCCAAGGATACTAAACTTGATGATTTCTTACAGAATGGATTACACAATCCACAAAGTAATCTTGCCATCCATATGTTCAGTTTCAGGTTTCATCTCTACATCATTCCCTTGAGGATGAGGATATTAAACACATAATCCCACTCCAACTTGTGAAACATCTCAAAGTTCCACCTTCCCAAACATGGGTGTGATATCATAACATCAGTTCCATAGGGTCAACTCCAGGAAATGCTCCACTGAGAACAGCTCATAGGATGCAGAAGCCTGCAGTTCTCAGCACCTCAGTGTGGGCCTGTACTTCCTGTTCTCCCAGCTTCTAAACCTTCCTCTAGGATAATAAAATTTGTCACTATACTGACTCTATACTTTTACTCCTTATTTTGATCTCCACCATTCCCCCTCTTTTTTAATTTAAAAGAGAACAAAACAGTCGAGGTCGCCTCTCAAGGTTTGTTCTAATTACTCTCACCATGTCATGATTATGAGTCTGTGGGGATATAACACAAAACTCTTTCAAAACTGCAGGAAGGAAAAGATGATGGACAGCTGTGTTGATGAGGCAGACCAAAAAATATTCAGACACACAGATGTCCTCCTTCCCAAGCGCAGGGGCAACTCACTATTCTCCTACATGGCTTTTACCAATTTGCTTTTATAAACTTATTTCCAGTAAGTTGACCCCACAAACAAACATGCTGTTCAAGAAGCGTGTTCCATGTTTTGAGAGGCTTATGATAAAAGATCATCAGAATATGGAAAGAACTTCAGCTTAGAAAAACAAGAATTCAAAATAATGCTAATTATTTATTCAGAAGAGAAAAGATTTCAGATGTCATAGGTGTTATGAATAAGAGAATAGATATTTGTGACAACTTCTTTTTTCCTGGGAAATAGAAAATCTTTTCTGGAGAGAAAAACAAGACAGAAGAGGCATAACTTCTTTTTTTCTTTTAGAAAAGCCTATTTTGATAATAGTTACCTATTAGATATAAGTAGAAATTCACTCTGTAATTTTTCTTCATTATGCCTGAAAATAAAGACACAGCAGAAACTAAATCAGAAAGAAAGCAATCTAAAAGAAGAATCACTGAAAAAACATGTAGATCATCAGAGAGGCAATAGAAAAAAATCTGCCAACAATATTAAGATTTTTTTAAAAGTGCTTAAATGTAGCTGGTTTCTCTTAGGAGTTCAGAAACTATCAAACTGTAACAGTAATATTCATGACCTTGGGGGCTGCATACAATGAAATTTTTGTATATGGATTGAGTATTTGCAGACAGAGTTGTTACAAAGCTGGCAAAATACAAACATGGGGTGGAAATATGATATTTCCAAGCACAACCTCCACAACTGTGGGAAGTCAAAGCCACAGCCAGTTCACCTCTCCTCTTTGCACACCCCTCTCCTTTTCAAACCTAAGTAATTTTATAAATATATTAGAAGACTTCAACCTGAATCAAAGATAAAAGTTTAACTCAACAGTTGCCATTTGGCCTCAGCCTTTAATAACTTTAAATGAAGAACTTAAGAACAGTCATGCTGAGTCTGACAAAAGGTCTTCTTAGCCCAGTATTATTTATCCTTCAGTGGCCATAAACAGATACCTTGGTGAAAGGCTTTTTGACAGAAAACATTGTCCTGTTAAAATGCCTCCTTTAAATAAAAGGAAGATTCCTCTTAGTTCTTCTGGTAACTGGAAAATGTATCAGGCCCTTCATATTATTTTAGCACCGTTATTATTTTAGCTCACTTCTGTCAGTAAATGAGCTGTTCTTGATCCTACTTTTACTAGAGAGAACACTACATTCTTAAATGGAAAACCAACAGAAATGGAAGGACTATGAGCAGAAATTGTCACAAAATGTATGACAAGAATCTTTACGAAGAAACAGACATGAAATCAGCAAAGCTATGAACTCCAGCTTCTGAGAGACTGAAGCTAACACTTGTCTGGCTTAACTGCTCAAGCCAGTCAGTAAAGTTAACCATGACAGGCCACAAAAGCAGATAGTTGACCTTTGTGTGTTAAACCTTGCTTGGGAAATCTACTAACCAGTTGCAAGCACAAAAGTTACTACAGTAACTGCAACTTAGGCCAGCAACATGCGTAATTTAAAGTAATACTTTAATGTGGCTTCTAGTCCTTATGTTCAGAAAGATGTTACCAGTACAGTGTTTTTCCTGCCTCTACAGACAGCCAATGCTTCTACCTTGCCCAAGCACAAAACTATCACAGTTTTAGCCACTGCTTCAGCAATGTTTAGATACACACTGACCAGAAATGCTTCAGATTAGTTTTACTATTGTAAGAAAGAACTAAAAAGCCATAAAAGTACTCCAGAAGAACACTACAGCTATTTTTAGAGAACATACAAAATATGGCAAGATAGAGTCAGTTTCCCAGACACATACATGTTTTTCACTGGAGAAGCAGGGATAAGGCTCCTCCTTAAGGTGCCAGCCAGGACTTTGCCAATAAAGTTCTCTGGCAGGCGCACAGAAACAGCCATGACTGGTCAGCTTCAGAAAAAGTTAATACAACTACAAGAAACTTCAACTTCCAGACAATTTCTTCATGCAAATCTAAAAACTGAATAACCAACAGCAGTGTAAGTTCGTACACCCCCAATATCACCCCTAAAACTGTTAAGACAGGGTCTTGCAGACCACTGAGAATGTGAAGGAGGTGGTACCCTTAATCCTACAGTTGTTCCTTGTCAGAACTCCTTCCAGGCTCAAGAAAAGAAAACAGAATGTAAGCTTTTAGAGTGAAAGAGACCTTCAACACCAGTAATTTCCATTAATTGGAAATTTCCTCTTTAATCTCTACCCCTGCTCAGGATAACTTTTAAATTGTGTGTGAATAGAACCAAGACAAAGCACTGCCAGGTCTGTCTGCCCACTGAGAACTTCCCTTGGTTTACACTTTAAGGTATTTATGGAAATACAGTAAGATCAGCTGTAGACAAATAAACACACCTGCATATAAAATATATGCCATGTACACAGCATTTGCTCCTTCCCCATCAATTTTGGTTTTATTCAATTATCCTACCAAAATTAGACCTCCAGACAAAAGAAGCTGCTCAATGGCTGTTAAATTTCTCTGTGCTATAGCACTGATGACAGTAATTGGAGGTTGGGAGGAAGGGAAGAAAGACATTAACTTCTCGTTTAAGGACATAAAGTACTGCCTGCCTGCCCCTGCTTCCGCTTTACCCGAAAAATTTTCACAGTCACATGTAGGCTCTGTGAAAGAACAGTCACATCTAGAGTCACAGGTTCCAAAACCTCATTTTCTACAATCATCAGTGACCTACAGAGAAAATTTCACCAAATTACAGAAATATAGAACACCTTTATTAGAAAAATAACTTAATAGGTAACTGAGCTTTTTCCTCAAGCTTTCATGAAACCAACCTATAATTTGTCAAATAATAATTTAGAAATCTTACCTGCTTTTTTCTTGAAGTTTCCTTGGACAACAGTCTGGCTGACAAAACTGATGCAAATGGAGAGCAGCAGAGCTCAGGAAAAGGGTTTGGAATTGATGAGATCTCCAAAATATTGTCATCTTTCTGTTTTCTCCTATTTCAGCAAAATACATAATATCAAACATAACAAATTGTTACACTTCGATACAAATGTATCAAATTGTAGCAACTGCTGTTAAAATTGCAGTATCCAACCACAACGCATGAAATACTAGGGCATTAATACCACAATGCTTCCTGGTTGCAGCAATTAGATTCTTTATGCAGTTATTTTATTTAATCAGTAGGCTGAATCTATTAACATACAGTGCTTAACACTACTTGAAAGCAATCCAAGTATACAGCTCTGAATATAAAGTTGTTTGAATATGTTTAAGTCTTTGCAGAGCAGGAGCACAGTTATATTTGTATTGGCTCCTAAGGACATTAGTAAATATTTTGTTGTCCCTGTGTTCATGCCATTCCCTATGTACACATATTACAACAGTGGATGCACGTAACTTCTCAGTAATACTTCTTGAGTACATCACAACTGTATTTTAAACCGATGGAAACTTTTTTTTTCATCAGGAGTCAAAGCGACTGACAAGGCAAAATACTGCAAAGCAATACACTCCTTCCTGTTTTCAATTACTTATGTATTTGTATCTCCATAGCTCCGTCACAAAATAAATGTCTCAGCAGTTGCTGACTCCTTAAATCTGATTGTGTCTGAAGCATCACCAAGCAGCATTTGCAAGATTAGTGAAGATAATCACTCCTGTACTTGCTGAAGAGCTCAGTTATGCACTGATTTAAAGTATCACCTTAATAACGTGGCTGTTTAGATGGCTGTGTACGTTACAGTGCATGGTTTTCTCACAGAAAATACTCAACAGCACTTTGTCTACTTGCTTTCATTTGGACAGCAGCACCCAGTCTGCCTACATATTTTCTGTATGTGTGAGTTGATGACTCCAAGCTTTGTTACCTTATTGTTATCATTCCAGATTTCACATACTAATTGGTACAATGTGGGAAAAACCATGAGAGTAAGGTAATGATGCAGAATGAAGACACTTTACTTTCTGGAAATCCTCACTGAATATTCACTCAAAGTGCTATCTAGCATTAAGGAGTGAAAAATCCCATATGCAATATTTTAAGATTCCGCAAATTTCAGTCTACCAAAACTGATCAAACGCTTCATGAAAAGCCTAGCTCACAGTTTCCCTTACTAAGAATAGAGACCAGTGCCTTTAAGAACAGCCTCAGAGGCAGCAAACGGTGCACTTCGCTGACAGCAATTACAGCGGCATCGCTAACGGTGAAGCCGTTTTATCTCACGAATATTGTAAGACAAGACATTGCAAAGAGAAAGTAAAGGCTCGGTTCGGTGTGACAAGGCAGGCTCGCCAACATCGTCTCTTTTCACCTCAAACTGGGAAATCTCTAAAAAGAAGATAAGGGGCGGGGGGGGGGGGGGAGTTGGGAGTGCGGACGCCACGCAGCTGCAGCGCAGGGAAGTGTCTGCAGGGCCGGGAAACAACTTTGGAGTTCCAGGGAGACGCGTGCCGGTCCCGGGCCAGGCCGCCCCGCGCCTGTGCTTGGCCCCCTCCCCACACCGCCGCTACCAAGCCGCGGGGCACCCGCACTCTCAGGCCCCTCCGGCCCCGCTCCCGCCCGCAGGGCGCCGGCCAGCCCCTAGACGGCGACAGGCGGGCCCTCGAGGGAGTAGGCAGGGCCGGCGGTGCCCTCCCGGGGTCCGGCCTTACCTGTCAGGGGGCGAGGGCGGCGGGTCCCCCCCGGGGGATCGGGGGAGCAGGCAGGGGGAGCCCACTGCGCCGTGGGGGCCGCCGCCCTCAGGTTCCGCCACCGTCCCTGAGGCGCGCGGCACACCGGGCAGCGGGGCGGCCATCGGCGCCGGCGACGTCCTGGCAGGGCGGCCGCCCGCGCGGGAGGCACGTCGGCGAGCGGCCCCGGCGCTGCCGGGCGTGTCGGGCGGAGGCTGCTCTCCGCTCCCGCTGCGAAGGGGGGAGGTGGCGGGGAGCGAGGGGAAGCGCCGCCCGGGCGGAGAACGGCACCGAACGCCTTCCCCGGCACACGTGCGCGGGCGGGGGCGGGCGGCCGCCGGCACCACGCTGTGGCGGGCGGGGGCCGAGCCGTGCCCTTTCGGCTGCCGCCGCCGCGCCGGGGCGGGAGGTGCCTTGCGCTCCGCTCCCTGGCCGCACAGCGGGGCGGGCCCCGGCAGGTGCGCGGCTCCCCCTCCCTCATCCCGGGACTCGAGGTCGCGGTGTCACCCGACCCGTTCGGAGCGTCGAGCCTGGCCTGACAGAGCGCCAGGGCGGCCGAGGTTGGGGAGCGCTGCCCCTTGACTGCTCAGGAGTTGGCTTGGGCCTGGCCGGTAACCTTCTGCCGGGCTGGGCCGGCCCCTGGCACACGGGCGCGCATCGGGGCCCGGACGCGCACTGCCTGAGGGGCCTGGCGCTTGTTTAAGCGCCTGACAAATCATTAATGAAGCTACCCCATCCCTCTGTGAGGTCGGGGATTTATGGTTATGCCTTAGAGAAATAAGGAATGAACAAGGCCGGAGGACAGACCCATACGTTTGTGCCAAACAAGCAGCTCTCGGCGGGAGGCTGGGTTCCCAGTCGGGCCCAGCGATCGCGTTCAGCCTCAGCTCTAATGAGAGAGGAAAGTGGTTTACCGTTGTGCCTTGGGCTCCTTCACAGCAGCCTGCGCCGCTGAAGAAGCCAGCTCCTGTCCTTCTTTATGTACACAGAATCCTATGTAGCAATTCCGTGGCCGCCCTTATGGGCATTCTTGCCATTGAAAAATAAAATTACCCCCTCACTGTATGAAGAATAGTTTGATAGCACCAAACAGAGTGGGTAAAAGTGTGTAAATCGGCCAGTTTGTTAGAAAGTCAAATAGTTAAAGTCCAGCCTCTGGCAAAAACAGCTGAAGGTAGATGCCTTCTGATTGTACTTAGCGTGCTCAGGGCCAATAGCTGTGAAGTCAGACTGGTGAAAATACGTGGGATGTGTGCTTTGATGTTTTCCTGAAGCCACCGAAGAAATAGTGACACACATGCCAAAATTTCAATTCTGAAAAAATATTTTTCTGATTCAGAAACAATACAGCTTTCATTTTGGCTGAGTCACAGATGATTTTGCAGGACGCTTATTTTCACTGAAATGAAGGATTCCTTCTCTGAACAGCTCATTCTCTGTTACACTGGCAGCAGCAATGCAAGCTCAAGTTAACAATTCTTACATACAGAGACTGGCAAACATCTGGGATATTACATTGTCAGATGATTGACTGGATTTGCTCACTGTTTGTGAACAGCTATGATTTTACACAACTGCACAGATCAGACCACTATTTTTTGACCAATTGATTCACTGTCATAAATGTGGCATGTCAAACCTCACTGTCTTCAAAAGAATGGAAGGAAGGAGAGCTGGTCTGGGTGCTCTAGGTAGAAAACTGAGGTCAGGAAGAGACAAAAACCTTCAAGTGACAATTGTATGCTGATATTAATCAGCATTATAAAAGTTCAGCCATGAAAAGAAAATATGCTTTGACTTTTCACCCAGTCTGTGCAACTTGTTACATAGCTGCAACCTGACACACATGGTACATTTTTCTGTCTCTGGCTTAGTCATTTAATTGTTCTAAAATGGCAGGCAAAGAAAAAACACAATTAGAAAGCATATTAGCAAATAAATACTTCTATGTTTCAAAATAACTTTGCTAGGGTTCTAATGAATCATGACAGGAAAAACGCCACTTGTAAGATCAATAAGAAATGTAATACTATTATAATTTCACTTGGCTGTAGTAATTTAAGAAGCAGTGTCTTAAAAATATTTTTTTTTCTTCTCATCATCTGTCCTGATGCTTGTTGCTTTCAGTACTTTCTGCGGGAATAGCATTATATGAGAAAAATACAGTCAGTGGGAAACTGAGGCAGGGAAAGACCTACACCGGCTGTTCCAGTGCAGCATTGGAAAGGTTGCATAGATGAGAATGCAAAGCTGAAGTTTCTCCTGACTTACTGTCTCTCTTTGCAAACAACTGCAAGGATATAAAAAATTGCCAGAGCTTGGCTAGATACCTGAGAGCGCTTGACCTAGACTCAATTCAGGTGTAACCCTTTTTAACTCTTCCTTTGAGCAAGTACAAACCCTGTAATCTCTGGACGATTAATAGTGTTGATACCAAAAGGCTAGCAGCTTTCTTCTAAGCTCTGACACCAAAGTATTTGTTGAACTGTGTCATTTGGCTTCCCTCTTGTCTTAAGTACATCTAAGCTGCCTAGTCTGGTTTTTGATACTTGCTATGCTTCTGCAGCACAATGTTCCTTGTTCTAAGGCTTAACATTTCCCTGAAACTGATTTTCTGAGCATTCTTCAGTCGTTGACTGAGTAGTTTTGTTTTCTGTTTAATAAAGTTTGTTAGCCCTAATCATGTCCAGGTGTTTATCAGGTAAAATTAAAAATATATATTGTGGAAAACCCCAATGGATTCAAGGTATTCAGTATGCACCCCACTTCCAGGAAATCAAGCTCTCCATGTCTCAAAAGCCTGTGCGCTATTTAGAACTGTGGCACTTGATTAATGTGGCAAAATTATGCTTTTAATTAGAGTAAACTTTCACAGTTATTACTGACAAAATGAAGGTTTAAAAAATTCAAACTCTCTGTGATTATCTATGAAAACTGGGGGGGGGGGGGGGGTATTTCACCCTTCCACACATCTCCCCTTGCTGTTATCAAGATGTCTTCAGTATGGTTTTATATGTATAATGGCTGCATAAAAAGCTTCACTGTAATTGCTCAATGATGGTTTCACTGAGAGAACTAATATCATACCTTTACACCATCTTCTGTCACAGCTTCAGTAGCCGTGAAAAGTTTTCTCCACTGAAGTACTAGACTGAAGCTACAGAAGTAGCTATTTTTTCCAGTGCAAGGCTATAATCAAGCCAAAGTCTGGTCTCCCAATACATTCTCTACCAGCAGCCCAAAATAAATTGCATCAAATGTAATGATAAAAAGAATAACCTTAAGGGAAGAAAATAAACCCCAAAACTTATTTGTCCAGTAAAAAGGCATGCCCAAGACGTAAGCCTGAATTTGTAATTCATGTCTTATTTATTATCTTAATGTTCATAGAAAATGTGGAACACACATATATGGTCCTGTTACAATGAGCTGTGCATCCTTTCTCCTTCTTGAGCATTTCAAATGCCCATTTTTAAATTCAAAACCTGACCCATCTCTTGGACAGTACCTCATGGGGGGGGGGGGGGGGGGGGGGGCAAATTTCTCTAATAAACATAAGTAGAGGCATCACTAGCTAGCTTCTTTGCAATAGTGCATAACTCTTTGAAAATTACCTATGGTTTAATGTTTTGTGAGGATTCTTGCCTGTTTTTGTAGCTCACAGTTTAAATTACTGTTAAAATGTCTATCTTTTGTTGAAGATAAGGTTCCAAAGGATTAAATCAGTTACACCAGTCTCAGTCATTTCCAGAAGCTGCTTTTCAACCTAATCTGAAACTCCCTCTGCATGTACTTACCCAAACCACAGCACAGTAATACTCTGGTGTTTCCCCCAACTTAATTTTCCTTTTATGCACTTAGTATCAAGAAGCATATTTGCACTGTTTTCTCCTGTTGTGTGGTTTGGGCTTGGGAATTTTTACCTGACAAAAAGCATGAAAACTTTAGCATACTTTGGTAAGAAAATTGAGTAGAGGGATGGATTTTATTGCTAGCTTTGACAAAAGTGTTTGCTATTTCAATAGCAAGTTCTGTGATTCCCTGTGTCAGCTTTGTCCTCTGCCCAGAATATCTCCCTGCTGGAATTTTGCCTTGAACTGTAACACAAGCACAGAAATTCTGTGCAGGGTTTTAGAATAAGAATGATACCTTAAAATCAATCAAATCAAATCAACAGCTTATGATTTCTGAAAGGTCACTGTAGCTAAAACCAAATAATTAGGTTCAGCGTAGGGTTGACTGAATGGCATGAAGGGATTGGGAGATGCAGGTCAGACAGTGTGACATACTGGCTTCTGCTCCCTTGCACTAAGGCTGCATGAAATCAGTCATTCAGCAGCATCTGTAATAAACTGTGCATCAAGCGATGCGATCTGCACTGGCCAACCTTGAACTTCTATAAGGCACAAAGCTCCTTCCTAGAGAGAACTGTAATAGTCCAGGGTGAATATTACATATGTATGGATTGCAGTGGCTAGTCTTCATCTAATGGGTCTAAATCTACTGGACTAGATGTAATCTGCTTGGTAGATATGAATGAATGAACTGCATAATATACAGCTGCAGTTATTTATGAAAACGAATTGACAAGTCTCTGGGAACTGATTTAGCATTGCCAAACATTTGTAATGATCGCATTGTAATGGAAGAAACATTTTTCTTTTAATACATTTCTCTGTTCTTATTAATACCTTGTAAATATTTGTGATAATTAATGTTTTATTAGTTCCTCTGAAGTAACTACTGTGAAGAGTGGCCAACTTTAAACATCACAGAAGTGATAAAATATTTAGGTGAATTAAACAGGTGGTGTTTCACAATAGCAGAGTACTGCTGATATTTTTTACAGTACAGTACTTTTTCTGGAACTCCGCCTTACACAAAGAACATAATTTCTGACCTTATACACCTTCAGAATACTGCACACAAACAAGTAATTATTATGGAGGGAAGGGTGCAGGCGATTATGCTATGTGGTACTCATTGTGTTTATCCAGCATGTAGAAGTTCAGTTTCCGTAATGTGAGTTGCTGGGAAATCAGATTCAAGAGCCTTTAACACTAGCCATTTTGTAGAGTGGGAAAAAAAAATACAAGCATAAAAACAAAACAAAACTCAACAAGAAATGTAGAGCTAAAATGACTTCTCACAAACAGCCACACCACTCACAAGTCTCAGCTATTTCTGAGCTGTTGCAAAGGATAATAATACCAGACAAAGGACAGTAAGAGTCTCCAGATACATGCAAAGAGGAAGAGAGATATAGTTATTTTGGGCAAAAAGAAACAACATACCTAGTCAGAATCAAGACAGCAGCATTCCATTTTTCTTATCAGAGTACAAAGCTGATACATGAAATTTAAAGATTAAATGAATTCTGTATTTTGAAAAATTGAGATTTATTTTATTTTGCAGAGATTTATTTGCCTAAATGTGGGCATCTAATACTAATTTAGATACCTATTCTACCATGACCTAAGAAGTGTGTTTCCTGTTCATTCTGTGTCACACAGGACAGCCGAGTGCGGATGTTTCAGATATCCTTGAACATAGCACCGGAAAAATAGCACCAGACACTTGTATTTAGGTGCCTGAATTTCATTCATATTGTCTCTTTTCTGCTGCTGCAACGTACGGTTCACAATTGACTATCCATGACTTTAGGAAACAAAATGAAAAGTCTAGTAATTTCAGACATACTGCATTGTGAAACTGGGTTTTGGAAGCTTTCATCTAAGGAGGTTTTCCTCTAATTCTGGGAATAATTAGAAATTTAAAACATGATTGTATGCATATCTGCATACATGTGAGGGGAGGAGGAGCTTTCCCAAAATCACTAGAATGACATAGCCCTGATTGAGCAAGCGATTTCCAAGTCAATCTACCTGTGTATGTACAATTTAGAATGCTTTGAAAATGGGCTTTGAAATGGAAACCTCTGCTGAACCTTAGTGATGGAGTCATTACATTCCCCCCACATGACAGAAATTGAAACAAACAAGTGCTTATCTGGCCAGCTGGAATTCCTAAGGTAGTGCCTTTGTATGATTACCTACCTTCCATCATTGAAGTACATCACCTGTTAGGACATTTAGTATTCTTTGGAATGATTTCATCCCACAGGGTTTACATAAAGAAGGGGCATTTGCCCTGTCTCAAGAGTTTTTCTAAGAAATGTATACTCAGGGAATGAGATTCTCGATAAACCTTTGAAAAATCAATGTACGGTTCATATTTTAAAAGCATTATGCTGACTACTTGAAAGTTATTATGTTAAAAGGTTATTAATGCAAATGTCTGTACTACCTAACAATGACAATCTCAGTACTTATTATGAACCTAATTATCACAACATCAGTGCACTTAACATTTTAATGTATTTATTCCCTTCATATGCATGAGTAAATGCATCTTTATGTGCCTGAATTTAAAAATTAACCCTATGTGGGTATTCAGAGTACCTGACTTTAGACACTATATCAAGTTAGGCTGGCCATTTAACATATAGGCATAGAGGTCTGCTGGAAACACATAGGGGATTTTAGTGCTGACAGCCATTCCAGAATAACATTTTGTTTCCTCTGACTAAATGGGAAACCTAAGAAGAACTGTCTTCTGAATTAAGCATCTCAACTGTTGAAAATTAGACAACGCAATTAATTTGCTAAGTGATTTACTCAAGATCTAATGAAATATGTGGCTGAGTAAGGAATGCAAACTTTGAGTCCAAAATTAGTACTCAATCAGGCCATCCTGCATTGTAACTACAGTGAAGGGGCTTTGTTTCTAAAAATGAAAAAGGTAAAATGCATTAATGCTTCAATACTCCTGACAATAAGTCAGCTTTAAATCTGATCCAAAAGATTTTCCTTTGAGCTGCAGAAAAAAAATGTACTTTTTCCTTTGGTTTCACATTTACTGAAGCTGTGCTCTGGAGTTGTTTATTAGATACTCTACTAAATTGTAAAAGGATTTTTTTTTTCCTAATAGTCCTAATTTTAGCATGACAAATAGAACAATTTCATAACTTAGAACGTAAGCAACCTTCTAGCTCACTTTTGTGTATTTATGAAGGAAGCATTACACAATACGTTAATAATAACATACCAGATAATTCCAGACAACTGTGTTACACATAGTGGCCCTGTAAATTCTTCTTAAAAGTCAAAAAGTCTTACAACATTCCCTTGGGGTGGGAGGGGAAATGAGAAAAATGCTGGCTACTGAGCAAGTTCGTAAATAATTTACACCTGACTTCAAAGACATTTAACATCTGATGTATCTGAAGCATTTGGGAAGCAGGAGTACAAACTGAGATCATAACTAAAATCAGGAAAATTGTTATAGCAACCCTTTTAAATTCAACCTTTCGTGTTCTCTGTCAGTTCCATAAATTTAGCTCAATTCACTGTACTTGTCTAAGAATTCAGAATTGTCTAAGAATTGAGAAAACAATACTGTTTTTACATTTTGGGGGCTTATTTTATGAAACAACAGCAATACAATTTTCAGATTTCTAACCCACTTGCACTTTCATCCTATTATCCAAGAAGAACTTCCAGACTAACACATGCCCCTTTCTTAACATCCAGGTTTTTATAAAACTGCATTAGACAAAAAAGTTGGTATTCTTTCTAATGACTGGGTTTCTGTGCTACTGAATCACTTAAGGTGACATACCCATTTCACAGAAGGAATAAGCATACAGTCACATTTCTGTCAAATTAGCCACAGCACACGATAAATAATTTGTATCAGCTTTATGTTTCTGTGTTGACTTAATGCAGGCCATGGGAGGACAGACAATATCTGATCTGGCAAAAAGCCTACTGGTAAAAATTCAACCCATTGAAAACCTTAACAAATTTGAATTAACAAATTGAGTTTTAGGATTCTTCTTCCTGTCGCAACTCCTCAAGGCCTCAAGCCCATTTTCGTATGTTGTCAAGCTACAGCCTCAGAGCCAATACCAAGCCTCTGACCAAGAAATGATATTAAAGCCAGAATGTATGGTAGAAGGTGATATTTCCAGCTTCCTAACTGATAAATTGTACTTCATGCAAGTGTTAGATGCTGCCTTAACTAAATTCCAATTTACATTCTGCCAGTCTGCATGGTTTTAGTTGGAGAAGTTACTGTGCACTGTAGCTGGAGGTAGCCTGTTGAATATACATTCAATCCAAATGTAACTGCAGTCCAGCAGTGGGTGAAGAGAGGTAATTGTTGCATGGGCTAAGTTTTGCTTCATTGCTGCCTGGATTTAGATAAAAGTCGATGTACAGTTTTAACAATGTTTTGAGTTTCCATGGGGAGTAAAAGAACATCTAAATAGGAGGCTTCCAAACATTTTACTTTCAAAGCAGCTTTAAAAGAAAGGTGTATTCCAATCTCTTTTATTAGCATAGTCTGTTCACAACATTTCTCCTTTTGTTTATTAGAAGTGAAGATCTACCATTAAGTGATTTGTTAAGATGTTAAAACCCCATTACATTTTCTACAGTTTGGCTGACTCTCAAGCAAGAACATAGGCTTCTATTATAACATATTGGGAGCTTTTAGAACCAAAGCAATTCATAATAAATTTATTCAAACTGACACATTTCTAGTTACAATGTCTTCACTATTTCTTCAGAGTTATGAAACATGAATTGTATCACTGTAACCACAACACTAGTCAAGGAAATCTAATTTGCCATGAAGTCTGTTTGTACAGTCATCGTGTAGCTCAAGGCATACATTTGATTATTTTCTTGTATTGTTTCTTATATTGGTGTTATTCCAAAGGCTATACTACTATTATAAGCTCATTACATCTAATTTTAAGAAATATTCTTACACAGCAGGCTCTACAAATATATAGCTACATAACAATTTAGAAATAATTACATCACCAAAGTCTATTAGGCATACATTGAACAGAAGTGGAGTTCAGAGTCTTTTTTTTTATATTTCAAACACTTTCAGTTTAAGCAGTATATGCATTTAATCATCATAGCCAGCAAGCTAATCAATATTTTATTCAATTCACATTAAAGCTGAGTTAACACAGCATAGAATTCCTGAATCATGAGAACAGAATCATTAAAATGATCAGCATAAACCAAAAAAGGACTTTTTAAAGCAAAATGAAAAGGTTCTCCATAGGAATCTTTTCTTTCTTACTCTCTTATACTTGTTTATTAAATTCTTCTAACAAGAATCAAGTGAGTTATAATTAAAACAAAAAAAAAAAGCTGATAGCCTCTTTTACAGCTTCTTAGGATAGAAAGTTTTTTTTCTGTCTCACTTTGCTGTCAGAAATTAAAGCCTGAGCTGCAATTATTAAAGGTCTCAATTTGCATTTTTCAGCAATCCAGAGAAATGAGAGCAGCTATTGTTATGATCATTATCATTATAAAGTTCTTTGTCTATAGGTCTTCTAACAAAGCTGTTGGTCAGCTGTTTGTTAGATGCCTTGCCAGTTATCAGATCATCTCATAGTAGATCAAAAAGAACATCAAATTAAAATGATAGCTTTGTATGCTCACAGATGGTAAATCCTCTATAAACTAAAGTAACTGGATACAGTGCCTAGTGTTGTAAGCTAATGCAGGATATTTGCAGAAGTTAAAAATATATTGACAAATTTGTTTGTAAATAGCTGAGAGGGTTTTTTCTCCAAACCCATTTCTCTTCCCTGCCAGTTCTTCTTTTTGAGACAGCTGGACTACACAGCCTCTCAGAAGTAAAATCTCCCCTAAGCCAAGACCTCTCAAGTTTACTGTATTTTGAGCAGCTATTTGCAGAGGAATATTAAAGTCAAAAAAGCTCTTGATAAGACCTTGCTGGCTTGAACTACCAGTGAGAAGGGCCAACTTGAGAGAACAGCATGCAAGATCCCTTCTAGAGTAGCAGAAGAGGGTATCCTCTCTGCCAAAAGTCAGACAAGTTCAGATGGCTCAACAGGTAACTGAGCTCATTGAGGAAAACAGTCAACCCCAGCCTTAATCTATGAATGAATCTTTACAGACCTGCCTTAGAACATCTCCAAAACCAGCTGAAGCTGCCACCCACTGAAAGAGTGTGTCAGGAGCTATCTGCTGTAAGTACCTTTTAACTTCTGCAAATATCCTGCATTAGCTTACAGCACTAGGCACTGTATCCAGTTTACCATCTGTGAGCATACAAAGCTATCATTTTAATTTGATGTTCTTTTTGATCTACTATGAGATGATCTGATAACTGGCAAGGCATCTAACAAACAGCTGACCAACAACTTTGTTAGAAGACCTATAGACAAAGAACATTATAATGATAATGATCATAACAATAGCTGCTCTCATTTCTCTGGATTGCTGAAAAATGCAAATTGAGACCTTTAATAATTGCAGCTCAGGCTTTAATTGTGTCCAGTTTCCTGACTGGGTTTAAACCACGACAGGCCCTCAGTTCAAGAAGGACAGGGAGCTGCTGGAGAGAGTCCAGCGCAGGGCAACTAAGATGATTAAGGGAGTGGAGCATCTCCCTTATGAGGAAAGACTGAGGGAGCTGGGTCTCTATAGTTTGGAGGAGACTGAGGGGTGACCTTATTACTATATATATATATGTAAAGGGGGAGTGTCACGAGGATGGAGCCAGGCTCTACTCAGTGGCAAACAATGATAGGACAAGGGGTAATGGGTACAAACTGGAACACAAGAGGTTCCACTTAAACTTGAGAAGAAACTTCTTCTCAGTGAGGGTGACGGAACACTGGAACAGGCTGCCCAGGGAGGTTGTGGAGTCTCCTTCCCTGGAGACATTCAAAACTCACCTGGACACATTCCTGTGTAACCTTATCTAGGTGTTCCTGCTCCAGCAGGGGGATTGGACTAGATGATCTTTTGAGGTCCCTTCCAATCTCTAACATACTGTGATACTGTAATACCTGACATGAAAAAGTAAAAGCCAAGCAGAAATATAATGTTTCTAGGGTGGTTTGAAGTATGTGTATTTTATTTCCAGTTTTCCCTTACAAGCATATGTACTTGTATTATTTTTCACTGTGATCAGGTATGTGCATATCTCTAGTCTTCATGTGGAGCCAATATGGAAAGATGGAGTCTAGCACAGCATCCTCTGGTAAGTCTCTGTCCTGTTTCACTCCGAATTCTGTTGCTGCAGCCGTTAGGGCTACAGCTACAGACAGTAGTCCTCCTTTTACAGAGCTGCCTTTACCCCAGGGTCTATCCAACCAGCAGCCCCTGTTCAGTGTATCACAAGGTAGAACAGGGGAGATGAAGTGAGATAGTGGGTCCTCGCTCCTTTGTAATGCTTTGGAAGTAAGGCAAGATTATATTCCTTTGCACAGGCTGTCAGGCAATCAACACTATAGGAATAAAGTATTTGCTTCCAGGTTCAGCATGGGATGGGAGAACACTGTCATTTGGTGTAGGTTCCCTCACCACTTCTTTGGTTACCTCTGAC
The DNA here is from genome assembly GCF_034315485.1 of Pezoporus occidentalis. Lineage (NCBI taxonomy): Eukaryota > Metazoa > Chordata > Aves > Psittaciformes > Psittacidae > Pezoporus > Pezoporus occidentalis. The sequence continues at coordinate 56,439 of NW_026915527.1, forward strand.
TGGTGGCACAGTCACTCTTCAAAAGCTCTTGGGCCACCTTGCTGTGCTGTACGTGCACTGCAAGAGAATCACGGATGTACTGGAAGGCCCGCACAAATACAGGAGAGGGAGGTTGACACCACAGTGAGGCGGTCATCATGAGAACTCTCCTGAGTCTGCTGCGTAGATGTGGACAAGGTACTGTGACCTGAAAAGGTCTTCTGAACTGCTTGGCAGCAGTCATATAGAGCAGATGAGTTATTGCCATTGTTTCCAGAGTTCAGAGAATGAATGCGTTTCAGTGTCTGGCTGCTGCATGACTAAAGTTGGCTGCACTGGGCTAAACGGGCTGGGATGAGTTGGGATGGCCTGGACAGGGCTAAACTGGGCTGGGCTGAACTGGGGTAGTGTCTGAACTGGGATAAACTGGGCTGAACAGGGCTAAACTGGGCAGAACTGGTCCAAACTGTTCTGTGCTGTGCTACATTGGTCTGAACTGGGCTAAACTGGGCTTAACTGGGCTAAACTTTGCTAAACTGGGCTAAACGGTGCTGGGTTTGTCTCGGTTAAACTGGGTTTTCTTTTTCTTGTTTTCCAAGCATATCATTATTAAAATTAGATGTTTCTGATCATTCCAAAGGTGGGAATCCTGTTGGGCTGAATGGCTGTGGTCTGGCTCAGCGGGGGAGGGGGTGGGGGGGGGTAGTGGTGGGTTGGGGGGGGGGTTAAGCAGTATGCTCCCCAGATGGCAGCAGAATATTCTTTGAAACTCAGATTTGCCAGAACAGAATTCCCTTGCTCAGCAATTCCAAAATTAAATAGCCCCCCCATCATCCAAAGCCTGAATTCCATTAAATACAAAATCCTCTCCCAGGAATGCTGCTGCGATGGTTCTAGGACTTGCTAAGAGAAGCGCCAGGCTCTGCTGGGTGCTGGCACACAGTAGCCAGGGCACGGGCTCCTCCTGCCATTGGAGACTGCGATACTGAGGGCTGCGGGGAGCACGAGTGCCTCCGGCGGGAGGGCTGGGAAAGGGGACACTGTCCCAGCTGCATCCCGGGACAGCAACCCCGGCCCGCCGCGACTGCCCGCCTCCCGCTGCCGGGCTGCCCCAGACCCCCTCGGTGACCCGGTTCCTCGGTTCTACCGCGAGCCGAGCCGAACCGTGCCGTGCCGTAAAACTTCTGTCCCTGCCCATGGCAGGGGTCGGAACTGGGTGATCTTAAGGTCCTTTCCAACCCAAACCATTCTATGATAGTAAAGAAACAGAAATAATTTAATAGGTAGTACACACTAAGATTTCATTTTTCAGGGAGTAGTAGTGAGAATATATCAAATTGTTGACCCTTTGCAAGCAGGCTTCAACATAAATTAATTGTTGTGTAAAAAAAATGAATTTAATGTTTACAGTGCAATTTGTCACTGAAATGGAGGCTCAATTAGAGTCTCAGTGATTTACTGAAGACATTTTAAACATAATGTCCAAACAATGCTACATAAATTAAACATGATGTAATTGAGTGTAACACTAAGTGGCTCATCACTGTTGATTCATGTGGAAATCAAGGAAATTTTACTGATCATTATGCATTCATTCAGTATTAATGTAGATGCCATATGTGCTTTCATAGGGATTCTACTATTACTCAGCATTCATTAAGTTTTAATGTACCATTAAAAAGGCATCAAAAGACCCATCTAAGACTACTGCCACAAAGGTAGCTCATTTAAAGAGAGTTAAAGAAACATTTCACTTTAACATTGCAATACAAAGTAAGTTGATAATGAATCAGCAGAAATAGTTCAGGAGAAAACACTGCACTTGACTGCAAGCCACACTAGAAAGAATATTTGAACTAAAGGCAATACGTTCTCACTGTTCTAGATTTCTGGACAGCTACTTTTTTTGTAGACAGAAGTGCCTATCATACAAGTACATGATCTCTATTCAACTGATGCTTTACAGTAGTGTTCAGCATATTTGACTTTAGTGCAAATATAACTTTTAAAAAGGGGAGAGGGAGTATGAATTATGGCCAGACTGCCTACTGCATTCAGTTATGTGGGTGGGAATCAATGGGGGATGAGAAACCACAGCAGTGTAGTAACTTGCCCACAGCTTCTTTCTTTTCCTGCTAGGTCTGGTGTGCTAGTAAAATGTTTTCCCGGGGGTGAACTCTAGCATATCTTGAGTATTAAATTGCTGCAGCTCCTTCAACTCAGGGCATACTTTCATTTAGAGCCAGGTACCAAGGCCCTAAGCACATCTTCCCTCTTCTTGTGGGTTTTTGCTCCCTCAGCTCAAGGCCAGGCATTGCAGCTGGTGACCTTGGGAGAAGATCTTCAGACAGTTCAATAAGGACACTGTAGTCAGGGCTGTCCCCTTTCTGGGGAGCTGCTCTTGCTCGGAGGCTCTAATGCTTTGTCCCTACTTGAGCTGCAGTTCCTGTTGAATCCCTGCTTGTGTCTGGCCACGGAAATGCTGGTCTGCACCCAGAACCATAGACATTTCCTCCTCACTATGGACTTGTCTGGTAATCTGGACTCATGGCTGACCCTGGCAGCTGCCTCCAGGCTTGCCCTGCTCCCTCATTCAGGGGTGGTGGGACAGGGCCCTCCCAAGCAGGCTTCCCTGTGTTACCACACTGGGTTCTGACTTACCATCACTTTGGCTTGGCAAAGTTTTTTTGTTGTTGTTGTTAAGCTTCTTCATTCTCTTCTCACTGTTGGAAATGTTTTATCTTTATGCCTTCATAACTTCCTGGGAAAACTGCTAGTGGATGAATTAAGAAAGCTTAGATGACCTACTCTAGTCAAACACAGTATGTTGGCAATGGATTTCAATTTAAATTCCTATCAGAAAAATTGATTGAAATTTCATATGTAAAGGTGGCACATTTTAGCTGCCAAACGAATCTCATTATTTTAAATTGAAACTAATGAACATCTATCACAGTAAACTGAGCAACCTATGCATCATATCCTCAAGTTTTTAAACTCTGTTGTTCACTGGCCAGAGAACTGAAAAGCTCATCTGTGAATCAGGTGATCACACCTGTAAATAAACAGGACTTAGCAAGGCTCTAGCCACCTGGACATTTAGTACTTCAGAAGTACAAACTTTTCTCAAACTCCTGTTCTTGTACAGAAGATGGGTGTATCCTGCAGGTGACTCACTATGGCAAATAGCTGCAAAAGGAGACACATTTGAAGAATAAATGCGGCTAAGAGAAAAAAATCCTCTTGCCAAGATATTAAGAGAAGTGACAAGTGCTCAGACCTACGTCTTTGTTTTGACAAACCTTGATGAATCTAACAAACGGCAAAAGTGTACAACCCCTTATGTTATGTAAAGACGTGAGTGGCATAGAGAGCATGAATGGGGACTGATGAGTTAATTCTTTCAGCAAAAGAATTGGAGAGGATAAAATTAAGCTAGCAAGCAGAAGTTCACAATAAACAAAGAGACAGCTCTTCAGACAGTGTCATTAAGGCAAGGAACTCCTTGTCACACAGTACTGTCTGTCACTGCTCAAAGTTTACAGGAGTTGAAAGAACAAGTAACCGAGTTCTTGAACAAGAAGACTATTTAAGACTTAAATATATAGAAATCATCTTCACTTAGGCATTTTCAGAGCTAAAAATTGTTGAAGGTTGAGCATACCTAGGGTCTCTGTTACTTTGTGTGTCTTATAATCTTATGTTTTTCACTAGGCATGAATTTTTGATCATTGTCAAAAGCCAGGTAACAGGCTAAATGAATCTTCAGCTTGACCCAGTACAGCCATTCTTCTATTATGTTCTATTGCTGGAACAGACTACTGCTTGAAGATATAATGATTAATCACTTGCCTTGGTGTAACAACTTTTTTTGTGTTCAAACATGGTTATGTCATCCTGATCAGTCTTCCATTTCTTACACTAAAGCAACCCCATTCCTTTAATCTTTCTTGACATGTTTTCTAAAGGTCTTATAACTCGTTTTATTCTCTTTTTCACCCAAATTGCCTTTCACCTTTAGATTATCAATCTAAAGAGTCAAAATTCAATCTAAAATATCTGCTGCTTTTAGCTGTGGGTTTGCGTTGTGCTTTTGTTTTGCTTTTTCTTTTTACTTTCTGAAACAAAATTGTTCCAGTTTGATTTCTGCTATGTTGTTTACTCCACCAATAATCAGGCAACTTACATTTCACATCACCACCAAATGATGTTTTCAAATTAATGTAATAGTTGCACAAAAAGAGACTCACCTACTTCCTTTTCCTGACAATATGGTCTAGCAGACCCTTCCTACCTCTCTTTTCAGCCTTTTATCTTTAGTGGGCACCAAAGAATATGCCTTTTACATTTACTGAACTTCCAAGCATGCCCGATAGCCTAGAAGTAATTTATTTTTTTTCCAATCTTGAAAATTCTCAATTTAAAAAAAAGTATTAATAGCAGAAACAGTTTCTCATGATCATTTCTGGTAGGGGCGTCTTACACAGCTCACAGTAGAGTTCTGAAGAGCTCTTTTACGCAGAGTTACCATTCAGTTACAAACAGCTACACAAACTGTAATGTTCTCTTCACACCCCGTGGTCATCTTGGTAAAGGGAAACTTCGGTAAACAGTGTCCTCATCACTCTGGAGGTTAAAACATGCCAGTTCTAAGGGCTGCTTGACTGCCTGTTGGCTCTCTCCCAGCAGACCTTCTGACCATTCAAGAATTACCCCAAGCAGTACTGCAGCTTTTAGGAAGCCTTAGCAGTATGCCAGTCCTTGAAAGTGAGGCACTTAACTGCAGCTGCCTGCGTACCCAGTCCTCTACAATTTAAAAAGGAAGTCTTCTGTAATCCACTTTTTCATCGTTTTTCATTTAGGTGCTGGAGTTTAGAATTGCAGCAGCTTGGCATACATACATAAGGACTTACTTGGTACATGCACTTTGTAGCTGCAGGTGTCCCCCAATATGATCCCCATTTGCGTGGCCAAATGCACTTCAGTTTGCAGAACACAAGTGCTTCATTAGCTTTTAGCATTTGAGGAAATAGAATAGCATCCGCTGATGGGATCCATCATACTGGTCACCAAGGTGACCAATCGCAGCTCTCCATTCCTTCCCCCATCTCCCTGTTTAGTTTGAGTGGTTCATTTAGAAAACTGCAATCAGCTTAACTATTTTAATTTTCACTGTAGTTTTGACAATTCAGAGCTATATAAAGCCTTAAGCAACTGTGAAATAAATTCACTTGTGTCCTTGCTTTACCACTTCAGAGTAAGTGTGACTGTAGCCATCACATCTTAGCTCTCACCACAGATCACATAGGGAAAGAAAAGAAAGGAAACCCCCCCAAACCAAAACAATCCCAAAACCAAAACCCAAGAGAGTAAACAAACAGGCAGACACATGCATGTAGCTGGGGAGGTAAATTACGAAGTTCTGTCCAACTATAGTTTATTATTTTTTTTTCAACTCTTTTTTTTTCAACTAGAAATATATTAACCATTAGTAAGTACACTAGTGGTTAATGTACTCCAGCACTAGTACACCAATACACTAGTACTTGCAGATAGCTACTGTTGGTCAGAGTTATTCTTCAACAGTTGTTGCAGCTGCAGGTTCTATGGACTCAATTCTCCCCCTTGCCCTGAGCTGATCACATGCTTCAATGGCTTTACTCCTCTGGATATTCACTATCACATATGCAAGACATTTGTTAACATTCTCATTCTTTTAAGTACTGTGTCACTTGTGAAGACTTCCTCATAGATACTGTATTTTAGTGTGGTGCTCCTGTGCCGGCTATGATGGTATCAAATATTACAGGCTAAGCAAGGTCAGTCCTGCTTGGTACCAACAAGAAAGACTTTAAACGTGTCATTACCCTCTGCATGGTACAGGAGAGGGTGCTGCATTATTTGTAGCCAGTATTTTGCTTTCTGACTTACTGTATTACAGATTGGTAAACAGCACTAGAAAACACTGCTTCATTTAAATTTGCTTGTTGTCCTGGGTTCAGCAGTAGCAGTCATTTTTCTCCTTCTTGGTAGCTGGTGCAGTGCTGTGTTTTGACTTTTGGCCTGGGAACAGAGCTGATAACACTGGTGCTTTGGTTTGGCCAAGGACTTTGTGAGCCTCATGCTCTGCCAGGGAGGAGGGGAAGCCAGGAGGAAGCAGAGACAGGACACCTGACCCAAACTGACCAAAGAGGTATTCCATACCACAGCACGTCATGCCCAGGAGGCAACAGAGTTACCTGAAAGGGCTGGGACTGCAGGGTTGGAGGAGGCATCGGGCAGACCTTGGTCGGACGGGGGGGCGAGTTGTTGTATTCTCTTCCCTTGTTATTTCCTTTATCATTGTTATCATTGGTGGTAGCAGCAGTGATTTGTGTTATACCTTAGTTACTAAACTGGTCTTATCTCAACCCGTGGGAGTTGCATTCTTTTCGATTCTCTTCTCCCTCCCTCCAGGAGTAGGGGGAGGGCAAGAAGGGGAGGGGGGGGAGGGGGGGAGTAAGTGAAGGAGCTCTGGCTGGTTTTAAACCACAACACTTGTATATGAAAAACAGGACACAAAAGGAGGACTAAGAGCTCTATTCAGTCACTAGACATGACAAAGTCAGTTCTGTAGAGACGGCAACATATGTGCTCCAGCCATACTGTATTTTAAGTAACTATATTCTCTGTACCCAACTTGCTTTGACACTTGCAAAAGACTGTTTTACAACACTTCAATGCTGCAGTCTACATCTGACTGATAAGAGCAGAACAATTATTCACAGACTTCAGTTTCAGTATTTCAGATAATTTTAATCCTTATTTGAACACAACCTGCCAGCTGGTAGACTTCTTTAAAGTACTCAAATAACCTGATGGTTTGTCTTTTTAGTTAAACCTCACTATTCATAATACATCACTATTTTCTAGTGTTTTAACCTCCCTGCTTCTGTATCAGCTTATTTCAATATTAACCTTTTTTTTTTCTGATATGCATATCGAAGGAGTACGCTCTTTTTTCCTATTATTGCCTGTAGGAATTCAGGTATTTGATACCCACATGAAAATAAAGTTTCATTGTGACCACCTAACCCTACGCAGGGTTAGATATACTACATAACCTTACGCAGTAATCTCTGCAACAAGCCTGTAATTTGTGATCAAGTTAAATCTCAATCCACATTCAGAATGTAAATAATGACTAAACCTAAGTTTCTGTGGGAAGCTGCTTTAATGATTAATTAATTTCTTTTGTATTAGTAATGTTAACTTCCTTATGCAAGTTACAGAGCAGCACTTATTCTCGCATTAGTGTCAGCAGTATGCAATGTTCTCATTCATAAATCAGAGCAGGCTTGAATTTACATCTTAAAAATGACTGAAGACAGTTGTAAAGGAGACATGACTACTAAAACAGGAACAGCATAATATTTCAAGAATCACTGACATGGAACAGGCATCCTCAGGTGTGGTTATAGTCCATTTAATAAGGGAATGTCTCTAAACAAAGTAACTGCATACCTTAACAGTATTTCATTAATACAGTGATTAGGTCCACCTATTTCTATATGGTTAAACATCTGGGGATCCTTCACACTTAAAGATGTTAAAGGTTTTTAACAGCTGCACATTTATTCAACATTTAAGTTCAATATGAAATTCAGGTAAAAAAAAAACATCCAAATTGAGACTTAAAACTATAAGAAGGTGATGCCCCATAGCTTTGACATTCTCTGAGACACAGCAGCAGAGCCCCCTATACTGACAATTGCTCTGCTTTTAAAGTTTAACTTGAAACTTTGAAGACTGATGTAATATTTAATGAGCATTTCTTGGCACACTGGAAATTCTTATCTTCACAATAAACTGAGATATAGGAGACTTTTACAGATTTACAGTTCATATAACCTGATGCAACTAGATACCACAGCTGCATAAAAATACAGACAAATCATAAAATTAAATCTGAAAGGGTTTGATAGCTACATAAAGACTTCTGAATATTCCACAGGGTGATCAATCTCATTTTTTTGCTACTAACTAACTAAAGGAGTACAATACTTAATTCATACATGGCCATAGCTAGATATACTATGAAGAATCATGCCAATCCAATGAAACCAAAGATTAAGGATCTGAATCTCGGGTGTTTCAGTTTATTCTCTCCAATGGAAGGAACAAAGGAACAGTCCATCAGCAAGTTGTGGGTTTTTTTCCTGTAGGAGTTCAACTACACGAATCATGAAGCTTCTCCTCCCTCATCCCAGCCTCCCTCACCTCTTGACACTCACTTTTTACTAAGAGTAGGGTTACTATTTATGCAAATAACAAAAAAATGCTGCCTTACATTTCATACACATTCATCTATTTCAACAGTTTCTCTAAGGTGTATTCAAGTGACTAAGGAGGAACCTAAATTAACTTCCCACCCTATCCCTAAACTCCTATTTTAAGCATTGTTTGGGAACACTCATGCACTGATGGAAACTAATGCTTTCAAAATCACCAAGCAGATAATTTGTTGACACAGAATACAGTAGTTCTTCACATGCAGCAGCTGATACCAACAAAACAGCTACTAAAAATACACTCACCATACAGTCACAAACTGGTAAATATCACTGGCATTTGTGTATAATCACATTGGCTGTAGTGCGATATTGGCACAAGACTGTTCTCAAAGTTTAATTCACAGATGAGTTAGTGACTTACATCCAAATCCAACTCTCTTGGATTCTTTTTGTCCACAGAGTTGTAGCTATTTCTGCTGGAGATGATACAGCCCTTGTTATTTCCAGGCCCTATGTATATATGCACAACCATTCTGAAATAACAATTACCAATAGATGTAGTTGAAATTTCCTAATAGTTTTAGTGCCCTTTTCAGATACAGTTGTTTCTCCTTTCCCAATGCCAAAAGATTTTCTTTCACTGCTATTTAGAAACGTGGAACAATACCTGTCCTGCACAGGATTACATTTTCATCATTGTACTAATTACGTGGATGGGGATCACAAGTTATGAGACTTTCGGAGTTAAGCTTTTAATTTCTGGCTTGTATGCACACATTCCAAAATGGTACAACATTTGTAGCCAAAACAGAAAACATAATAGGAAAGGTGGGGGGAGAAGCAGCACTCCCAAGACACTAATGAAGAATACGAAATTCACTCAACATCTTCCACTGCCAGCAAGCGAAGTAAATTTCTCAATTAATAATTTGCCTGTAGAAGACTACTCCTTTGTGCATTTAACCAGGAAGGAGCAGAAGTATGCTCCTGCTGGTCCTCACATACGGTGATTCTCCACATCAAGAACTCCTTTTTCTATACCTCATTCCCTCTTCTTCCCCCTCCCATGAATTTTATTCTCTTAAGTGTCTTGACTGATTTAGAAATAACTAAGCCCATTAACAGTTTTAGTGGTCTTTCCAGGGTAATGGAGGAAGTGGGGAAAGCAAGTGTTCATCTACTCTTTCACTTAAACAGTAGCTGCTGTACTGTTACGTGAATGTGAGGTTTGATACAACTAAAAGGAGAAAACTACCTGTCACGTCCAAATTTTCTCCTTGAAGACATACGAACATCGAAAAGGTGTTAAGTGCTTCTGTTAACAAGCAGGATCGGTTGACAAAAAATAATGCAACTTTATGTACAATACATTGTGATAGATTCTTGACACACAGTTTCTGTGTTAGTTACCATGTCACATAGCTCTTACAAGAAGGCAAACCAAAATGAAGTATTTTTAACAAATGTAGTTTATTGTTACTTGCAAATTTCATGTCATTTAACAAGGACACCTTCCCTCTCACAAAGCTACCTAATCACAAATTTTAAAGGAAAAAAAATCCACCTTACCTGTGATTTTCAACTGGTTTGTATCAAATAATCCACAAAGCATCCTTTTCAATAAAAGGCTGTGACGCATTTCCATTGATATTGCTACAGCTTTGCTTTATCATCACAATAGACTTCATAAGAAATCTGTCTACAATAAGTGATGTTACAGATTCAGCTATCCAGTCAGCAGCCAAGCACTAACAGAACGTCACAGATTCAGAACCTCAGACCGTTCACAGCACCCAGAAACAGTTGTCATGCCTGTGAAGACGGCAGCTCCAGTCCAAATACACTATTTTGACTTCAGCCTCACATTCTGCTAACATGGATGCAGACAATTAAATTAAAACACATTTTCCCTTCTGCAAAGAGCTCTGTTTGCTTTGCTACCAATTTAGTCATTTACAGTTACTCTTCAATCTAGTTGTAGTTGTCCAACACCAGATAGAGGCACTTTGGCCAGGCATTCAAGTATGTACACCCTACTGCTCAACAGCATCTTTGCTTTGTTTCTAGTTAACAGAATTCTTTCAACCTTCTCAGCAACTGTGGTTTAAAACAGGATTCTAAGCAACCCCAGCTGAAAAATGTTTGCTTTGGCTGGTAACAGATGCCTGCACAATCTTAACATTAAAAGCATTAGCTGCCCTCATGTTACATTCTGATCCTTAGTACATGTGACCTTGTGTCTCTTGGTCCATGTCCATTCATTTTCATGTCTTCCTTAATGATTTTCATGTTGTATGTTACAATATGCTACAATCACAAGTTGCTGGGAAAAAATAAGGCAGTGATTACTAAGCATATGTCCCAAAAATGGAGACATCCAGTGGTTTAACATCTTTCAGCTGCAAGTATGAGAGCTCCTGCCTTGGCCTTAAAACTTCTAGTCACAAGAATATTTCCAAATATTATCGGGTGATGCTCTCTCAGCAAAACTGCTCCTCTCTCCATGTACATCTGTAGTTTTGATTTTATTCTTCTGGGTAGAATAAATAAAAATTATAACTAATAAGTTCATTTTTACTCTTTTTTATTAGCCCTCCTTTACTTATAAAGTCCTGGAATCTGAACTAGATCAAGATTTCACTGTGCTACATGGATTTCTAACGCTTCTTCAAAGAACTTGTGACGGTAAGTCATAGCACGCTTTTATTTGGGTCTGATGTTTCACCTGCACAATTACACTGACATTTCATTTGCTGCAATATGCTGATTTCCTAAACATTCTGGCTGCCATTCAAAAGCAGCAAGGGGATTGTAAGTGCTGTGGCATAACTAGTTGCGTTCTGTTGGAAGACATCCATGATACAGGTTGCCTAAATGGTAAGTATTCTCATGCCCCTAGAAAAGTCTGTTTTCTCTGCATGTAAGGCATCTACAACAAAAAAGTACTGCTAACTTAGGTCTTCAGTTGCTAAAAACACTTACTTCTTACTCAAGCAGAAGTGTTTTCTTGTTTGAACAATGAATAAACATGTCAAGTTCATCAACAAGTTTTTCTGGTAGAATTTAATAAAAGAGTATAAGAAAAAATTAGTCTCTAGATATACAATAGCAAGATTTAAAAATGTCTTACAATATATGTTTCAAGAAGAGGGAAAGTTTTGCTAAACAATATTGCCAGCTAGTAAATCTCGTTGAAGAGTTTCACAGTACTATGGTGTGTGTAGACATTTCAGTTAATTATCAAGCAAGCTCAGTTACACAGACAAGAAACCCCAGAATTCAAGCAAGGTATTTTAGTTTTAATCTCTGTTACATAAGTCTATATTTGCCTTCAGGAATTCACATAAAAGGGCAATGTACTTTTAACATATGGGACTAAAGAAGATACAGTATTATAGTTTTGTAGTCAAAACCAAAGAAATCAATAATGAAGGATGGGTATTTGAACTTTCTCCCAAGCCAGAATAATGGGATTTTATCAATTTGGTTGAAATAGTGAAATGCCATATAGACTTTTATTATCATAGATGGAGATTATGCTAGTTTTATGAAATAATTTTAGTCACCTCGGCAGAGAATACCAAGGTTTGAGAAAAAAAAACATGTAACCCCTTCCCACCCAAAGTACAAACAAGGAGATTCCTTTCACAGTGCAACCTCTTCACAGCAGTTACAAACCATCATGTTGTACAGGAATGCTTGAAACACAGGCTTTAAATATCACAATGAATCCAGACACTAGAATCCTGTGAGTTACAATTTTTAAGTCTGTCACTCAAGACACGGTGAAATCTAGAATGTAAACCCCAGTTAGGAACTAGAAAAAAACCCTACCTCTTCTATCTCACCATTTTCAGGTGAAAGATGAAACATCCATTTGCAATCAGACCCTGAAACAGATCTTTTGAACTACCCCCACCTTTGGAATTAGCCCTTGATCAGAGGCAAGAACAAGGAGGAGAAAGAAGTGATAATAATATATATTGTCAAGGGACTAAGATACTGGAGAGAAAACAGGAGAGAGAACATCAGTGAACAAAAGTTCATCAGTTCTCTTTGTGAATTTTTATTTACTAAAACATTCCTTGAAGGGTTTCAGCATTAAATTAACACTGTTATTTGTAATCAGTATCAGAAAAGTAATGAGACCTCTTAGAGATTATTGCACAAAAACCTGGCAGCAAACCATTAATAACCCTTTGAAATGCACATATAGATCAGTTTCTGAAACTGAGTTACAGAATGTCTTTAAAGTACAAAATAAATATATTGTTAAAGAATAGAAACTAAATACAATTAATTTTATTTAAATCAAGTCCAGCATAAAATATTTCAATATGGCAAATACCCCAGCACTTGCTGCATGCATCCATAATCTAGCTATTTCATCATGAGTGTGATCATATTTTATTCCCTCCCCAAAATGTATAACCTTGACAAGTAATGCAAAATAGATAAAATATAACATGAAGCCTTTTCTTTTAATGTATATTCCCATTTTGGTATTTAATGCTTAATCTATAAATAGATGCTCTCAGACACAAGAATGCTTTGTAAATGTGTTATTGTGCTGTTTTAAGATTAAAATATTTTACATTAATAAGTCCAAAGCAGTTCATTCTTTAGTCATACTTCCAGCAACAACAACAAAAAAAATTCTTCTATTTCATTAAGTATCAAAACTGGAATTTGCATTTTATCAGTAAGTGACTATATGCTGATGACTACTTCAATACAGATCTAGTTCACAATAAGTATTGCTTATTTGAGTACTAGGTAAATACTATATACATGTACTCAAAGAGTAGAAGAGAAACATCATGTAGTGCTACTGTTAAGAAAAGTTCTTAAGTAGTACAAAAATTTCCAGTAATTTATATCCTGTTTTTTTTTGTGTGATACCAGGAAAAAATTAAAGGAGATTAAAAAAAAACCAAAACCAACAGACTACTTATACCAACTACTCTCAGCTGAAGACACAAAACCATCTCTTTTTTAAACAGAAACAAAATATTGCATATATTTGAGATTTTTCTACTATTGCAAATTTAATTTAACAAAGTAATATGGAGGCAGCATGTGGTAGATTTAAATTCATACAATCTGTTAAAGTAATACACAATTGAAAATCAATGATCTAAAATCCTTAGAATCCTTTAAATCTGTAATTTCAGCATAGTGCTACATACTGTTTGTCTTAAAGGCTAAAATTAGGAATTTTTGATTCTCATGTTAACATAAGCAAAGCTCATCTGCACCTTCTCTTAAATTTTTTTAGCAGCATAGTCAGCTTTATAAAGAGAAAAAGGCAAAATATTACCATAATTTACATATTCTAATAATCTTTCCAAGGCATTAAAGGACCCAGTTTGAAATTTCTATTACAATTGACAAAAATATATTAATATATACTTGCATTTACACTTTCAAAATTTTGTAGTTAATATTAAGTTGGCCTATGAAGCAATAGTAAAGTGCAAATTATTTGGTATAGTATCTAGTGATTAACTTTTGCTTCTGTGGAATATAAATGAGTAAGCCTGGCTCTTCCATTGACTGACATGGTGTTTGATGGAGGACCAACCTGGAGGCAGGGGGGAAAAAAAGAGGGGGGAAAAAAGTAAATAAATATTAACCCAACTTTTCAGATTCTTTTCTCTGTTGTATTTTACACAGTATTACTTCAAGGAAACAAACACTGTTACTTCAGTTAGTATTTTTCTCGTTGTAATAAAAGACCTTTTATAGGATTTCTGAACAAAGCACATATGCTATAGAAGTAGAAATATAAGAAATTACTTAAAACATATTTTATTCTCTTGAAAAAAATCTGTGTATAACTATTAAAAATACACATTTTTCTAGTCCTTCTCCAGACCTGATTGCAAAGAAATGTTTGAAAAAACATCACTGAACACTTTTATTAAATATTGAATAGAATGCAACACTTACAACTACCACTCCTTTATACCATGGTAATGTTTCTTTTATCAGGATCTCTTGGTTTAAGGAGCAAACTATACAAATTTTAGAATAGCAAAGATCTGATTTTTAGGAGAGCTGCATAAATCAGCAACTCCAACTGGAGCTACTGTGAGCTGTGAGTACTCCACGGCCATGAGAACCGCATACCGCAGCGCACACATTACTAAATACAATGAGAACACTGAAGAGAAAAAATGGTTAAAAAGAAACCTCACTTGACCCATTTTAGGTTAGTAATTACTGAGGACCCTATTGAAAAGGCCAGCAACACAAAAGGCTACAGATCTCAGCATTTCTCAGCATTGCATATTCACAACATATTAAGTAAAATGGGGGAGAAGAAAGAATTTGGTTCATCATGCCAGCATTTTATTTTTTAATGATTCTCTCACAGAGCTGAAGAAAGGGTGAGTATGGTAAGAGGCAAAAAGAGAAGTATGCACCTGACAGACCTCTGTCACAATTCAAATGGATCACTTATACTCCCTTTTACTTAGTGCAGCATGATAGTGGCAGCTATAAAGTAAATGCATTTAAAAGACCCTTTCAATATTGGAAATCACTTTCGGGTGCTAATAAGTTATTGTTACAAAATGCTTCATTCCTCTGTCCTACTACTACCAGTTCTCCATGTTAAACGTCAAATGAGACCGTGTTTTCGTAAGATTTTCCATAGGCAAAAACCCCCTCTCTTTTTGCAGTCAGACACACCTGTACTAGGTATGTCTGCAGAAAAGAATTAATAACCACTTAAGTTTTTTGTTGTTTTCTTTCTAGCAGAAATAGACTTCATGAATTTTGAAAAGCATGTTATGAATTTAATATTGTAGTTATAAGCTACATTGCAGCAGCCATGCAGAAGCATATTTGCCATGGAATCATAAAAAAAAGTTCATGCACGATGCAAAATAAATAAAGTTCAGTATTATTCAAATGTAATTATGCACCTGAGGTGGGGGTGGGGGAACCCACCTTAATAAAAATATTCAAACTAAATCCAAATGGTATTTCTGGTAGAACAGATAGAGTTGACCTCTAAGAAACTGAACAATACAGCATTTTCTTAATCTTATCCTGTTTTTAAAATGGCTGTGGTTAGTGACATGTAGTTAGAAGCATTACTACGGTGTGTTATGTACCACTTGTACTGACTTTGAGGTCAAAAACTACTTGAGCATGCTTGTAAACCTTCCTGAGAAGCTGAATCTTTCCATTCAAGGTAGACATGATGGGAGGTCTACAAGCCTCAGAGAGGCTGTTGTAGTGCCACACAAACAAAACCTTACATATGAAATAGATTGCTCTAGTATTTGACCATTCACTGACAGATTTTGACCCTAGAGAGTCAAAGACTTCCATAAAAACAAAAAGACCCACCAACCCTCACATCCACCCACCATGTATCATTTGTTTCTTTCAAGTGGGAAAGGGAAGAGAAACAAAAACTACTGACTTCGTTTCACCTTCTGCAATGAGAAATTCTCAATACAGAAGGCAAAACACAAATGCCTGTCAAGAAAGCTGCGCACAAGACCATCATTAAACTGTCTGGTTACAAATTTAAAAGAGTATAGATTTCTAAAGAGTGCAATGTTTTACCCAATGTGAGAATATAGGTGAATTTTGGGTGACAGAAAAGAGAAAAAATTAAGCCACAATTTTAACCTGAGGGGCTGGGGGAAGATGGTCCTACCACGACTGTTGATAAAACATTGAGAAGTATCTTACTAATGATACCAAACAGCAGTAGGAGGCCTGAAGTACGTTTAAGAAGAATTAAGGACCTGATAGAGTCTAATAAAAAATACAGTCTTCAGAACTTTTCTGTGTTATCTGCCTACATAACATTGCAGCTACTTCAGGTCTAAGGCAAAGCATGTGCCTAAAACTGTACCACTTCAAACCATACAAACAGCAATAATTGAATATGTTCCTGATTTTATGAAAGAGATACTTGATTGTTAACTTAAAAGATTTTTGACTAATTTCAGGAAGATTTCTAATTGGGTTTGTACTGTTTAAAAATACGGACATAAAAAGCTTGTGTGCGCATTCACCAGTTAATTCTGCAAAACTAAAGTCTCTTCCCCTACCTCCCTTCATATTGTTAAGAGACCTCCTAGCAGCACTTTGTGCTAAAGCTAACTGCTTCTAGTGTCAGGTATTAATATGGTAATTTGAAGGAAGTTCCATGAATTCATTGTTATGGATGCAATGATGAAAACTCACCCTTTTCAATTTGGCAGCAGCTTCTCCAGAGCGGATTGCAGCCAGCAAGCTCTGGTGGATCTGTTCTGGGTCAGAGCTCTGGAATGTCATCACGGTTTGTCTCTTAGTGACAGGGGGTGGATGGTCAGTGGAAGCACCTGACTGTGCCTGACTCTTCTGCTCACTATTCACATTGCTGTTTTTCTATAAAAGGAGGAAGTGGGAGGAAAAACAAAACAAAGCTCTTTAATCTCAATTATTTATAAATGGCAAACTAACTCAACCTGGCACAAGGTTGTGCATCAAACTGCCACCGTTCTAGTGTTTCATTCACAATTTCAGAGATAAGCCTCATTTCCCCTATAGCATAGAGTTTCCCCCTCAGATAATTATGCCAGCGAAACTGTATACCCCATTCAAGTGTGCGTGTGTGCCATGATCACCTGAAGCCAAACTGATCACACTACTCAGAATTATATTTAAGAAGAAGGGGATGCTAATTATGGCCAGAAATTGTTATTTCCAGTAATCTGAATGAGGTTGTTTTCACTTTAAGATTCCCCGTATACATGTATTTCAATATGATGCTGTGCTACTGCTAGATTACTACAAGTGCTTACACTGTATTAATACAATACTTTCTGATCATGGAGCAGTTCAGAGACTATCTTCTAGACTAGTCACACTAGATGACAGTGGCTCAACATTCAAGCAACAGTAGAAATAAAGTTTACCTTATCCATTACACTATTTTGTGACTCCCCTGTTATGGTCTGCAAGGAAGGGGTTTGCACTTGAGGCACGGAGGTAGCTGATAATTCAGCTGCCGAAGCAGCAGAGGAGAGTTCAACAGGAAATTCCTCTCTCAGTGCCTGGCTAGTGACCGTACGTGTCTTATTGAATGATTGTGACCTTCTGACTGCAGATGAGACAGCAAGAGCAAAGGGGGATGGTCTTGAACTGGAGTATGGCTTTGGAACTGCAAAAGTTCTTAGAGTTCTTAGGTTCAATGGTGCTGGTGGACAGGAGGAAAAAGTTGAAGGTTTACTGCTTTTAACAGGAGAAATGGAGGATTCAATTTTTTTTCCATCATCATCATTTTCTTCATCTGCTGGAGGAGAGGGAGTACTTGTCTTGTGTAACGGTGAAGTTGGATCAGCTGATGAGATTTTTTTCCCCGTCTCTGTATTCTTAGCTTCATTTTGAATGGAATTAGGAGCACAAATGGTACTTCTGGCAATTGCAGATGTCACATAATGACTTGAAGCTCTTCGCTGCATCTGCAGATAAAAAGAACTAGGCTTTGTTGTAGGACTTAATGCATTTGACTTATTCTGTGTCTCAGAAGCAGCATTTGTATTATCCAAGCTTAGCGTCAGTGGGACATGGTGTTTGGAAGACTCTGTTTCTGTCCGATTGCTCACAGTAGCGATCTCAGCTCCAGACACCACAGCATGTTCAGAAATGCTGTTTGCTCTGTGCAGCAGATCATTTGCTGCTGCAGGTGCATTTTGTGAACCAACCTGTAAATGACCCACACTTTTTGGAAGATGAGGAATTTCAGCCTGCACCATGAATTCTTTGGGGTCTTCATGTTTCAGAGAGTTTTCCAAAGTAGATTCCTCTTGATCCTTATGATCTGGTGGAATTTCTGATTCCCAGCTCTTCATTATTTCTAAGGATTTTGGAGGCACTATTTTATAAGTAGTCATCCCAATTTTTGGTATGTAATCCCTTGTAATTTCATTAGCAGGTTTGGGTTTAGGCTTGGCATCCTGTCTATAAAGAGGGTGACCTTTTACAGGAGAGTCATCTGAAATTTTTGCTGTTGTTTCTGGTGAAGCAAAATTACTGCCATTTATACAAATGTGACTGTGATCTTTAATGGCAATTACTTTTTCATGGGTAGCTTCTTGTCTCTCAAGATTTTGTTCTGTTGAATTATCTTCATCCCCTTGCATTCCACGCATCACTTGAAGAATGGGGCTGTTTGCATCTCTACTGTGTTTAGGGACCAGTCCTCTGAATGTGGATGATTCACAAACCTGAGGAACAATAATTTCTTTCTGAGTAGTCCTTCCCAAATTGCTATCCAACGGACCTGTCTGGATTGCAACATCCTGAGTTTTTACTGTGTCCAAGCTGGTTTGATGTGTTTTCTCATCTTGCTTTTCTGGAATCATTTGAGGATAATTCCTATGACTTACAGAGACATAATTTTTACATGTCTGGCAGTTTGATAGTCTGTCGACTTCAAGCTTGTTATTTTCTCTGAAATCTACTGTTTTAATTTCAGCTGACTGAAGTTCTTTAGCTTCTTCTGTTGTTGGAAAGAGTTCTGTATCACTGTGGTCTTTAAGAGAGATTCCAAAATTAACACAAATGCCAAAAAAGATTCAAACTTCCCCCTTACACCATGAAGCCCCGCATCCAGTGCATTTAAGTACAAGGACTGACACCTCACTGATATTAAAGTTTTCCTTAACACTTACTTTTAAAGGCTATTTAAAGATATCTTTGACTAATAATGCCAAATAATAGTATTCCAACTTGAGTATTTTTCTTTAATTATCAGACAACTGGTGCCATGCATCAATTTGACAGAAAAATCTATTCTAGAATCATTTAAAAAGTGCTAAATGAATTTCAGTTGGTTATATGGGCATCAGTGACTCAAGAGCTCAAGGACTATTCTATATTAAGTTAGATGCTATTTTTATTTAGTTCCACACTTTTGTGGCTTCTGTCCTTTAGTTTTAACATTACAAATGTTATTTGTCAACTATTGTACAAGGGACCAATTTGAAAACACATGGACAAAAGCAATTTTCTAGCTCTATTTTTCCAACTGTTTTTAGCAGCTATGAAAATTCAATTCTTTACTCCTGGACTAAACACATAGCCCTCTCCAAAACACTGGAATCAGTTTGGATCAAATTGGTTTGAATACAATATTCAAAGGAAAAAAATATTCTTAAGGAATAATCATATTTTGAGGAAAAAAAAAATTCCTGTTTTAAGTATGCTGTAAAATGGCAGTTAAAACTTGTATCTCATATAAACAAGACTCATGCAGTATGTTGTTATGATTTATAAACAGAGATGTGCTGAACATAAAAGACTATGGAAGGCCTAATATATATAAATCTGAAAATCAGTGTCACAAAAGGGAAAAATAAATGAGTAAGCTCACTAAATCGACAGAAAAATTTATGATCCATTAGATGCACAGGATGTCGTCATTTCTTTTCAAATCAGCATGTCACTTTGTTCTGTTTCTGTTTGAAAATATTTGCATTTCCATGCAGAAAAGTCATACTAACTTTGTAAGCACAGAACAACTGATTGCTTCTCCTTCCCCTCTGCAGTGCCCATGTCACACCATGGGGCAGGACAATCTTTGTGTCCATCCTTCCCTCTCCTCAGCAGTGCTCCACCCACAGCGCCGTACAACAGCACAATGAAACTTTGACTACTGCTATAATAAAAAATTATTAAAACCAAAACCCCTGAAAACCCAAAACTGCTGTCAATGCTTGTCACCGCATCACAGAGAGGATACACTGCAGCTAGAGAGAGTATGAAGAAAATAATCTGATGATAGCAATTCAGGAGTTGACTGATTTGTCATTTTTCTCAAAGGAATAGAAAAGCTCTCTTCAACCTTACTCTGAAGTACTAAAAATGAGTGGGAACTACTCACCATCAGTTTTATTTTGATCCAAAATTCTAAGCTTCCTGTCTTTTTCAAACGCAGCTTGCTCACTGCTTATCATAGTCTGTAGTCCTCTGCAAAGCACAACAGTACATTAAATATGCTGGTATCATTCATTTCAGTAAACACAAGTAACGGTGCAAGAGAACTGGCAATATCCTCCAAACACAGATGGACAAAATAGAATCATTCTGCCAAACACTGGAGTACTCAAGGGAATAGATTTATTGATTTTTTTTTAACAAGAGGAAATTCTGCTATGATATTTTACCAAAATTCAGCTTCACACTCTTCTGTGTAAGCAGATGATTGGTTTCCTTTTCTCTCCTCCCCCTCCTTTTGTTTATTTGTGCAGTTTGAACAAGCCCCTTTCCAGAAACAACTAAGTTTCAGTGATGCCACAACAGTTTATCATTCATATAACAGTAGCGTTCTATGAAGTGTTTTAAAACACTTCCTTGACTTTGTCCCCAACACAATATACAGGAAGCTGTATGAGATGCTGACTGCATGTGAACACATGAACTCTGCGATACAGACTTTTCAAAATAATAATAAAAAAATTGTCTGTCCCTTTCGAGAAATTCCTTGAGAACAACAAAGAAACCTGCATCTAACATATTACTTGCATACTAAATGTTTTGCAAATGCATATAATTTATGTCCTTAGATCACGGTGGGCAAGAGAACTGCATAAATGCTGAATAAACTCCTCATCTTTTATTGAGGAAATTTTAATTCCTTGCCTTAAAAAGGTAAATGAAAAAGGCAAAAATATTTAAAATTTCTCTTTAAAAATATTATTAGAACTTCAAACTTACATCTTTGCTATTTTTATTTTCTGTAGTTACAAATACTGGCATTATGGAGATTCCAGTTCATTTGCTACATCAAATGTATTAGCTGTCAGGAGCCAGTGCCTTGAGCTAAAACATCTGCTTTGAATCATTTGAGTGTAAAACTTCCTCAATAACCACCCATCCTCGTGTTGCTTGTACAGTCCAAAAATATACCGTAAGTATCCAATAAACCACTAAACAGGAGCACAGACTCCTAAAATTATTGCTGGAAGAAAGTTAAATCTCAGTCCTGCACTCTGTACTCTTGCTTATCTCACAGCTGAGGGACTGAACTACAAGTTCTTACAATGGGTTGAGCTGCGGGGTTTTTGGAATTTTTTTTTCTTTTTTTTAAAGGGGGGAGGGGAGGAAACCACAGAATACCCCAGAGCACCATTATAGAATATACAGTGGGTTTGACTGGACTCTTACACATATCTGTGGTTTGATTAAAAAACACTTCTTCAAAGTAACTAGATCTTTTATATAAGATCTCACTTATCAAAAGGGCTCCAGAAATAGAATGTCAGAGAAATACTAGCCCTCATTCTGGAATCCCCATGATATTTCAGGAAAGAAAGGATTGCCAAACTCTGAAGTTAGAGGGCAGCGCATGCTGGATAATACCAGGATTATAGGCCATGAAAGGCTACCACAAATCAGTAGGGGAAAAAAGAAACATTCCTTAGCCAATTGGCCAAACCAACCCATTAACACAGTAACACCGGACTGATAATTTGCAAGTTCAAGAAAACTTAAAAACAGCTCTTGGCTGATCCTCCTCCTTGCAGATCCCCAAAGAGCAGACACACCCAAGCAACTGGCACAGTATTTGTCAGGACAGAGCATCAAAGATTTTTGCAAAGCCCCATTTGGCTTTGGACTGACAAAAAAGACCCTTGAAATACAAGTCAAAGTTCTCCCTACTACTTTGAAAGTTCTTGGCTACTAGGGCAGTCATTTTGGCTTCAGTGCAATAATTGAAATAGTTTTGGGGAACAGTAGCCAGTTTAGTTGCCCCAGGGAACAGAGAAATAGTGAATTACATTAACACAATGGGACTTCTCTGGACAATCAACATTTATTTCAAGCAGGCTCTAACTCATGTTGGAAACCTGCTAAGTCAGGTAGTTTAACAAACATGCTGAAGGGCAAAGGTACAGCATCACCAGAAGGGGAAAAAAAGTGGTTAAGGATACTAATGTGTTTATTCTTTAAAAGGGCAGAATTAACTTGTTTTCTGAGAGCAGATGGATCGATACAGGTCAAGACAACCTGCTAACGCAGAAGCAAAAGACAGAAGAAAAATTCAAACCAAACCAAACATGCAAGCAATAGGCAACTGTGCCCAGAACAGAAGTGGCCAATCTACCTGTTTTTCCCCAAATGCAAGAATGAATTTGTAAATTTTCATTTAAGTAATCAATCCAGGTTTTTTTTTTTGGTAGCACTTTGCTCTAGTAAATAAGCTGGGTATTTCAGAGCCAGGTTCAGCCTTCCTGGGATCCAGCTGTTTGAGTAGTTAGGAAAGGAAGGCTTAAACTGAATAGCCTGCAGAACACTTGTCATTTTTGTTGAAAAACTACATGAATTACTGTGTACAGAAGAGTGCTACAAATGAAAGTTAAGCATATTAAGCTCATTCCTCTCTCACAATCCTCTATTCTGTGCTCCACAATGAAACAGCACTCTACTTTTTTTTTGCCTCCCCCATTCCCTCCCTAATGCTCCTTTCTTTGTCACAAAACGTACTTACTTGCCATCTGTGCTCATATTTTCTTGTTTTTCTTCCTTGAAGCTTTGTGATTTGTCTACAGAAACACTGCCAGGAACTGGAGCTGATGAAGCAGGATCATTTTGTTCAGTTTCCAGTGGTACCTCAGCAGAGCTGAAGGCTGCAGTAACCTCTCCTATCCCAGGAGAGGCATTTGTACTTTCACTGTCCTCTCTCTGTTGCACACTCCTCTCTTCCCTTTCATCAATTTCTTCTAAGCTGTATTCTGGGCTCCTTACACCTACACTCAGAAAGGAAAAAGAAAAAAAGAGAAAAAACCCCAACAAAATATGAAACCACCCACAGCTCGCAATGCACAGTAGAGATACAAAGGGGCTGGGGAAGTTCACCTAAACAGTTTGAAGAAGAGTAACTGAGACTTCTTTTTATAATTCAAGTAAAATAAAATAAGTAAACCAAACTAATTCAGAGGTTTAACACCACAGTATTTTCTGGTTCCTTCCAATTCTCTCTTTTTTACAGGTGAGAATACACTCACTGCCATGCCATGCTAGTGTCCATCTGTTTCTGAATCTGAAACTACTGTATAACATTTTCCTGTTTAACTCAAGTACTGGATTAGGAGAGATCAAAATATATTTAACAATATTATAATCCCAAATTTCATGGAGGCAGACGGCTTACTTTACCCAGATTTCTAAATACTTCCCTTAGGTCTCCAGTGAGGTTTAACATAGAAGGTTCCTTCATACCAGAGTAGGTATGTTAGAGAACTAAAGAACAAACTGAATCTCAGTTTTGCCTATGGTTTGAACAAGTTTGATCTCCGCTATCAAAAATTTCCCATAATTATCCAAAGTGTATTAAAACAGTTGGAAGTGTCTTGTGCAGTTCCCTGTGCTACAGTAGAAATGCACAAAGAAAGAACATAGAAAAGTGTGAAACCACAAAAAAAAAAGATTTTTTTCAGATACAGCATAGTTAAAATAAATGATTCAGCTACTGGATTAGCACACACGGAAGTCAGCGTACCTGAAGTTAAACTAATAAATCCACCTATTTTAATTTCCAGAGGAATTAGCCATCTCTAGCTTTTCTTCCCTGACAGTAATCTTCCTACAAGATGATGATTCACATTTTTCAAATATTAATAAAGTAGACCATACAATTAACCTCTTGGCTTTGCAACCTGCATTCTGTAACACACAGAAGATAGTAATTCCATCTATAAAGCACAATACAGTGCCACAGAAGGCTACTGGCACCAACTGAGCCATACAAGCAGGGCACCTTGCGTGACCTGACCAGGGTATTCCTGTCAGCTTTGCATGAACCAGTACCTGTTAGGGACAAGCCTTGCACTTGGGCAATTAGGTTTCAGTCTTTTCTCACTTGTACCACTAAATTTCCAAATGTAAACCAAGACTACCAATGAAAGCAAAACAGTGGCTTAAAGCAAGTAATACTGGAAAGCAGTAGATCCTAGAGGACAGAAAATCTTAGACTGACTTTTTATTTCCACAGACTGGTGTGCTACAATGCTTCCAGTACTTCTGGAAAAGTACACTTACAGAAATATAACAAAGGACTGTATATACTGGAGAAAGTGTCCATATAGAACCTGATTTTTCCAATAGGGACGTTAGTTAAGAGTTCAGTAATACCAAAGTTACTCATTCACAGGTACAGGGCAACTACAAAAGCCAAACTTTTTACTACTTAATTGTAGTTTTTTGTTTTGCAGTCCTCTAAGACTCCTTAAGAATTTGCTATTAGTAAGGACCTTCTACTCCTTTCCACCTGCCCTCTTCCACTGCCAAACCCTTCCATCTTCAGGTAGCTAAACGTAATGCCAATAGCTTTATACTCTGGGAGATGATTTTAGTAACAAAAGTATGATTTTATGTGTGCAAAGATAAATATATGCCACAAGGCACAAAGAAAGCATGACAGAATGTGGGCAAACAACAAACTTGCTTTGACTGTCCCACAGCCCATAACCAGGGCTCAAGAACACTGTCTTCTTCACCAGTGAGAACTATTCTGCCATGGGCCTGAGCCATCATCAGCAACAGAAACAACAACTAGGTACCTTCAGTCTAAATACTCTGTGGAAGCCTGAATTATGCAACAAAGCACAGCAAGGACTTCTGACAAAACAAATGGAAGCATTCTGGAGTTGCTGTGGCTTTGTGCCCAGTCACTGCTGTCATCTCTTTCCTCTGGAGAGAAGTGTAACAAAGACTGAGTTGTATCTGTATTGGTGGGATGGAAACTTAGCTTGGGCTGGTAGGAGACATTCCTGCTATGTGAAAGTCTGTTCTTTGCTGAGCTAGGAACACTTCCAAGCTTTGGAGTGGACTAACCTGACTGCAAATGTGTAACACCAAACAAAACCAACCCTCACTTTTCCCAAAGTATTGTACTTCATTTATAAGCACAATATTAGCCTGGATTTGAGCTAATTTCAGTTACTGGCTTTTTATCCGTTACTGGACACCATTCCAGACCTGGGCCACTACTGCTACAGCAGAATAAAGTCTGAATGCACCTGATACATAAACAGTTTTTAACAACTTACATCATGCAGTTAACTCCCCAGAGGAACAGTTCAGATTTTATGACTTGTTTCCACCCAGTTTAGAGTTTTATATGCAACATATTGCTTCAAAGTACTTACGGCAATACTAGCTACATACTGTTGCCTTATTGCTCATATGCTTTATATGTAAATCCATATACAATATGAATTCCAGTTTTGTCTGTGCATAATTTATTCTCTATGAACATTAGTCACTGAGTTTTAATTCGCCCTAAAAGAACACTGTTAAAGCCTACAGGATAACACTGTGGAGACATACCTGATGAGTGACATACCAACTGCAAGTCCCCTTTGAGTTAGTAAGAATCATCTTTTCACAACAGAGAAACGGCTGGCACTGCTCTGTGAGCCATTATGCTTGCAAGCACCAAAGCCAGAAAGCTTCACTACATCATGCAAATCTGCCAGTGTTTCTGCTCTTGATTCTACAGTCCTTAACAAGGTTCTTAAGAGATACTGTAACCAAGAAGATTGTATCACAGGGTTTGCTGGATGGAAATGATTTAAAAATCTGTAATTTTATAATTTTTTTTTTTAAAAAAACACTATTTCACCCTTTTCCCTAGAAAAAAAGACTGAGTATTAATTAAAGTTTGGGAAGGGGAACAAAAACCATAGTTGAGAAAAAAAAATGTTTATAATCCCAAATGTTCAAATTAATTCTCTCTCAATGTTTATTCTAGTAGATGTACGCCTTCAAACTACTTTTGTCAAGGTGCAGGCTGTTTTTACACGACTGGAAAACTGTCATTTTGCAACAGAGCTGCTGTCTACTCCAAATTATATAGCATAGTTCCACTTAATACATATGTATCTATTAGCTAGGCACTACTTAGTCACCAAATTGAACATTTGTAATGGTTCATCATAGGGCAGAAGGTAATGCTATATTTGCAGCTTAACTTTTTTTGCCTATTTGCCACAGCAGGAATGCATATCAGAACTACTTTGGGAATGCCAGTTGCAGCTGACCAAAAACTCACAATGCTCCCAGAAGCATGACAATCAAAGCGCTATTAATCCAAATGGAAGGAAGCACTGAGTTTATGTAAAGCTACAATTATGTCCAATTTGGCAATTAAAGAAATACTGAACTATTTTATGCCTTTAAAACAATACCCAAACGTGCATAATTTTCAGACTAGAAACAGGACGAGTGTGCTGTAACTGATTTTACTGCAGGTGAATGTTTGTTCTCACAGCATGACGGGCTTTGCTAAAAGGACCCTCTATATATACAGGCCTCAGGACAGTTTCAGAGGTGCCACCAGAGAGCAGCAGTATCCCATGAGTCAAATTAAAAAAAAAAACAAAGGCAATGGAGCTGTGCTATGTGACTTGTCTCTGCATTTAAAACAAAACACGCACTGCATGAAGTCTTCAGCAAAGGCATCGCATGAAGCAGCAGAATGAAGACTGTCACAAACTGCAGAATTAAAACCCAGGGCTCAACACATTCTGTTCTGAGCCCAGTGAATATCCTTGCATTTTTCTATTTCTTTCCATTATAGCTCAAATTAAAATGTTTAATTACAAACCTTAAAAGCCTCAAGCAGAAATTGCTAAATCTATGGAAAAGCAAAAAAGCTGTTTCTCTGAAATTCAGGGCTGATTATCTGTGCAGCACTCGGGCCTTAAAGCAACAGGAAGTGCAGACATGCCAGCATGGATCTATAATCTTAAGATAGAAACAAGCTCAAGAAAACAAAAAAACCCTTGATTTTAAATCATAGCATGGTAACTTTGCTCATCATCTTAGACCCATCACATGTAGATAAACAGTTTTCAACACAGAAAGTTAAGTACTAATAAATATCATTAAGAGCCACTCACTTAGAAGTGATTGCCCTCTATCTGCTACAACAACTTGGAAAAGCAGAGGTTTCAGCTTCATTACACCTTCAACCTCAGACTTCACAGAACAGGTTCATGCTTTGCATTTATTAAGATCTTTATTGTTTCTATTAAAGGTCTTTTCTGACAAATTATATAAATTGCCCTAAACACAAACCAAACCTGAATTTACAGATTACTGATTATTTATTTTCTTTTCATTTGCCAGAGATCTAGGATGACAGGTGACTTATTCAACTCCTCTGCTACATTTGTGTTTTATCACTCCAACCAATTTGATTAGCGTCCTGAAAAAGAACAACTGGAAAACTAGTAAGAGTTCCTGTCAACTAGCCCAGGAACTATGAGTGCTTAGCCTCATATAATGCCAGTGGCACTCCACATGCTTAATGTTTATGTATTTCATTTTTAGTGAAATACATTGAAGAGTGATTTTTCTAGATACTGGCACTGATTATTCTGAAAGGTTTTATAAACTTTAGAAGAATCTTAGATGCTGTATCTTGTATCTAACCTTACAGCCTGATGCTTACAAACAGTAGTGTTTAAATAGTACAAACTGCATAAATTGAAAAAGTATTCAGCAGCTGAAGAACTGTATTTTAAACAGCTGCTCTTTTATGTATTACATTTTCTCCACAGCACCCAATAAATGGCTTAATGTATAAACCACTACTTATGCATAGAGTTTATATTTACAGCTTATGTTTTCAAAGGCTGTTCAGATGCAAATCAAAAGGCAGGCATGGATTTGCTCCTACCCCTAGGTTACACAGGTCAAGGGCAGCACAGGGCACGGTTCTGAAAACAAGACTGGGGTTTTGCTTTTGAAAGGTTTGTTATGAGGTATACAAAAATCACAAAAGTTCTGGCTTGTTCTTGTCTACAGCTTGTGGAGGAGGAGGGAAAACGGGGGTAACATTTTGTTTATTAAGTGTAAAGCACAGAGACCAAGACAAAGTATATTGTACACGTTTCTGTAGGCAGTAAAGGTAAAACACCTTTATTTCAGAAAGCCATATTTGTACTTCAAAGGAAAAGTTAAGCTGAAGCGTTAAAATTAGTACTATACTTATGACCCATCTGTAGTATAGTAATTTACTGTTATGAATTATCATAGCTTCCTATGAAGTAGGTTTTATCAAAGCATTTGGAAGAGAACCAATCTGTTTCAGACTGCATTTCAGTGGCTCTTCTTTCTGCTTTACTAGGGGCTGATTCTATTGATTCTGTTACTACAAAAAGTCAAGTAAGATTTTTGTTGCCTCAATTTCTGCACCGACAAAAATTCTAGATAGAATATTAAATTGTGATCTTACAGACTTGTGAGTTCCTTAAAAATGTACCTTCTTTTAAGCAACTGATGTTCGTTGCCACATTTTCCAGGTATTTTAATCTCAACTCAGGTATTTTTGAATCAGATAACTGAATTTTGATCAAACAGAAGAACTACAAAAGAACAACACAAAACTTTCTCTAAATTATTCTTCTCAGTCCATTTCCTACGAAACCCTCTCTGATCCAGAGAAATCTTTTCTCCCCACAAATTACAGTTAACCTAACTATAACTATTTTGTTTTTTTCTGGTTTGTTTGCTTTTTTTTTTTTTCCCAGAGCTGTGTGCCCTAAAAGCTGCCTACTTTCTCACACTTATGGGAAAATAATGGAGGATTGGTGAGGAGGACTGTAAACATGCTCGAAGTGACTTGCAGCTGGGTGCAGAAAAACATATACACAATACTATTATTTAGTCTTGTGTGTTTGACAAGTAGAACATCTCCGTTTAGATAACACAGGCCTGTGACAGACTGAAAGGCACCCTATTAAACATGCTTGAGATTCCTGTCCTGCTACCGGAAAGATCAAAGCACAATGGTAAACTACACATGCATGAATCCCTTAAATAGAGGCTAAAACAGGAAGTTCGGTGATCCTCTAACATAGACATGGACCGAGCTCCATGGTTCCAGCATTCCTGCATGTGTGCCTCTGCCCAGGTGTTGCTTCCAGGGATCCCCTCATTGGTGAGGTAATGAAAATAAAACTTTGCATTTCATATGTGGTTTTGTGGCTGTTTCTGCATCCTGCCTGTGCTGGCTAACATGCACTACGTGAGCTAATCTCATAAAGTGGTATTACTGCTCCTTACAATCTGAAGATGCCTAGCAATCACATTTTTACTTGAAGGTCTTATCTCATAAGGCGGTATTTCTTTAATGTTTAGCCAAGTTGCCATACCTTCTGTTGCCTCCCAATTAAACAGCATAAAAAGATTACCAGTCTCATTACTGCTTTGGCTTTGATCTTCTGGTACTCGAGAGGGTGGTGAGGGTGCTTTGCGCTTCATCCTCCGTAGAGAGGAGTTTATGGAAACGGTGTCACTGAGTGGCAGAGAACCTTTCCGTACTAATCCTGGAGGGGCCTAAGAAGGGAGACAAGGGAGAAAGAAGATTATTAGCAATCAAAGAAAAACCATAAAATACCTCCAATAATTATTCTCCAAAACTACTTATAATAAACATTTGGGAAAGAAATAATATATATCTATTACCAAATGTATTATGTTTCTCATCTTAATTCATCCAAGGAATTAAAAAAAATCTAGAGTAATTGAATATATTCACAGAGTTACAAGATACAGCAGCAAAAGAAAATCGGTTGTTACATATGCTATAAAAGACAAGCTTAATTCTTCTATGCCCAAAGGCTATTCTACAAACCCCAAATAATTATTTTCTATAAGTAGCTAAAAATTATTGTGGAAAGAAGATTCAACTATACACCATTGCAATGGTACATCACAGGTCTTCCTTCTCCATTCCTTCAACAGCAGTCCTAATTGGGCTGTGTATGTAATTATAGGATTTTTTTTCCCTACTTCAAATACTTGAATATTTATAAAAGTTTTTTGAATGCCAGTTTTCATACTACTTACTCAAGTTAAATTGTAATAAGCTGTAAAAACTATAAGATGTTAAAAACTAATGCTGTTAAAGTGTAACAATGACCTCATTATTGTAGCAAAAAAAAAAACCAACTTTTTAATTCACAAATAATCAAAACTGTTAAAAAATGGACAAAGGCTGAATACTTCATAGTTTACGATGGAGCAGTCCAATTGCATTCTAAATTGTTAAAAACCAAAACAGAGTATTTTGTTGCACAAAATAAAAACTAAAAAGAAAATTGCTCACAAGGGAAAAGGAAACTGATACAAGATGCCTGTGAAGCAGAGTCTGGTAACTCCTGTTAGATCCTAGTATCATACCTGAGTGAAAGAACGGTATGGGGATAACCATCCTCTGAGCTACCCTGGGCATATTCAGTCATCTATTTTGCCCCATCTCAGTGTCAGGTATGACAGGTCCCTTCAATACTTTACTGCACTATAAGGAGCAACACTGCCCAAAATGTTCACCTAACTCTTCTAGCAATCATATTAATGCCAAAGCAAGAAACCTGAACCTTTTACAGCAAAGCAGGACTCAGATTCCAAGGAGAAAAACAACAAAGCACAAGGTGAAATGTTCTTTTAAGAACATCAGAGGATGCAGGGGCACAGCACTCCACTTCTAATTAAAAATACTTGCATGCTTGAATAGTTTCTAAACAAGTCAGTTTCTAGATTAAAACATCACACAACAAAAAAATCACTTAACGCTTTTATAGTTTCTTATTCACAGTTCCCAAATAATTCTAACAAAAAAAAAATTAGTATTCAGCATCTGAATTGATACAGGAGGGGATGTCAAATCTAATATTTTCCCAAATTAGGCTTTCTTATTGTTAAATCATTTTCCTCCTTGCTGTTGGGCAGTTCTGGTTTTCTCCTCTTTGGTAGCTGCTCTCCAGGCTGCAGCCCCTCCGTTCTGCACAGACACTGTTCTCTGTTCAAAGGTCTGCAACCCTCATCTGCTTCGCACAGGCTCCCTCAGCTGACTTAGCTGGCACCGAGTTCTGTGCATACTCGCTCAGCTAAACAGATGTCACCAGAGTTCCCTCCTGCACAGAAAGAGTATGTGTGTAGGGGGGAAATAATGTTCTCAGCATAAGAGTGCAAATGCTACTGGAAGATTTTTATAAGCCTTTCCACTGCCCTTTGCATCCAAAGAAACAAACGATTTGCAAAGAGAGATTTTGAGAAAGTACTAAATGTTCCAGTTAAGGTTCAAGTGTTGAACAGATTTTCTCAGGAATTATTCAACATATGAATATTAAGAGCTTTCAAATCCTAACAAAGGGTGCAATGTGAGAATAGTACTTTAAACAGATGGAAAAAAATTAAAATAATGTTATTAAGACATATCTGACAAAGTTTTGGAATATACATCTGGGTGTTCGTGCGTCATACCAACTGCCAGTGGTAACCAGTGCGTTATCAGTTACACTTGAATTAAAATTCATGTTAGAATCACTAAAGTAATTAACTGTGCTTATGCAGAAACACCAGCGAACTCTGTCATAATTTCCACAACATATGCAGAAGTTCCACTTTTAACAAACACTGTACACCCTCCTTATCCTGGAACAAGCAGGGATGGGTATGAAGCTTTTTAGCCTCAAATGTGTCCAGGCAAATTTGGAACCAAATCCTGTACCACCCCAAGCAGACACTCATAGAGGCCAGTGCTTCCCAAATTCCAGCCTCTGAAAGCAGTAGCAGGCATGGCGCCTGGCCCTTCTTATTGTTTCAAAAAGCAAAGGCGAGTTAAGTGAGCTACAGTAATTTTGCAGCTGGAATGGAAGAAAAAGGGCAGGGGGGAGGAAGTATTTGGGAAAGAATGTAGTGTAGTGGAACATTTCAGAAAGCGTACCTCAAACCAACGGTCACTGTACACACATTTTCATACCACCACTATCTACCTCTTTTCCTCCATAGTTAACTAGGTCTGTCAAGAAGATATGCAGGCTGGAATATCAAAGAACATTACTAGCCATTTTGCTAGTATTTCTTTCTTCTCTTTGTACAAGTATTCAGGCAAATGTATGTCCAATGATTAATGCACTCAATTTCTATTACATGACCTAAGCTTCCCAAAATACTTTAACTTGGCCAAAGAACTACACAGGAATTAATACACCTCTGACCTACTGGAAAGAAAGGACATACAGAACATGTTTGCAGAAACTCAGCTGGTGTTATTCTGTCCAAACACCCACTATTACTATTCTTTCCTATGATTTACCTATACACTTGCCAGTACAGAAGTAAATACAATAAGGGGACAAGGTTATGCACTTGGTACACTGAAAAGCGGATGCACACAATATTCACCAGCAATTCTGAATCATACCAGACTCCTGTCTAGTGATCTTCATACCAACTTCAGTAAGAGCAAACAGGTCTGAGCGCTATCTTCTCCCAAGTAACCCCGTCTCTGTACAAGAACCTCCCTGATGTTCACAGTGCTCACTGCATCATCGCCCAACTTTGCCAGTAAAGGACTAACCATCAAGTTCCAGGCAACTAAGCCTCTGGCGTAACTTCTTAAGCACAGAACTCGTGCTCACAAATATCTTAACAAAGCTGGTCTGTGACAGTGACTAATCTATCTTTTGAGAAAGGTTATGATTTAGTTGCTTCCCAGCCTTCCCCTATTCCCCCATCGTCTTCCCTTCCTTTTCCAAGGAGGAGACTGGAGAGTCAATTTTCTTTAGGAGTTAGGGTTGTGCAAATAAAAGCAAGCTGTGTTTCTAAATTAATAAGTTTTATCCATAATTTAAAACTGTAAATGTTTTGACTAAAAATCTCCACTTAATTGTTCTACCCAAGCGTAGTTTACATATGCTCCTTTAGCATAACTGAAAAAAGGAGACAATCTCCTTATCCTTGTAAGGAGACAAACAGTCATGGGATAAAATGAAGACATCACAGTCTAGTCTTTATAAATAAAGCATTAGGAAGAAAATCAGCAATGGCATTTTGGACATAATCAAATTCTTTTCTTTTAAAAGAAATTTTCTTTTAAATAAGTGTTAGTATTTGAAAGTTTTATTCACTTCTATGAAAACTGTGAAGATACTGCATTATACAACAGAACTTTGCAAAAACCCTGGAGAGTCCTCTCGACTTGCAAGTTCTAAAACTTGGCTAGTTCTAAACATACTTCTGGTAAGAGCCATCTTGCCCAAAATTAGAACTGACAAATAAAAGATTTCAATATTAGAGACTAACATGCTCATTTCCAATCTGATTTAACATAAACATTTGCTGGACAAACATTATCTATTAATCTTACTCTAATTTTCTGAGTCTTATAGAGAATAGGCAAGTCATGCTATGTAGTAACTTGTAATAGCAAGCCTTAAATCCACTGTACTAATTTACCTCCTAAAAATAGGAATGTGTCTCCAAAAACTAGCTCTTTAATCGCTCTGAAACTGAGGCAGAAAAATTTCAAACCTCATACTAGAATGTAACTGCTCATATAAAGAGAAAGCCGTTCCTTTTTAAGGGAAAAGATGTGGAGAAGCTGTAGGCGGTAAACATTAAAACCCTTTTTCATGCTGTGAGAAGCTGGACTACAATACACTGTGAATTTGAAGAAAGACAACAGTGAATACTCTGTTCCCTTAAAGTTGGCTCATTTCACTGTTGTCTGATGTTACTACTTTGGCATGTTTCTATCAAAACCAGGGAAACAGTTTATCCAGGCAAAGCTGACATTTCACTTTGTCTTCCCTGTTGATGTTACAAAAGAGGTTTGTCCATAATAAGGCACATGCAGAAGGTCATCCTGGTCCATAGAAGAAATAAAGCATGTATCCAGTCTGCCAAATAAACTGAAGGGCAGTCTTCACAACTTAGGCACTCTGAAAAGTAATAGGATTTGCAAGGAAATGCTACTTGTATGGCAAAAGCAAATAAAAAGGAACCCTTGGTGGGGGGAATAGAGTATATTCTAAGTTTTGTAAATTAACTTCATGGGACACTACAATAACAGTGATGCTCCCAGACATGCTGAATAGTTCAGCAAATACACCAATCAGCCTGTTAAGCAACCCGAAAGAGACTTAAATCCCACCAGCAGGACATAGATTTTTCAACAGTGAGGAATATGAGAGACCAAATTCTTATATTGTTTACACTGAAATAATTGTGCTCTAATGTGACATTGTACTTGCCTTATTACAAGTATAAATTGGTCACTTTAAGTTGAGAAAATATTAATTCATGATACAGATGAAAAAATGCTATGCAACCATCAAAACTGATTTTATTCTACAATGCTTACATGCTTCATTCCCAATTCTGTATTTTAGGATGTCAATTCTTGAAATAAAGACCAATTCTTACTTGATGTATTTAAATAGTGCTCAATTTAAAGTTGTAAATCCTGTAAATGACATTTTTCTTTAAATAACATCATTTTACATTGTCCCTTGTCTAACATCTTACTTTCTTTTAGGGGAACTGTCTTTTAATTTACAGTTAAGTGAAACCAGAAGTCTCGATAGCTAGAGACACCTTCTTGTTTATTTTTGAGGCTTCAGTGGAAGCTCTAAAAAACAAGCTTCCAAATCTTCCCCTTGCCAGCATTACTCAAGCAGTGCTTATTCTCACAGCAAAACCAAGTATTTGTTGGTTTGTGTTAGCAGTGGAGTCCTAATATATTTTTTCCTGTTCTCCTAATTATGTGGATACAGTTTTGGGAAATCAAAATTCTGACTCACCCATGAGAAACAGGAAAGTCTAAGTTGGAAGGAATCTTTGGAGATCATTTGCTCCACTTTTCTGTTGAACACAAGGTCTTGCATTAGGTTATTGCAGGAACCTGTCAAGGAATGTTTTGAATATTTCTGATGTGGGAGCTTCTACCACTTCACTTCAGCAACATATTCCAAAGTCCAGTTTTTCCCACAGTGATGAGTTTTCTTCTGTGTCTGAATGGATTTCCCTGAGGCAACTACTTCTTTGTGCCCATTGGTCCTTATTCTGTCACCATGCATCTTTGTACAGAATATACACCTTTACTTTCTTTATAACACCTTCTGGGTATCAGATCCCATCTGAGCTTTCCTTTTGTTAGAACATGTATGTTCTTCAACCTTTAAACATCCTGGTGACCTTCCACTGGACTATTGCCTAGTTTTAATCTCTATTTTGAACTGCAGGAACTAAATCTGGACATAGTACAGCTGTGGCCTAAAAAGTATTGAGATTCAAGGTGGATCACACAGCCAGACCCCAGGCTGTACAGGTGCTTCGGATTACTCCATTCCAGACAGAGAATTTCAGATGCACCTATTTTAAACCTCATGCAATCCCAGCCTGTCACTGCCTCCCTGAATGGTGGCTCTTCTGGTGTACCTGCCTGTATGCCCAATTTGGTGTCAACTTCAAGTTTGTTGAGGGTGCATTCAATTCCATCATTGAGGTTGTTTATAAAGATAAATTTAACAGTATTGGCCACACTACCAACTCCTCAGGAACTCCACCTGACAACCAGTCTCAGTTTGAGCCATTGTCTACCACCATCTGAGCCGTTTAGCCAGTTTTTATCCTACCTTGTGGTTCATTTGTCTAGTTCATAGCTTACACTTTAAACAAAAAATGTTGTGGTAGACTCTGACAAGCACTTTTCTAAAATAAAGATAGATGACCTCATCCTTTATCCTCAGACTTCTGCTTGCCCCTAACTTACAAAAGCCTTTTTTGTTAATCTTGATGACATCTGCTGCTTTGAGCTCCAGGCTTGCTTTTGCATTCCTAACTGCATCTCTGCACATCCAACAAGTATCTCTGTATTTCTTTTAGGGAATTGCTTTGTCCCCTTTCCAGCCCTCACATGCTTCTTTTTGCACTTGACCTCCCTCAGTAGTACATTTAGATGAGACTACTCTTCTGCTTATTCCTTTTCTAAGTAGGGGAATGGACCACTCCTGTACTGCAGGAAGGCTGTCTCTGAAAATGTCTCAGCACTCTTACAAGGACCATATTTCCAAGGAAGTCTCTCATTAGATCCCTCCTAAGAGTTCCCTGATCAAGTTGAGCAACATGTACTATACAGTCCAAATTCTTCCATTAGATGACATTTATTGGAAAATAGATACTAAAAAGACAAAACAGTTTACATGAATTAATAAAATTAAAAGCTCAGAGCAAATATTTGCTCATATTTAAGTCCCAAACTCTGTATTATCTGGTAAATCACTGTGCAATCAAATTGTAATGAAACAGAAGTCATCTTAAAAAACACATGCCAAAGGCGTTCAAGTTCTACGGGAGCTGCACACATAAATACAAAACAGAAAATGCACAAAAAATGTAACTTAATCTGGACTTCTGTCCTTTCTTTGTGGGCTGTTAGACTTTAGTCCAATCACTTTAGATGAATAAGAAATGTCAGCACAAAATAACAAATCTAAGCAATTTTGTTGAGTGACAGATCCTAGCCTAACAGCCATACATTACTGTTAGACATAATAGGATATGAATCATTTAAAGCATGTTGACATTAAGAAATTATTTTCAAAAAAATTTGAATTCAATTAAAAGAAAAACACGATGAGGTAAAAGAAGATCATGATTCCAGCCCCCCCCAGGTTCTTTTTATTAAAATACAGAAAGAAACCTTTGTCTTCTTCAAATGATAAAGCTTTTCAGCAGGACACAGTACACAGATTCAGAACTTCTGTTAAACAGTGCTCTCTTGTGGTTCTGTGCATCAATGAAAGAGTATATGATTGTATAAAGGAAGCCACAGTTTGAAATTTCTTGTCTTTCAGTTTAACTCAAAATTCATCCCCCAGATTTCTATTTGCATTTTATTTTTCTAGCATACCGATATCCTCATTTATTAGATACCACATTTAGGAACTGCATTTAGACACTGTATAAAATAATTTTTAAGGATTATAATGACAATTTAGCCTTGGTCTATTAATTGGAATTACACAACTGATAATATGTCCAATACCAGGAGAATACCTTATGCATCAGTTCTCCCACATTCTTTGGCAGAATTCCTGCATAGCATGGGATATATAGGTTACTTAAATATGCAGCCCACATCTCATAACTTCAATTAAATATATAACTATTGGATTAAAATAAAGACCTTACTTTAACTTCCTGGGAGCATAAGATTGCAAAGACTAGTCCCCAGGATTTCCACCTTTTTTTAGTAAGGAACAAACTTCCCATTATCACATGTAACTAAAGCATCAAACATTATTGGAAATATCAAAACATCAATTACTAGAGACGATAAAGTGAGACAATGTTCTCACATTTAAATATAATACCTATTCATCCACAAGAACAAAAAGGTGCTCACAATACCAACTTATATAAGAAATAGGTTTTACCTTTTCAAAATACTATTTTGAATAGCTCTTTGGATACACAATATAAAGTTTAAAAGGAATGAATCTTCCCATTTCTGTAGTTATTTTCCAACTACGATTTTTAAAAGAAAGTACTAAACTTTTCTTTCCTGTTTATTTCAAGCCTCAGCAGGTATTAACGGGGTTATCAGGATTATGACGTCTAAGCTTCCTGAGAGACGTGAAACAGACATAACTAACCTGTTCATTGCTACCAAGGCTGTTAGATTTCACAATATCAGATGTTGGTCTGACTTGGGCTTGTGCAATTTCCTGGGGAGCACTCTGAGAATTTGGCATAGGTGGTAGAGGAGCTCTCCGTTTCTTCGGCATTTCAGATGGCAGAGTGTTTGAATCATACTGCTTGCTAACAGTGTTAGATCTCGTGATAAACATTGGTCTTGGCTTGCTCATCAGTGGAGTTGCTGGGGCACTGGAAGCCTTGACATGCAGGGTGGGGGAAGAAAACAAAATCCAAGTTACTTATACTCTCTGGAAAATGATCAACAGTGATTGATTGCTCAATATGTATAAGCAAAACTTCTAGAACCATATTCAAAGTTACAGCTTACTTGTTCTCTTTTCTTCTTGCTTCGTTGAAAAAAGCTGAAAAATCCTTTGTTTTCTTTCTCCTTCAGAACATCTAAGTTTTCAGATTGGTAGGAGTCTAAAATAGAACACAGTAATTCTAGACATTATTTACTGCACAGATTATTTCTCCTGCGTTCTTACTATTTCACTGTCTGTCATTTCACATCCTTCATTCTTGAAAGGATATACAAAACACATTGTAAATCACCTGTGTTAATAGCTTTTTCTAAATGCTGCAAACTTAACAGGTTTCCTACCACCCCTGTTCTTCCTTCTTTCTCAGAGCTCAGAATAGCTGAGTTTCAGGTGCTGTTAATACCCCTACCACTTAATCCAGCCTATCCCACCTGTCACATGTTATGGTTCATGTAGAGGAGAAAAAGAGCATCAGCCTGTCCAGCTCTCAATTCAGTTTAAATTCACGGCAAAGTGTGAAGTGGGACAAGTCAGGCACATGCCTGCACATGGTATGGCTCTGGAGAAAGATCACTGAAATACCTGATAGGTGCTGCACAGGTAACATGCATACCTTATACAAGTCCATTGTGGTACCTTGCAGAATTTACTCTCCTTACATTGTCTTCTTCAGGCAGATGATTTGTAAACCTAAAGGCTGTCTCTAATTTTTTACTAGACTTAACTTTGGTAAAGGCATCCCACTGAATGCAAATGCAATGAGGAGAAGAAATAAGAAAGGCCCCTTTGGGGTCTCAGTACAAGTATTAATAAAAACATGACTGCAAATCTAATCCATCAATCCAGAGTAGAACTATACAGAAATCCTTCATATATAGCTGGGTATATCCATTTCTGTATTATCTTTTTAAATATGCATTTATGATAGGACAATTACTCATGTCATAGTTAAGCAGACGTTCTAATAGCAGCAGACTGTAATGTCACATAAGTGCTACAGTTTCACTGCCTATTTCAGTAAATCATACCTTGCAAAGATGGTAAATTTAAATCAGCTGGTGATGTGGCTATAGAAGGACAAAAAGAAAGACAGAAAATGTGAATCTGAATCAAGGATGCAGTTATAAGTTACAAACACAGAAAGTCAAGCTCAATCTTCATCACTTGGAAAATGTAACTAGGTACTTTCCTGAAGTAAAAGGATGTGTATCTTTACTATCTAAATGTTAAAAACCATTTAAGAACTTGAGTCTGAAGACATAAAGCACAGACAGAAATCTTGCAAATAAGGAGAGAGTCTTCACTTATATTTCTGATGGAAAAACAAAAATCAGTATATAGAATAGTTTGCTCTGTAAATTTTGGATTGTAAGGCAGCCCAAACATGGAAAACAAAGAGGAATGTAAAATGCAAATATAATCTGGATAAAATATGAATTTAAATTTTGCTACAAGGCACACCGCACCACTTGCTTTCATAAAGCAAACTCAAAATGTAAAGCTCTGAAGCTGTCTGCAAAACTGAAATGCTGAACTACTTTGTATCAAGAGAATAGTTCCTAGCCAGGCACTGCTGTGTAGAAAGCAGATATGCCCTCATATTCCCTCCCTAGGATTTTTGGCTGTTGATTCAAATGAAGCACACGTCATACTGCTCAAAAGGCAGCTCTGCCAGTCTGTAGATGAAAGCAGTAGCCAGACAACAAACAAGACAATGCACTATGGGCACATGTAGCCCAAGGAGCATGTTTAGGCAAGTTAAAATATGTTGTTTTCCAGTGGGGAAGAGAAAAATATTTCGTGTTTGTTTTCTTCACAGAAAAAAAAAAGACATTTTCGAAATCTCTCACTCTCCTGTTATTCAAGATAACTGGCACTTGCAAATTGAGAGAACTCTTGAAACTGTAAGCACCAAATTATAAGGTTACCATATTAGGTAGAAATGAGGAAAAAAGACAAAAAAAGAGCCCAACAACCCCCCCCAGGTTTTAGATTGGAAAGGAGAACAAGCAAATAGAACAACAGTCAAGAACAAGAGTAAGCCACTATTACTGCATTCTATATGAGTTAAGATTTCCTGTGAGAAATGTCTGAAACAGAGCAAACCACACTGTACAAAGCTTTTACTTGTAGTACAATAAACTCTTCATGAAAAAGACAGGTTTACAAATACTGCTAAAACCAGGCAATAGGAATGTATGTACAAATACAAGGACGTTAGTTAGTTCATTATGCCCTTGTTGGGCCACAATTAAAAAAGAAGATTATTATTCCTTCACAATCTATAAAATTAGCAAATAGCAATCCAATAGACATAAATACCATCAGAATATTCTAACACTTTTGAAATTTTGAATAATTTTAAAACAAAACTATATTTCTCTAATGTTTTTGTACTTTTCAGCTCATCATGATCCTATTATCTTCTTATAAGCTCAGAGAAATACAGTGTTGTTGGTGTTTTGGGGGAAGGAAAGGAAGAGGTCGCTTACAAGTGATGATTTGTACTTAGCTATCTTTACTGGTGCCTAACACATTGTTAGAAAATAAGACCTTTTTATAGCACTTCTCAAACATAAGTACAGATACACTTGTCCCAGTTTCGATTTTAAGGAAGACTAATTAAATATATACTATATGCTAGAAATCAATTTCTTCAAAAGTAAAATTATCCCAACAAAACGTATACCTGATTGAAATATTAAGTAATTATCTTTTCTATAATTTTCTGCAATTCACAGAAGTTATCTTACCTCTACTGATATCCATGGCATATAATTCTCTTAGTCCAAGGTCATTAAGGGATTTTGTCACATCAAGGGGTTCTTGAGACTGGTAATCCTTCAGCAGTAGAGTGTGTGAAGGATCAAACTCACATTTGCTACAGATAACCGGAATGAGTTCTTGAAGGGGTGAATGTGGACTAACTCTTATGACTGTCTTCTGTGTCTTCTTGTAGTTTATCACTACCCTTACTGTTTGCTGGAGAGAAGAAAACTCCAGTAAGTACCACCACAAATTGTGAAACAACTGGCATTTTTATAACAGCCTTATAGCAGTCACAGGAATTCCACTTGTGGCCAACTTCACCAATGTTATTGATTCAACACTACAATTGTGCGATTTCCTGCTACAGAAGAAAAGGGCACATGAAACAGTCTGTTCCTTCTTTAGTATTTGTCATTTGCCTGTCCAGTAGGGCACATTCCAGGAGTGAGATGCTCTACTAGGTTACATTATGGAGCTGTAAAAGTCAGCCAATGAGCCATGGGTGCATGTGCATGTACACAAGTAGGATGAAAGTAAGAGGGCAGCAGAAGAGTTCCCCTGGCCCTTAAGTGCTTTAGATAAATTAAATCCCAGGATTTTTCTCTACAGCAGAACAACAAAGCTAGAAGGAAAGATTGAAGCAACACCCAGAAGTTGCTTTAGTACTTCTAAAACCTCCTGCCTTCTCAAGGGTATATAAAAAAAAACTGTTTAACAACAAAAAAGTACAGTATGTATTAAAGGAAAATGAACATACAATCAGAAGGGCATATATATCACAGCATGACAGATGGTTCAAGTTGTTGATTTTCAGTTTATAGAAGGCTGTATTCAGCCACACTTCATCTGCAGAATTTGTCAA
The DNA here is from genome assembly GCF_034315485.1 of Pezoporus occidentalis. NCBI lineage: Eukaryota > Metazoa > Chordata > Aves > Psittaciformes > Psittacidae > Pezoporus > Pezoporus occidentalis. The sequence goes on from NW_026915527.1 coordinate 98,096, forward strand.
AAGGACGGTAAGGCGTGGGAATTCAAATAATATTCTAATGTTCCCTTCTTTCACAGCAAAGTTGTTTTCTGCAACAAACTGAAGTGTATTTTACCTAGGAGGAGGTTATCAAGAACATGGAGCCAAGCATTTCAAAGGGGTGCATCGTGAGAGGATCAGAGACAACAGGAAATGCTGAAACAAGAGGCTGACCTATGAGCTCAACTTGTTGAATCCAATAGCGATTCTAATTTCTCAACACGCTTTAATTTCAGTTCTCACCTCCGGTATAACTGGAGCAGGTTTCTTCTTATCCATTTGTTTTGGCTTCAAAATCACCTTTTCCACTTCGAGCAGTCCCACTGGTGTGTTAGGTTTGAATTTAATCTGGCTATTTTCTGCTGATAACAACTCTATAGTATAACTTGATGGATTTAAATGATACTGTGCACAGAGAAAAATCAGCAAGTCCATCATGGGCTTCCTGTAAAAGACAAATGGAACTGTCACAACAGACGACAATTAAACAGGCAATAACAAAATGCACTGCTAAACATTTAACCCAAGTCATCCTTTCCCTTCCATGACTAAATAAGTATTGCCAGCCACCAACTTTAAATATCTTCAACATAAAAAAGAGACAAAAAAAAACAGCAATAAAAAAGGCAAAGCAAAAAAAAAAAAAGGAATACACTAAACAGAACATGAAACCAGCTTGCACAGAAGTATGCCATGTGCTTGAGCAAAGGGAGAAATATTTTCTTGTATGAAATGATGCTTTTCCTGAGGTCAGCAGGGACATGTGGATTAGCCACCTCATTTGGTTTTTAATGGGAACTTAGCAGTGGTGATAAATACCCTGCTACTCGTTAAGAACAGTTTCTTTCCAAAGATTGACATTTTTAATATTCATTCTGAGGTTACAAGGTACTTTCTTTTCAGAAATACCAAGCAGGAGCTATTTGGAGGAAACAGGAGAAATCAAGTTTGAGGAAGCCAGCTTTCAAGGAGGTCTTGCATTAGGGATCCCAAAATAAGAGCCAGGTGCTTAATACAGACAGAGGGAAAGAACCTAAATAACAATGTAGAAGCTGAATGCAATTTTATTTTAGAAGCTCTGTGTGATGCAGCAGATGTCCCTTTCACAATGAAGTATGCAAAGCAAATTTTTCATATGTAGTCATGAATTGTGCATCATTGTTCACTCAGTGCTCAATAACATGCAGAGCAGCACATTAAGATAATGCTGAACATTCCCAGTTGCTATTGGAATAAATTTATTAAAGCTGTACTTTAAACAGAAGCATCACAGATGTTTAAATAAACCAAAGGGAAGAACAGTATCCTAACTTTGCATGTTACAGCAACTGAATAAAGTTATAATACTATCAGGTCACTGCAACTGGTCATTCCTCAGTTTGTTGAGTTGGGCAATTATTTGTAAGGAGCATTTCATTTTGATGTTCTCTGTCTCTCCCAGTTACAACTACAAAGAGGGAAATCTATCACCTGCTCTGTCTCACAAGGATATTATGAAAAGAATTTACAAGTTTGTGAAGCAATCAAATGCTATGCTGAAAAGGACACTGAAGTGTCCAAAGGAAAATTAATACAGGGTTTGGCTGGTATGGCTTTATCAGAAATCTTAAATTCTAGATGTAATCTCATAACAGATGCAAGTACTGATAGCATAACCAAATGTGAAAATAGATAGCTTCTACAGAGATCCATCAAGCTACGCAGAATTATAGACAGTATGAAGACAGTTAATACATTTATTAAGTTGGAAGTTAAACCAGACTTTTTATATGATATGGTTCTGTAAAAGAATTAAGAATGACTCAACATTAGAGATTATTGTGAACACTGCTCTTCTACCCCCTTTAACCCTGCAATATCATTCCTGTTTTCATTTAGTCTTAGAGAACAAATGTTTCTTAAGCAAGCTGTCTTCTGATTTCTAGAAGCAAGGCTGGACTACCTGGTGCACACACTGTACTTACAGAAGATGGAAATGGTTTGAAAGCTGACAGATATAGTTATTGCAGGACTGTTACTTCCCATCCACCCCCCACACACACAAGAAAATTTCTCCCTGCTTAAATGTCAGAAGAATACTTGCCTCAGGAGACAAAGGCAGGAGGAACAATAAATAAAAAACATACAGAAATGAGCCACCAAAGAGTCAAAAAAGCAGCTGACGCTCTGAAAAGGTATAGAAGAATGTAATATATTCCCCATGCTTTCATCTAGATGATATATATCAGCCTGAGAAATACCATGCATAGTGCACTGAGCACTGCAGAAAACTAGCTATACCTCCCTTTTCACACAGCTAAACCAGAGTTTATTTCAATTTTACTCTCCTGCTCCAGTTAGAAGAACGAAGAAAAAAACTACTTTATTTCTCGCATTTCTGGCAGAGAACAAGTATACCCATCTTACCCTAATAAGCTGCAAATGCAAATCATGTCATTCCCTCATGCCACTGGCAGGAGAGGCAAGGAGGAACCCAGAAGAGACTGCAGACACTACTTCTGTAGCGACCTTTCTAGTTATCAGCCTATCCAATAAGTTACCCATTACTTTTTTTCTGGTGCATTTATATACACTATTTTTAACAGCTGCCCTTCCTTCTGGCCTTCAGGTATCAGAGAGTGGTAAGAACACTGAAGATGACCAGAGCAAGAATTCACAAGCAAAGACCGCAAAAAGCCATTATATGGAAATGCACCGTGGTGACAGGGGAAAGCCCTCACGTTACCAGAGTCACAGCAAGTGACAGAATGGTAAGTGAGAAACAGCTGCTCACAAACAACAGATAGGTACATGCAAATTAGTACATGAAAACAGTGATTCGGAGCAAATTTGCTTTCCCTTGATACTTCCAGAAATTACCTGCTTGACTGGAGGATGCTAGACTAAGTCCCGTCCCGCCCTCCACTGGAAGCCAAGACACCTTCAATGACTGCTTTAGACAGATACTCCTACTGCGATATAAAAAGCAATCTTTTTTGTAATCACATCCTCCAAAACCTGTAACACTGTGTTTTGCTAAAGCCTTGTACATAAATCACAGTACATTTAACAGCTTCCATGATCAATATTTAGCAAAACTCCAAGAAGTGGCCATCAGCTGCCTCAGAGTACCTCATCTGCTTGTCTTCCTCTATCTAATTTCAGTAAAATCTTTATTTGTGACTTCTTTACCTTCATTACCTTACTTAACTTTTCTGGAAGTCTCTGTTCATACATTTGTTTACATATTGCCACACCCCTTCTTCTCTCATCTGTTTGCTTCTGGTTCTTCCTACCTGACTAAAACACCAATAAAAGGTGGCGAGTAGTGTTTCGTTACATCACCTGACAGTTAAAGTTGCACCTTCACCTATACTGTTATCTTGTAACCAACACTGAAAGGTGTATTTGAAGTGACCGAATCAAGTGTTTAAAGGAAAAACAAAACAAAAAAAAAATCATCACATTTCTACACTCCTCTCTAAAATCAAGGGCTAGAAACCTGCTACTTAAAAAAAAACAGAAAGTGGAGATTCTTACACAGTCAAACTTTAGGAACAAGGTCTTTCTTCCCATCATGAGACTCACAGTAAGCACCACTGAACAAAAAAAAAACCTTCTGTCAGCAGCCACCAAGAGTATTCCTATGAGGAAGGGAGAAAGAAAAGAGAAGAAACCTACACACAATGTGGCTTTCTATAGATCTCCAATTACTTAAGCCCATGGCTTCATGGCCTTCCTTGCAAAACTATTTACTAATCCTAGTCACTAAAAAGATATTTTTTACTAACAAATGTAAGTACGATAAGTTTTGAAAAGTAGGGCAACACCACAAAGCTTATTATTCACTAGCCAGCTATAGAGTAAACCAATGGTTTGTTAAAAAATATCTTAAAGACTGAACATACTCAAGAATGGATAAATGGAAACTCACAAAGGACTCTAAAGAAAACAAATTCAGCAAAGCTAAGTCATCAGAAACTGAAGCTCTAAACATGCTGCCCTGCAAAATTGACACACCATTTCCAAGTAAAACGCACGTCATTACCATATTGGTCCTTGATATTTCTAAGTTAATTTACTGATGTATACAACTTAAACTAATTGTTCTGTTTTGATAACATTTTCTCACACTTTGCAGTTCTTCCTTGTGGGAAAATAAAAAAAAAATAACTCAAAATGATCAGGCTGCTAAACAAAATAGTTCAAGTTTTTTGTTGTTTGTGAGTTTTTTTTTTTCTTCTTGGGCTTCAAATCTTGACCTATTCCTTCACCTGAACAGTGGAACTTCACTTCTTACCACTCACTGCTCCTACAATGCGGGTTTTGTTTTTTTTTTTTGGGGGGGGGGGGGGGGAAGTTGTTTGTCTGTTTTAAAAAAATATTTTGCTTGTACCCCCTGCAGGAATCCTGGTGACAGGAGAGTTTGAATGCCACTGTCAGATTCTGAACTGAATCATTATCATCAACTACTACAAATTGGTGTCTAGGCTTAAATAAGAGAATCCACCTATGCTTGAAGTTCCAGAATGAGGAATGAGCTATTTCAGTCCTCCTTCCTTTCTCACTTTTTTTGCTTTAGTTGCTAATAGATCAACTCAAGGATCAAAAATTATTCTCCCTTGTAATCTTTTCCTATAAAATCTCTTTCAGATTTCATTCTGATCCTCTTCTGCCTACTTCTACTCACTCAGGATATTTAGCTGTGTAACACCTTGCTTTATTCAACATAGCTCTCACTAGCCACTATGAAAAAGTAGGGAGCAAACCAACCCAACTTCATCTGAGAACCGTAGAGAAGTTTACTCTAGTGGACTATGACATTTGAGCACATGGCTGTACAAACTCAGTTTTGCTTTTTCTAGTATGAGATTTTGAAAGGTATTCTCTCCTTGGGAGCTTTGAAGCTGCTTATCTCTGATCATGAACAGGAAAGGGACAAATTAGCAATTTATGTCATTTCTACAGGGATCTTCCAATTTGTCCATAAAATACAACTATCAAGACAGTGCAAAACTAGAAGATAGTTTGAAGTATGTTTCATGGTGGACTGCAGGTCCTGCACAGTGTCTCCCCTCATTCTAAGTGAGCCCAGCAGTGCTAATATAGGTTCTTATTTGCAAGAGAGCAATTTATGAAATCAATTACATACAGGGTCTTGACTGAAAAAAAGAAACAGTAACTGTGGGATAATAAAACTGATCAGGAAATAAGTGCACTTCCTGATAAGCCTGTGAGGTCTGTCTTGAACAAGGAGTAATGCTACACAATATAACAATCAAGCGAAGACACGAGCAATGCTCCTTTCTGCCACTTTGTTTTCAGCAAAGTGAGACAGTGGGCACCTGGTACTCATAAGTGTGGACAAAGGGAGTGAAAAGAAGGAAGAGAAGTGCCTCATAGCGTACATGTGGAGTTTCACCTTTAAGAGTGCCATGGAAGGCACCGTGTTAGCAGACAGCATGAGAAATATAACCTCAGATTTAAGTTATCCTAAAAATCACATGGAGTTGGGAAGGGGGGCAAGAAGTAGCCACAAAAGTTCACCCACTGCAGCTCTAGAGTATTTGATTTCTAAGAAATGACCTCATGAACAATGACAAAGCATATAAACAGACTCAAGCCAAACTATCTCTTATTGAGAAGTAGCTGTAACTATACATTTACATTGCCTAATTTGAATAAATAAATAAATTCACCTCCTTGCTTTCAGCAGCAAAGACCCTGGCAATACACTAACGCAAGGACGATATACAGCTAGTTTATTTCAGCTTAGGAAAGCAACAATCTGGCATCCTAATTGCTCTCATCCATATAAGGCTTTCCATAGGAGCCTTCTTGGTAGGATAATTAATATAACATTTCAAATTTGGATCAACTGCTGAGGTGAGTAGCTCGAGGGAGGACGCCTTCAACACCGGAGCCGGGGGGGGGGGTAAGATCAGCGTCCAGGAGCCTCAACTCGGAGCGACGGGAGCCACCGAGGGAGCCTCGAGTCCTCGACAGGAGCTGCCCCGGAGCCGGCAGCTCAGCTGACGAGAGCGAGCAGCTGACTCACACGGGGCGGGGCCTGAAGCAGCGGCGGTTAAAAACCTGCCCCAGGGAGCGCGAGGGACGAGGGTAGCTGTCGCGGGCAGGCGGGCGGGATGGTGAGCACTCGTCCTGTGAGCAGGGCCCGGTCCGGGAGCTCTGCTCTGGCTGCCCCGGCGGTGGCAGCGTAGGCACCCAGAGAGAGCCGGTGAGAGGGGAGGCTGCAGGGCAGAGCTCGGGGTGCAGAGAGGAGAGTGCCTGCACTGGTCTGGTGAGGGGAGGGCGCACAATGGGCAGGGCTGCACTCGGTGCTCCCTGGTGGAGGCCCTCCTGCAGCAGGGGCTGAGCTGCGGGATGCTGTTAATAGGCTGCGAGATGTCAGGGAAGCTGAGAGGAAGCAGGAATACTTGCTCCAGGTCCAAACTGTGCAGGGGCCTCGAGCTTCCCCTCTACCTCATGAAGGAAAGTTGGAGGCCGTTAACCCGGGAAGCTGGGAACTAGTGACAAAAAAAAAAAAACAACAACAAAAAAAAGAAGGAAAAGGACAACCAAAAGCGAGGGGCTTCCCCCTAAATCCCCTGTCCCCACGCAGAACCGCTTTGCTGTCCTGCAGGGGGCTAATGAGGAAACGCACTCGAGCCAGAAACAGCCGGCTGGTGCACTGCTAAAGAAGATCTCTACTGGTGCTGCCAGGAAAAAGTGTCAGGTCGTAGTAGTAGGGGACTCTACACTGAAAGGGACAGAAGCACTCGTCTGCCGGCCAGATCCCGTCCCAGGGGAGGTGTGTTGCCTACCGGCGGCACGGATCACGGATGTGGCAGAGAGGCTGCCTGCTCTAGTAAGTCCCACGGACTATTACCCACTCCTGGTGATACATGTGGGTGCTACGGATATAGACAGTAGTAGCCTGGGGAACATAAAGAAGGACTACAGAGCCCTGGGGGAGGTGGTTAGGGGCTCTGGAGCTCAGGTGGTCTTTTCATCAATTCTCCAGGGTACAGGGGAGGACCTAAAAAAAGCTAGGAGGATTGGCCAGGTTAATAACTGGTTAAAAGGGTGGTGTCATAGTCAGGGGTTTGGGTTCCTTGAACACGGGACACAAGCTTGTAGGCCAGGTCTAGTGGGGGCTGGTGGAGCTGGTCTGATAAAGAAGGGAAAGAGCAGTTTTGGTAGGAGGCTTCCCAGACTGGTCAAGAAGGCTTTAAACTAGATGTGCTGGGGGAGGGGGGCATCATTCCATCCCAACACACCCAGTCAGTTGCCAGCACCTACAATAAATGCTCAGAGCAATGTAGAGATATCCCAGCCGCTCCAGCCAATGAGCCGGCCTCGGAGCTCAGCTCAGATGCCTCTCTACAAATGCCTGTATCATGGGGAACAAAGAAGAGGAATTAGAGATGTGTGCATGTCTACGGGGGTATGATATAATAGGCATCACAGAAACATGGTGGGATGGCTCCTATGACTGGAGTGTTGGAATGGAAGGTTACAGGCTCTTTAGGAAAGAGGCCTGGCAGGCGGGGAGGGGGAGTTGCCCTTTATGTTAGGGGTAGGCTGGAGAGTATGGAACTCTGTCTGGGGACAGGTGAGCAGTCCACAGAGAGCTTGTGGGTCAGGGTTAAAGGGAATATAGCTATGGGAGACATTACTCTGGGGATCTGTTACAGACTGCCTGATCAAGGAGAACCTGCGGATGAAGCACTCCAGAGACAGATAGGAAAAGCCTCACGCTCGCAGGCCCTTGTTCTCATGGGTGACTTCAACCACCCTGACATCTGTTGGAAGGACGGTACAGCCCGGCACAAGCAACCCAGGAGGTTCCTCGATTGTGTGGAAGACAACTTCCTTCTGCAAGTAATAGAGGAGCCGACAAGGAGAGGTGCCATGCTTGACCTCGTGCTCACCAACAGGGAAGGGCTCGTTGGAAATGTGACGCTCCAGGGCAGCCTTGGATGCAGCAATCATGAGATGCTCGAATTTGAGATCCTCAGGACAGTGAGAAGAGCTTGCAGCAAGCTCACTGCCCTGGACTTCAAGAGAGCAGACTTTGGCCTCTTCAGGAACCTGCTTAGGAAGGTTCCATGGGATACAGCCCTAGAGGGCAGAGGGGCCCAAGACTGTTGGTCGATATTCAAAGATCACCTGCTACAAGCTCAGGAGTGTTGCATCCTGACCAGAAGGAAGTGCAGCAGGAGGGCCAGGAGACCTCCTTGGATGGATAAGGAGCTCCTGAGGAAAATTCAAAGGAAAAAAGGGGCTTATAATAGGTGGAAGCAAGGACAGGTGGCATGGGAAGAGTACAGGGATGTTGTCCAAGAAGCTAGGGACCAGGTTAGGAAAGCTAAGGCCCAGTTAGAATTAAACTTGGCTAGGGGTATTAAGGATAAAAGGAAGGGATTCTACAGGTACATAGCAAATAAAAAACAGACTAGGGAGAATGTAGGCCCCCACAGGAAGCTCTCGGGAGAACTGGCTACATGGGGTTTGGAGAAGGCTGAGGTTCTGAATGACTTCTTTGCCTCAGTCTTCACTGGCAAAGGCTTTGACCAAACCACCCAAGTCTTGGAAGACAGATGCAGGGACTGTGGGAATGAAGACCTTGCGCCCACTGTAGGAGAGGAACTGGTTCAAGACCATCTTAAAACTCTGAACGTGCACAAGTCCATGGGTCCTGATGAAATCCATCCGCGGGTCCTGAAGGAGCTGGCAAATGAAGTTGAGAAGCCGCTGGCCATCATATTTGAGAAATCATGGCAGTCAGGTGAAGTTCCCGATGACTGGAAAAAAGGGAAATATAACCCCTATTTTCAAGAACAGGAAAATGGATGACCCGGGGAATTACAGACCAGTCAGTCTCACCTCTGTGCCTGGCAAAATCTTGGAGCAGATTCTCCTGGAAGGCATGCTAAGGCACATGAAAAACAACAAGGTGCTTGGTGACAGCCAGCATGGCTTCACTAAGGGGAAATCCTGCCTGACCAATTTGGTGGCCTTCTATGATGGGGCTACAGAACTGATGGACAGGGGTAGAGCAGTTGACATCATCTACCTGGACTTGCGCAAAGCATTCAACACTGTCCCACATGACATCCTTGTCTCTAAACTGGAGAGACATCAATCTGATGGATGGACCACTCAGTGGAGAACTGGCTGGATGGCCGCACACAAAGAGTTGTGGTCAATGGCTCAATGTCCAGCTGCAGACCAGCAACAAGTGGTGTCCCTCAGGGATCGGTGTTGGGACCGGTCTTGTTTGACATCTTTGTCGCTGACATGGACAGTGGGATTGAGTGCACCCTCAGCAAGTTTGTCGATGACACCAAGCTGTGTGGTTCGGTTGATACACTGGAGGGAAGGAATGCCCTCCAGAGGGACCTTGACACGCTTGTGAGGTGGGCTGATGCCAACCTCATGAAGTTTAACCATGCCAAGTGCAAGGTCCTACACCTGGGTCGGAGCAATCCCAGGCACAGCTACAGGTTGGGCAGAGAAGAGATTCAGAGCAGCCCTGCAGAGAAGGACTTGGGGGTGTTGGTTGATGAGAAAATGAACATGAGCAGGCAGCGTGCGCTTGCAGCCCAGAAAGCCAACCGTATCCTGGGCTGCATCAAAAGGAGCGTGACCAGCAGGTCAAAGAAGGTGATCCTGCCCCTCTACTCTGCTCTTGTGAGACCTCACCTGGAGTATTGTGTGCAGTTCTGGTGTCCTCAACATAAAAGGGACATGGAACTGTTGGAGCAAGTCCAGAGAAGGGCCACGAGGATGATCAGGGGACTGGAGCACCTCCCGTATGAAGACGGGCTGAGGAAGTTGGGGCTGTTCAGCCTGGAGAAGAGAAGGCTGTGTGGAGACCTCATAGCAGCCTTCCAATATCCGAAGGGGGCCTATAGGGATGCTGGAGAGGGACTCTTCATTAGGGACTGTAGTGATAGGACAAGGGGTAATGGGTTCAAACTTAAACAGGGGAAGTTTAGACTGGATATAAGAAGGAAATTCTTTCCTGTTAGGGTGGTGAGGCACTGGAATAGGTTGCCCAGGGAGGTTGTGAATGCTCCATCCCTGGCAGTGTTCAAGACCAGGTTGGACAAGGCCTTGGGTGATATGATTTAGCATAAGGTGTCCCTGCCCATGGCAGGGGGGTTGGAACTAGATGATCTTAAGGTCCTTTCCAACCCTAACAATTCTATGATTCTAAATCCCAGGATTTCTGATTTCAACACCAGTCAATGTCCAGGTCTTTCTGAACTAAAGGTCACTTGAGAGTTATACACACAACCTACACTACCAATTATCAGACTAAAATATGTATTTTAAATTAAAACCAGCTTAAACATATTAGTAAATAAAAAAAATAAAGAACTAAAAAAAAAAAAAAATAAAAAGGAAAAAAAACACCCAAGCTGCAGCTAGAAACTATTTGTTTAAAGCATTACAGATTTTATTTGAAGTGATGACGCTATTTTTTAGGACTGCTAATAGTCTATAGGTAGTAGTGCTGTGTAAGTGCTGAACACATGACTTTGTACCCAAACAGGATTCAGGAATTCATTTTTAAGTCCAACAAGGAAAACTGATGTGGGAAGATTCAGTGACTCATACAAGCCGACATTTTTCTAGAGATTTGCAGTGCCTAGAAAGAACAAGTATGGCTACACATCCCAATAGGTGCCATACACAATTTGGAGAGAATAAAAAGTCTCTCCAAAAGGTAGGTGAATGTATATAGTATATGTTTCCACACTTACCCCAAAATCATAGCAGAATCATAGAATTATTTAGGTTGGAAGAGACCTTTATGAGCACTGGGTACAACCATTATCCTAGCACTGCCCAAGTCCACCACTAAGCCATGTCCCTAGGTGCCCGATTTTACACATCTCTTAAATACCTCCAGGGATGGAAACTCCACCCCTTCCCTGGGCAGACTTTTCCAATGCTTCACAACCCTTTCTGTGAAGAAATTTTTCTTAATACCTAAGCTGAACTTCCCTTGGAACAATTGGAGGCTATTTCTTCTCATCCTATGGCTTGCTACTTGAGACAAACACCACCTCACTGCAAGCTCCTTTCAGGTAGATGTAGGGAGTGATAAGGACTCTCCTGAACCTCCTTTTCTGCAGGCTAAACAACCCCAATTCCCTCAGCTGCTCCTCGTACAACTTGTGCTCTAGGCCCTTCACCTTCTTTTAATCCACCCAATGTTCACTTACAGAACTCATGTATTTTACTGAGTGATTAAAACATGGATGAAGATTGAAGTAAACCAGAGCAAGAAAATTCAACAAAAATGTCATTCTGTGTAACTTACCTCCCATTAACTGTAGTATACTTGATCACATCTCCTGGCAGGACCACTGATAGTTCAATATCTTTATCAATTACATTCTCTTTCTGTTCCATGATGAAGTTGGCTGGTTCTGTGTTATCAAATGGAGAAACGGCAATGGGTTTTGTTTCAGATGGAGGAGGCGGTGCTTTAGATTTTCTTCTGAAACAAATGGATAAAAATTAAAAGTCAAGTATGTATTTATACATATGATTCCATACTGGCAAACTAACAAGACTCAGAACAGGAATGATACACACTTAATTTTCACTTGGACTGTGCAAGCTATATGTGCAAAGACGGGATGAGTCAATATTAAACATGATCAGTGATGACAGAAGTTACAACAGGATAATGTATCCATCATACAAAACATAAAACAAACCCCAACCCAATAAACATCAAGCCCAAAACAAAAAAAAAAACGGTTTTTAATACATATTTAAAAAGTATAAACTAAAAAATTAGTTACTTGTTTTCCTCCCTTGGATTTTGCAAAGGACCCTATTTGTGCATTCTCCAAACAGATTTACTGGATTAGTACAAACTGAAATAACTGTACCATTCAGGATGAAGCCAAATAGCACTGACAGTACATTTAATAGAGAGGACAGATAGCCAAAAGGAATAATAACACTTTTCTTCCCCCAATTTTTCTTTTTATTATTAAACTCATTCCAACACACCCTACCAACTTTAATCTATTTACTTCATTATGGTAATAACGTAGCAGTATAACCAGTCCTACTGTGTTGTAATATTTCTTGGCACTTCAGTCACAATATGCTTTTATATTTTCCTTTCACCCAAGCCAATTTCCTATTTCAATTTTCTCGCTATCCTTTGCCATCTTGGTGAGAAGCCAGGGTACACTTGAATGCAAAGAGTCATCAATAAGGAAGTTTCACTTATTTCTATTAAAAAAAATAAACCAAAGTGGTATAAATGGAAAACTCTCTACATCTCTTAATATATTTATGCTTAAGTAAATTCTGAAGGCAGAACTCTCATGTCCTACATAGCACAACATCCCCTTCTATTCAAATAACTTTTCACCGATACTGTCACAAGGAAGAAACAGTATTTCAGAATTTCACCATAAGAAACAAAACACCCTGTGGAGATGTATTACCTCATGAGTGCTTCTTAATCCTTTATAAATATTCTTTTCAAAAGCTTGGATAGAGCCACATTCACAGAAAGCTAAAATATATCTCAAACATAATACACAAAGGTTCCAAAAATATGCTTGCAATTTAAATTCTGGAGCTGTAACAAAGTTCATTTTAAATTTAACAGAAGAAATTAAGTTCTATAATTGTCCTGCAAAATTAAAACAAAAAGATCTAGTGTACAATTAGAAACACACATCTTTCTTGGGAAAACAAAGTTTAAAGTCACTCACAATGAAGGGGAAACAAGGTCCAGAGCCGCACTGCAAAAGACGGCTGTGTAATGAGACTTCACATGACCGATCTGTTGCTGAAAGTGCTTAGGGTTTTGAACTTAGGAACTCCATGCTGAATAATTAACTATTCACAGCCTCTCAGAGCTAATCAGGAGTGCTCGTAGACCTCCAAACACACCGAATGAGGATCCGCCATCAAAATTTATACCTCCTCTCTGCTAATGTTTTAAATTAGTTTTGGTGCACTCTGCATACAGTTCAAGACGTGTGGCATTAGCTGCAAATTTAACTGTAAGTCTCTACACCAGCTTGCCTAGGTTGTTTCTGGGTTATGTGAACATTGCAAAATGTATTAATCAAACTTCTTTTTACTCCTCCATGACTTGTTTGGAGGCTTTTTGCATGATCTTCAGCTTTCATGCATCTGCCAGAAAGAAATTATTGACCAGTATAGAGCATCAATACAGCTATTAAAAAAACCCCAACAAACAGAAACCTAAAAACTCCCCCAGCATTAATACCAAAACAGAATCCAAACCCAAAATGAAAAGGTACTGCTTATCCTCTTCTTTGCGCACTGTTACGTCTTTAAGTGACTTCTAATGACTGTTAAAAGATGTTTATTACAACTGATTTCAGAATTTAATCTTTGAAGAGTACATGCCACAGAAAGATTAGTTTGCAAATGCTAGTGGACTCTAGTTTCCATTAAGCACATGAATGCAATTGCATTGCGGGAACTCTGCTATCACAGCAATAAATGCACGGTCCACATAAGTAAAATGTGGCTGCATTTAACATCTACAGTGTCTAACTTACACTAGAAAGCTAAAACTGATAAGATACTCTTGACAAAACTTACGTGTAACAGCTAGATAGATGAAGTTCTTGTATTTATAAAGAGCACATACACACACCTACATGGGATCAGGCAGTCTAATGAGGTTGGCTGAATCCACACACACACCACTGCAGAGCCATGTACCCTACCCATCTCTAGCACATCTGCATGTTTGTGGTTAGTCATGCTTATGTTTCCTGCCCCATACAAAGGAGGTAAAATCTCCAAGTATACCATCTCAGAAGTTATGCCAAGTTTTCAGTAACCTCTTATTAAACTACAGGAATCCCAACACTTTCATTTTCTGTTTCCAGATGTCGTATCTTTTTCTTCATTTTTTCACCAATTCCCTCATCTCTCATTCTTAGCCCAAAGCACTTATATTTGCTCTTACAGCTTTTTCATTTCTTGAGTTTGTCTCTCCACCTTGTCACAGGAAAGGCTGCCTGACAAGTAACAGAAGCCCTGTGCTCCCAGTGCCCAAGATATGGTATCAGGCAGCAAGAGCAATTCATGTTACCATGATTACTTCTACAGGTGCAAATCAGAATCAGCAGGTGACAGGATGGTGGCAATACACTTGCAGGGATAGATTTAAACTACAAACCCTCCCTTCCTCTTTTGCACTAGGGTGCCTCCAAGAAGCTGACACAGGTGATTTCACTCACAAAGGCATCCTCCAGACACCATTTTGTTCAAACACCAAAAAGTAAAACCAGAATTATCTAAGTAGCTCCAAGTCTACACCATCATTTCAAACACTTATCCATCATAAAACAAAACCAACAGCCCTGTTCTTTGTTGCCTCTTCAGCTCTATGAGGTACCTAGCAAATCAGGAGAGCTGCTGGTTTTAAATTTGCTGAAAGACAGAGAGAGTGGTTAAGGTAGTTTCTTCTGAAAAAAAGAAAAGCCTTGATTTTTAGTATGACAACACACAACTATAACAGAATAAATTCCCAGTCACACAAAAATAACCCTTTAGAGATCAGATAAAAGGTGTTCTGTAAATAGTCTCACTCACAACACCTTTCATATTAAGATAGCTTCCAGATGTGCTAGGAACTAAGCAGACCTATTCTTATTTTCTAATATAAGCATTAGAAGGCGTTAAAACAACTAAAAAACCCATTCTTTTTATTTTCATGACTACTACAGGACTAAACGAAAGCTGTGGAAAGAATCAAAGTACAGCTTATTTATCTGTGACACAGAGGGAATTAAAAAGAGAAATTTTAACCAAGTAAGGCCACAAGTCATAACAAGAATTCCACTGAAAATTGTGTTTCAGTATCCTATGCAACACAGGTCCTCACTCCTTCCTTGTTTTAAGTCTCAGCCCCATCAACTAACCAACCTACACCAGACATTAAAACTGCCAGTGAGCTCACCTGAAGGGACATGCCCCCACTATTTACTACACGATAAACAATTCCAGTTGCCTGTTACGCTGCTGTATCTTGAGTGTCATTTTCTGCTTAACTAATTGCTTAAGACAAAACAGGAATGGGGGGAAACAAAACCAAACCAAACTTTCTTCTCTGATTCTTCCTAGCCCTGGAAAAGGCAGCCAAGAGGGATACCTGCAATAGTCTCACAGGGTTTCACAAACACAAGAACACAAGCTGGTGCAGCCTGGACAGTTTGTATTTCCCTTGTTACAGTGCACATGGGTCCCACTACTTACGCCAAGGCTTTCAGCTAGCCCTCATCCTGTAGGATTATATTCTTCCCAAGAGAACTGATTCATCTCCTTTAGACATTTAAATTTGTGAAGTCCCACCTGCAATTCCCACCAGTCTTTGTGACAGAAGACAGTTCCTGTAAAGACTATTAGAGAATTCTTTCAGCCAAATACAGATAGAAATCTTCATTTTCTTAGGAAAAACAATACATCTTTTAAAATTCAATGCAAGATCGTTATATGTGCTTCAGATCCCACTGCGACAAAGTGTCATTGCTGTATCTCAACATATTTTATGCTTGCAAAACCAAAGTAACAGTGTCAATAATCTGGATGTGTGGAAATAAATAAAGCCTCTATTTATTTGATTTTCATAAAATTCCCATTAGAAAGTTACAAGCAGTATATTTTTAACTAGTAGTAACTGGAGAAAAGCATTTTTAAGTAATGAGAAAAACTTGAACTGACGGTGACCTGGATATTGCAGTTATCACTAGCACTTCCTTTCGACAAGGATCACCCCCCCCCCCCCCCCCCCAAAAGGATATCTATTTGCTAAACTTGTGCACAACTAAAGGCTACAGCATAAAAAATTCCACCTCTTTGAATCCTGATCTCAAGGAGTATTAATGTTTCAAGCACTTAGCTTCCCATTTTGAACACAATTACACGAGACACTGTACAAAGACAGCCCGACAGCCTTCTCACTGAAATTACTTTGAATCTAACCTCCAACATTTGAATCATCTCTCAGTTTTCTACAGCAATCACCTAGGACAAGAAAGGTCATATTCAGTCATCTCTCAGGTACTAAAAAAGTTCATTAAACATAGCGCAATAAAAACCTTCTACTGCATAACAGATAAGACTTAAGTTTGTAATTGTACTTACAGTACCATGAAGAACACCAGTTTATACAAAGAGCAACTACACATTTTTTTTACATCAAGCTTTACAAAATTATATATGCCAAAAGTACAAGCAGCACTTAACTTTCACTCAAACTCAGAAAAGGATCTAGCTCTGCTAAGATCACAAGAGGGAAAAGGCCATTGCAATAAAGCTTCTAGAGCTTTTCTTGCCTTTGATGTCTCATCCCAAGTAAGTATTTTAAGACTTTCCTGATTATGACAATAATGCTGCTCCACTACTACACCATAGTAGTAGAAACCTTGGACATCATCTGTTCAACCAAGAAACAGCTGAACAAAAGTTCAGGCCTACATAAAATACCTTAACTTGTTTTGTTTACAGTGATACATCAGTTTTGGCCAACAGGTATATAAAATACTTAAGTCCCTTATTCTACCTATGAGCATTTCCAGCCCAATACTCATCCTTTATACTCACAGAATAAATTTGTCTTCTACACTAAGCAAAGATGACCTTTCCTCCTATTTATTCAGTTCCCTCTTTACGGATTATGGTTTCACAGCATTATTACTGCACATCTTCAAGATCAAGCATTACTTATTAATGATCAGATGAAGCACCTCTCCTATGACGAAAGGCTGAGTTGGGGTTGTTCAGCCTGGAGAAGACTCTGCAGACACCTTATTGTGGCCTTTCAGTTCTTAAAAGGAGGCTATAAGAAAAATGGGGAGAGACTTTTTAGTAGGGCCTGTTGCGATATGGCAAAGGGTAATGGTTTTAGACTAAAAGAGTTTAAACTAAAAGATTCAGACTAGATGTGAGGAAGAAATTTACAATGAGGGTGGTAAAATACTGGCACAGGTTGCCCAGAGAGGTGATGGATGCAACATCCCAGCAGAGAGTCAAGCCCAAGCTGGATGTGTTTTTGATAATTACATAATCAAATACATGAAAAAATGGAGTATTTTACTATAGTATCTATTGTCTATGGGCCAGTCTGAAAGGCTGGCTTCACCCATAATTATAGATATTTTTGTTTTCTTTCTTTTAGTGAAACTTTTATTGTTCTTAAACTGAATACTAAGAATAGCATTGACATTTCTATTCCACATGGATTATTTTGTCTTTTAGCCTGAGAAATGGAATGCATGGTTTTCCTGTTATAGTAACTACAGAGATGTTGTAAAGACACTGCATAACTCTGCGATAGAATGAAATTAAAATACTCAAGAAATATGACCATTACTCTTCCCACCCTTACCCCCAACACTGAGCAATGAAATAGGCTACATATGAGCACAGGACTTATTTTCTATGCATGTGAAGGCTTTTTTTCCTGTCTATATGATATGATACTTGGCATCTAGTCTCTTACAGGAAAAACAAATGAAAAGCTTTTTCCAGAGATTAGTGAAAATATAGAATTTAGCAATGAGTTACATGTAATAAGATATTTTCATTAGAGTTCATTAAAAAACTGTATTTAAAAACCTTACTCAGTAGCTCACATCCTAGAATGTATGAGTTTCTATTTTCCTGTGTGCTATTAACAAAGAATGGAAAATTCCTGAGTCCCTAAAGTATCTGTTCACCATTATGTGGAAACATTGCATAAAATCAGTTAAAGTCAACAGTGCGGTATTACATATAGCTACAGCAGCATATATGCGTGGTTACTGCAAGCACGTTATCTTAACATTTTAAAATTCCTGATGATGAGTCCACTTGCTAGTGCACCTTTAAAACAGTATTTATTTCATACCACAATACAACATTATTTTTCTCATTTTCAGAGAGACTTCTCTTTCACATTTTGACATCTTGAATTCATCCATTCCCATCCTGGCTTCTTCCAGCCTAAGTCTGAAGCTGACAGAAAAAGAACTGACTGGAACTCCTTCACTTTACACCGTCCAATTAATTGGAACTGTTCTCACCAAGCAAACAAAACAAAACAACACCCCCACACACACACTTTTGGCTTCAGAAAAGGCTATTTTCTTTATATGCTTCAAAAGATTCTCCCCCTTAATGACTGTTACACTCAGAAAATAGAAGTGAGAAGGTCACCTGTGACTATCTTCACTGCATCTTAACCACCTTTTACTGCTGTTTGCTGCACCTGACCATCTCCATACAGACACATTTCTAACAAGTTGCTTAATACAAATTCTAGATTTTTTTCAATCGCTTAAAGTTTCAGACCAAAAGGTCAAAAATTACTCTACAGTTGTAACGAAACACTCTCTGCACAGCTGTATTTTTATTGTGATTCAGCAACTGTATTTAATACTAAGTAATATCAGCAAAAGTACGTATTTGTAACATCAAGTAAGGCTAAGGAATCGCAAAATACTCCTGCCAGAGAGAATACAATCACTCTATACAACATAATTTACATTATGGTACACTCATTGGCAAATTACAGTTCACTGCTTAGGTCCTCCGATCAGGGCTTAGAATTCTCACCTTGAGGTAGGCATGAAGACACAAAAGTCAGGCAACCCCTGAAACTACCCTTAATGGAGTACAGGGTTTACAGCAGAAGCCCATGCAATGGATCATGTTAAGTGGCTGCTATTTGAGAATGTGCATCCTTCCTTCAGATAAAGTTAACTATACTGTCCTACAGGTAAAGCCTATATTGTGTTTGGATCTTAAACTGAGAGAATAAGACAAATGAACATCTAAACAGAGAAAAAGACTCTGATAAACTAGCCACAACAACCTGCAAGGAAATCAAAAGTCAAGCTTGAAATAAACGACAGACTAGAGAAACTAAGGAAACCAAACAAAGAAATGAAAATGCTGAAAATGTGAAGGAGAAAACAGAAACCACTTTTTCCTGGTCATTGTATATCTGCTGTAAAGACAATGGAACAGAAGAGTCCAGACGTCTCACCTCACACAAGAATCACAGAATGGCAGACATCAAAAGCATCACAACCACTCCCAGCTTTGACTCACCTTTTTATAATATGTGATACACAATCTTTAGACTCAGCATGAATCCTTACCTTTGCTTAAGATCTATGGCTGTATTTATACACCGTCAACTTCTTTGTTCCTCCCTCACATAAAACAGTCTCTAAGTTTTTCTTATGTACGGAAATTAAACAGTGAAGGTAGCCCTGAATGGCACATTCAACTTTTGCTTTCAATTCCAGTACTGCTTGCCAAGAATCTCAAAAAAACCCAACCCCCAAAAGTCACAAAACTGTTAATATTGTCTTCCTCTGGACAATGATTACTTTATTTTCACATGTGTGTGTGTTTGGATCACAGAAGAAACTCCTCAGCAGTACGCTGCTTTCCTCTCTAATGCTACAAGATATTGTCCATATTCAGCTTTTAAGGAAGGTCTTAAAATACTAGTTTTCTTAATCACAATCCTTAAGCCAGACAACTTCTGCTATATAACAGAAAAGCTGTTTCAAAACATTAAGATTTGCTCTGCATATTAGAAGACTTGCAATTTTGTTTCTAAAGTATCAGCAATGGAATTTTTCCCTACAGCGCCTGCAAGTTACTAAATTTTTAATTTTTAGAGCTAATTTAATATGTGACAAAGCAATGGTTAAAAATCATGCTCAAAGAACAGTCTTCTGTTGCTCATTAAAAGCACCTCTCTTTTGAGTGGAACTGAAAATAACAATTTTTAACTGGAGGTTGGCTAGTTGAAATGTCACATTCTAGTCACCTTGACTAAGTTACGGCCAGACACAGGTTTCTACACAAAATTTGGGTTGCTAAAAGTGCTGCAAAAAGATTACTTTTAACTTAGTTTTAACATACTGCAATATTCTAACATTTTTTTCCTTAACATTAAGCAATCTAAGTATTTGCTGTACAGCCTCACAGTATCTATATAACATGCCTATCAACCTTGATACTGGCTTTCATCTCTAGATCAATATCACTGTTTGATACAGTCTCTCTCTTTATTTCTACTATAAAAGCACCACCTGGATGTTAAGATCAAGGTCTGAATCAATGCAAGTCAAGCATTGTCCGTTCTTAGGTTATCCCTTCAAGCCAGGCTTATAATGCATGTAGGACAAAAAAAAAAAAAAAAAGGAAAGCCATTTGCTGTACCTTCTCCATGAAGAAAGATGAGCTTTCAGGTTCTGAACTCATCCCCTTAGTTATTTGGGGAAGATTCTGAGCTTACATTGTATGGATACTGTGCCTAGCAGATGGCTCAGTAGGTACCCAAAAACCATGAAGTTCAGAAACACATTTTAAGTTCAATTTCCAGGTAGAGGAACAAATGAACAACTTGGAAGTCTTTTACGATAACAGGGTATTTCACAGTGCATTTATCTATAGATTCCCACAGGTGAAAGGAGATTAAAATTGCAAATAAAAATGGTATTTTAAAAATATTAGATAAGACAGAACTAGAAATGAGGCACTATGTAAATAGCTCTCCCAACATAAAAAAAAAATGTTGTGCAACTGTTACACCAGCTGACATGCCAGTAGCAATGTTACAGGTGATAAGATTCCTTGAGCTCACCTTTGAAAATTATCATTACAGGTTTACTTAGTGAGGTTCCAGCAAATAACAAATCATCTGCAGATGTTCTCTTACTTATGCCTATACACAGATGACTGCTACAACAAAAGCGAGAAATGTAGAATACCTTCATTTCCACTCTCCATAAATAAATTAGATCAAGAAAACACATTCCTTGAATGGTTTCAGAGCTCTTGCTAGAGAAAAGTTTTCCTAGTCAATGGGATGTGCGCAATCCTCCCTATCCTCCACTCACCCCCACTTCCCCCGACTAGCCCATAGCTCTGAAGAAAAGATTTTTTTTTAAAGAAGACTTATCCTAGAGAGAAATAAATCACAGAAGTGGCGCGGTAACCATGACAGTAAGGTGAAAGCTTAATGGAATCTTCGGACGTCTGGTTCACACTAAAAGCTAGAAAGCAGCAAACGAACCCTTCAGTTGCCTCCAGACCACTTGGAGCAGACACTTGCCAGCCTGATTGTCTGTCCCCATGGCAGTGGCAGTCTTGAAAACAGAAGAGACTGTACCCAAGCCACAATTCATGCAATGTTTTCTCTTATTACACAGAAAAAAGGGTGACTCAGAGGCACTGTAAACACAAATATGTATGGTAGGGGCATGTATTTAATTGTGTGCCTCTTAGTGCAAGTCCAGTACACTGACCAGGACTAAATCAAGTGCAAATTTAAAACTTTTCTAGAAAAAATGATTCATTCATTATCCTTTAAAGCCAAATTATAACTACTGTTATAATGACCTTTTCAAGATCACTTAAAACATAGGAAAAAACATGGGAAAGACTATCCAACTCCTGAGCATGGACAGCCTGACTCAGTGCTGTTTTATGTCATGCAACAAAACATAGTTAGCTCCTCTCTAGATGTAAAAATTGCCTTGTTGTTAGGAAGACAGCCAAGAGGTCAGAATCTGAGCAGGAAACAGAGGCTAAAAAACAAATTATACTATGAACTAGTTTATTACCATTAATGAGGAATTATAGAAATGTGTTCTAATACAAAAGTTCCTTTACAGCACATTCTATTGTGCCAAAAGAAGTACTACTTTTTCTTCTAAAAAACAACTGAGTAAACAAAAAAATAAGAGATGTAATGGAAAATTTGTTCCAACAACATTGCTTCTAATAAGTTTAAGAACTTAGATTTCTGAAGTAAATATAGCTAGGACAAAATACAAATACAAACTTGGCACATCCATGTGCAACATACCTCTGAGTAAGCAGATACTTCTATCTATTTGCAACCTTTTCATAAGGTATAAGACATAAAAAAACAAACCAATCCAGATTTACTACCAAAATAAAGTACAAAAAAACTTGAAAGGCATTGAAAACTATCAAAACTTCATACAACTCATTTAGCCTCTATTATATATACAGTTATGAAAACAGCCTGACAGAAAGGACGGACAGCAGGGAAGAGAAAGCAGTAAATCTGTAACAGTAATTGAGTAATATATAACTGGCTGAATAAACAGGAAAAGAAAACAAAGAGCAGCTTGAACTGAAAGGGGGAGCTTAACCTTTGATACACTTGTAAATCTAACGCTTAAAACTCAAGCAAACGTTATGTTACCTCCACTAGGAGCAAACTCTCAAATCTTTTTCAAGGACTGTTATAAAAGGATGCTCATACAGATGTTTTTCTCCCATGAGCAGTAAAAAAGTTCAATTAGGGGCTCTCAAATAGAGTAAAACCTGAATCTGCCCTTCTGGCCATTATCTCCTTGTCATGAAAGCAGGTGTAACACCACTGTCTTTTCAAAGCCTGTAGATGAAATACCTAGATCTGCTCATGGCATTTTCAGCTGCTATTCTGAACATCAATAGAGGCAAGAACTGTCAATTTATCTAAGCTTTTCTGCTGCTGCTTTTCTCTCCTGTTCAAAACCACGTTTTAGAAATAACACTGGAGGCAGGCACTGGATGGATTTAGAGGTTGGGAAGGGTAAGGAAAAGCAAAGCAGAGCCACTCCATAACCACAGCAGCCAGGAGAGAGGCTAATATGGACACTTCCATTTTTCCTCACATACACACATGCCTTAAATATAGGTATGTGGGTGCAGGTATGGTTGGGTAATAGAGAAAATACTGCAGGACAGCAGGTAGGAAGCTCTGCAGTAGCAACAGAAATGACAAACTTTACTCTCTCTTCTTATTTGCTGGTATAGAAAGCTGGGATCAGCTGCGACTGTCCCATTTCCCAACAGAGATTCAGATACAGGAAGAATAATTAAGCCAAGCACAGCAATGCAACTTTGGAATTCACTGCAGCTAATTATGGTTTGGTTTTGTTTTTCATGCAGATGTTTGGAATAGAACAAGCTTTCTCCCTTGCAGAAAGCTCTTTCACAAAGAGGATCATTCTCTTAGCAGTTACGTCCTTCAGCTACCTGGAGTTTGGTAACACTTCAAAATGTTTTGCTCATTTGCACAACCAAGAAATAGGAGGGTTTAGTAAACTGGAGAACAGGTATGCCATTAAGCACTGGAAGGGAATGGGAAGCAGGGAAAGTTTCCTATCCTGAGCAAGAAGCTTAACATATATATATATATATAACCTATAGATGCTATGTGACATGTGAACAATGGATAGACAGTTCCTACACAGACCACCACATCAGCAAACAAAGCACCCTAGTTCATTACCGAAAAGTAAATGAAAGAGAAAAAAGTGTACTAAACAAGTGTTTTTCTTTATTAGACTGCAAGAGAAGCATCTTGACAGTTAATACTCTGAAAGGTAGGATGTAATAAAGAGGTTTCTCCCAAAACATGAACAATGCAGTTTTAGTTTCCCAAACAGAAGCACTGAGCATCTTGGGCTAACACTCCTTGCAAAACTAGGAAGACATGCTGTGAGTACCTACCTGCCACCAGGTTCTTCTGCTCGTCTTCCACATCTTCCTCAGTGCTTACTCTCCTCAATCCTTCTCAGAAAGCAAAGCTCCTTACCTTCAGGAACAGGGTTGCATTTACTACCTCCTAAGATGTCAGTGCTGCTGCTAGAGCCCAAGCCTGACTGCTTATTCACTGCGTGAGGGGAGATGGGTGGTACGAAGCACAGGCAGAAGTCCTGTCCCAGCTTTCTCCGTAGCATAAACCTAACCAGCAGTTTCATAGCCACCTCTGCTGCCCCTCCCCTTTGTCCTACTTTAACTCCCTCGTCAGTTGGCAATTTTGGGCCCCAAATGAATGCTATTATTTCCTCTGAAAACTCATCTACACAAAAAAGCTTCTCCACTTTCTTCTGCACACTCAAAATCCCCTAAATCCATGTCTTACTGTACTCTTTCAACAGGCAATGAAGGAAAGACGGTGTTTCTTCAAAGAAAGCTGGCTTGCTGAGTGATGGTGGTAGTACCAAAGCTATTTTGGGTGACCCATTACTCCCATTAGAAAGTCTCTGCTCTTTCTGAAAAATGGCACAGGATGTCAGCATTAACTATAAAGTAGGAAATAGAGAACAATACTTCTTACTAATCTTTAAAACAATTATAATCATAACTAGCAGTCTGCTCTGGGGAATGTAGAGAAACTTTCCTATTACCACTATGCTGATGAATAATTTGTTGTAATTACTACACTTCTTATTCACCCCCTCCTCCTTTTCAACTTTCACTATCACGTTTACACCCAGTATTTTTCATTGCTGAGTTCTTAACATAGTAATGTATGATTCAGTGCCAGAAGCATATCAACTTTTACAATAAAATCAACTTGACAAGATTTCTTAAATTCTTTCTTTATTGCTGTAACTGAGGTGCATCTTGGCACTTTGTAGTTATTTAGGTATTTAGTCACGACAAAATTGTTTTAATGCTTTCCATGACAAGTGTTATATAATATCCAAGGAATACACAGAATACACATCAAGGACTAGTACAGTAAACGCTACAGGCATTGACTTTTAAACATTATTAAAAACAAGGGTTGTTTTTTTTTTTTACAAACAAAATTTTAGATCAAAATCAGATGAAAGACAATCTAAGTTAGAAAAGCCTTGCAGTCTGCATGAAACAACAACATTCCTCATTTAAAATAAGCTCAGTAACCTCATCTGAGCTCCTAGGCCCCAATCATCAAAATAAAATACGGAACAGCTTCTATACACAGAAATGCACCACTGAAATTTCAGCAGTGCATCCACATGGATAAATTCACAGGCCTTTATACAGCCTCAACTTTGAGCCAGAAACAAGATAAAGAAAGCATTTGTACCTTGGACTAGAAGAATTACATAATTTATCTAAAAAACACGACAACAGACATTAATTCTTCTTTCTTTCTTCAAGCCTATGTTTGAGCTCTGGCAATTTATGTACTGCCCTACACCTGAATTTTGCCTTCCCTCAAAGAGCAATGACTTCAGTGCTGCTGCAGATATGTTAATTATTGGTAAATATTTTTCCTCACAGCAGGTGTTAGGACAAGTTCAACCAAACAAGCAAGCAAATGTTGTGCAAATATCGACATTTGCATCCTTGAAAATAGTCTTGCAAAATATGTGTCACTTTACACCAACAAACACCTCCAGAATTCCCATTTACAGCCACCAGAACAGGGCTGTGGGTCAATTTTTTATCTGTGTATAGCAAACAAATTACTGTCAGTATTTATCTCTACCCAGTAAGATAATACAAGTATTAGTTTGAAGCCCTTCTGCTAATTACAAACAAGGAGAGGGAAGAATTACTGAAAGTGATTACACTGCTTTTCAGCTTACCTCCAAGATAATACAGGTTTTTCTCCTCCATTAAAATCAACTGAATCTCTTTCAACAGCATATGTATGTAGAAGGGATGAAGTGTGTGTGTGCATAGCAAGCTTGTTGTTGTTCCCTTGTGCTACTGGTGACATCAGTAAGCCTACCTATTTATAATCCCACCACCTGACCAAACAGCCTAAAGAGTACATCTAGAGATTTGTATAGCCATTAATCCTGACATATGTACTTCAGCCAATTCAAAACAGAGTATTAACTAGCTTTCTTATGCCTTCTGTGGCTTTAAATCATAAAAAGAATCCAATCCTATTTTCCATGCCCCTTTAATTCTTGCAAGACAAGTTTAATGGGAAGTTTTGGAATTAGGACTCTTCCTTCCCTCCATGCTTTTCAGCTTTCCCTACTTCTCTGTCTGTAAGATAAACAGATCAAGTGAGCAAATTTTAGTGATCAGCGGAATGGTTAGGCAGCAAAGGCAAATACCCATTCACATCCAGTTAATTTGATAATCAGTAGTACCTACAAAATTATTGAAACTTAAGATCTTGACAAATCAATTTCATAAAGTACAATATTTATGCTATCAGGAAAACAAAAAAAACATTTATCAGTGTTTGGAGTAGGATACTTCACAGAAGCTTGATCTCTGTCAGTTAAAAACAGAAGTTGCTTAAAACTCAATTCGCTTACGTCTTCACAAAAATCAAACCTAACGCACACAAACATGTGAGGACTGATTACAACTGTCTGCACAGGGAATGGGCAGCGATGCAGTCAACAAAGTGCCTAATGATAATGCTTGCTCTTGGGAAAACACTATCATCAACAGCAACATCCTGCAGGTTCCTGTGATTGGTAAATGTTGCTCCTAGATCTGTATCAGGCCACAATGTTTTGAAGTGGATTGTGTCCCGCTTCAGTGAGAGGGTAACACCTCTGTGAGAGCATGCGAGTGTGCCGAGTGAACATTACTGAGGATTCCTTATCTAGTCTCTCTTACCTGAGAAGTCTTGCCACCAGCATCCACTCCCCACTACGTCAGATATAACAGTTAGTTTTGTGTAAGGTTGAATGAAACAAATCAGATCAATCTGCCGTGTTCCGAGTCAACTGCACTCTGCAACCAAACTTCAAGAGTTAGCAATACAAAGAATAGAAATCCCTGAAGCAATTTCAGTTGCTTGAAAAGCTGTGAACAGAGAGAATGCAGTTGCAGCTGAATCACCAGTAGTAAAAGTTTCAGGGGAGACAGGGTATCAGTGTTGCCTAAAATACGAACTAAAATACTCAATATGGCTAGTATGGCCTACACAGAACAAAATGTGGGAATTCCACTTGGAGGAACTAATTATCCTCCAGGTCTAAAGGCTGTACCTAGAAATATTCAATTACTATTCACAATAATATCCATTTTGTTTAGTGTTTTTTTAGGGGGAAGGGTTGGGTTTTTTTGTTGTTGTTTGGTTGGTTTGGGTTTTTTTGTCTGGGTTTTTTTTTCAGTCTACTGGTATCTTGTGGTACTAAATTTTACATACTGTTTATCTACTTAGCAATTCCCTTCTTACGGCTTTCACATATGAAGCAGTAAATTTATCACTTTTAATTCAGGGAGTCATCAATGTAACTTAATACAATTGACTGCAATAAGCAAGTGCCCAAGATGGCAGATGACCTGAAAGGAAAGAAACAAAAGTTCTTCCATTTCTGCAAGTACGCACCTGGCTGTTTCCCCTGCATCTCAGAGATGGGTACTTTACTTTTTTGCCCACTGATATCACTCAGCACAGGGTACTAATATTTTATTTTTTTTCTAAGTTCCTAGAACACTTGTGAATGTAAAATGTTGAGAATTTAAAAAGATGGTGCAGGAGGTGAGCTTAGGCAGGGTACTAAAGGTATTCAGGGAAATAAAATAAAAATTTAAGAGAAAGGTATTAGAATGTTTTTCTATAATTACTTTAGGATTAGAATTTTAAAATGCTTCTCATTTTTCCATAAAGCATGTACTTAAATTACACACCCTGACACTGCTGTATTAGCAAACATTCCCTAAAAATAAACTATATTAGCAGCAAATGGGAATGCATGTGAATGGATCATAAATGTGGAATTTATTTTATTTCTTGCATGTATGCTCTTCAATCCACAGAACTGTTTCCAAGACCAAAAAGCTATGAAGACTTGCAGATACTACTGAGGGGAGTAAAACAAGCACTTCACAATATTAAGTATTAGATCTTTAATACCTTCAGATTCACTTGTCCCTGATTACCCAAAGCACTGAGGATTTCTGCACTGGGGGAAGAAAACAAAACAACTAAACAACAACAACAACAAAAAAACAAACTCCAAAAGACCAACAGACTGTTAAAATTCAACAGATGTGCATCAGTTACCTTCATATGGAAAAGCTGGTCAGAATTACTACCTGTTTTTTAAAAATCCCCAATAGGAACCCATCTGTGAAGCTGGGAGCTCTTTGAACCCATTGTCTCTATTGTTATAAACAAAATACTTTTTAAAAAACTATCTGATATTCCATCTAACCCAAAAATAGTAATGATTATTTTTTTAAGTAATATTCATGGGAAACTTGAGTCTGAAAGCAGCAAGAATAGCAGGAAACCTGGATTACTAGTGAAAGAATAGGCATTCTTCCATATTAAATACCTTTTTCATTAAATACCCTATTCCTCCAGTTGCTTTCCACCTACTGAGATGACATCTCATCTGTGATGGATCAACAAAGTCAAGTCTCCAGGGAAAGGCAAATAGTTTTGTTCTATCAAAAAGAACTGGAGAAGAGAGCATAGACAGAGGCTTCCAAATAGCTTGGAAGCAGACCAAGAACTTGTTTTTCTTATGCAAGTCACACATCAACAAGGAAAGTTGACTATATATTGTATAATCACTTGACATTAAGGGGGAGGGGAGCTAATTATTTTTCCATTATTTAACATTTGGTTTAAGAATTTTATGCATCTTCATTACAATTATGTTTCATGTTCTCTTTTCACTTACTTGGAACAGTCAGAAGACAACAAACTAGTACATGTACAAATGGTAAACATAAGAACGTGAGAGCCAAGAGACCATGTCACTATATCCTTATATGAAAGCCGTATCACACCTTTAACCATCCCTGTCAATCCTCTCTGGACCTTCTACAGTTCTACTACCTTCTTCTGGAGATGACAGAGACCAGAACTGTGCACTGTATTGTCATGGATTTAGACAGTGGCATAATCATGTTTTCTCTTTTCTTCTCTACTCCTTTATTAATACACATGACAAACTGATTTGTATTACATTTATATAAAGTGAATTTCATCTCATTTTATTATCCCTTTATTTTTGTAAAAACCTCCTGCAAGTCTTTAGAGTCATGCCTCCTCTCATTATGACAAATAACTTTTTACTGTCACCAAACTGCCACCTCATTATTCAGCTGCTTTTCTAGATTAACAACATGTTGAACTAAGAGTTCCAGCTCAGATCCATGTGGAACTCCAAGGTGGCCTCCCCTCACCTTCACAGCACACCATTTCCCATCTCTGTTCTTATTTTGGAGCCATGCAAGGTCTACTGTCTTACTGCAGGCTTTAAGTTAGAGACTACTAGGATCCTTCTGAATGACTAGAAAGACTGTGTCAGCTGGCTTTTCCTCATCCAGTTGGTCAGCACAGCGCTTAAGATTCTTTTTATATTTTTACAGTATAAAGACATTTACTGTGTACACACACTGCTGTATGAGAGTTCCTTATTTTAGTCTAACTGTGCTTTTGCGTCACAGTCTGCAGAGAAACAGATCTTAAGTTCAGCCACCAAATTTATAGTTTATCTTGAATGCTAAGGTAGCACTTAAGAGCCCTCCCCAAAGCTGTCCTAGTCACTATGCAAATTCAGGATATAAGGAGTGCTTATTTAGAAAACTGTTGGGGACAAAACGACAAGACCGTAATTTAAGACGCCTGTCCAGAGCGTAACTTCCCTTAAACTGCTGCGTAACCCTTCCACTGCTCTATCTCAGTTATACCTCTTTATCCTCATTTTCATGTCATAGATCACTCATCTCCCTATTCAGCACAAAAGGTAATATGCAAACATTAGCACATTTTATGACTTTACTGAGTCATATTTCATCTCAGCTGCTAAGATCTGCCTCACTAGTTGTTTTAGAATTTTCTTCTGTGCCAATTCTCTGAGGAAGAGCAATTTTTGTAACTTTCCCCATGGGACCACTACCTTTTTCTCACCTGAGGCACTACCTGCATGACACCTATGATCATCTGACAACTAAGAATCCATAATATTCGTTGGTAAGTGCACGGTAATACATTACAACTTCCCCTCTTTTCAAGGTTAAAGAGAATTACAAATCAAGGAACTTGGGAAACTTTGGAGGAATTAAGCTCTACAGAGCAACACAAGGGTTAAGGTAAATGCAGCAGCAAAAACCCCAGCATCTTATGACAGCAAAATGCTTCAATTCATACCCACGATTCTGAAAGAATATTAATAGATGTTATCCAGAAGTTTTTATTTACTTAAAACCAAAAAGAACTGTAAATTCTAAGACAATCCTCTCAGCTTCTGAATTCTGGAAATTCAGACGTATTTGAGAGAATACGACACTGAAATTGAGGGCTCATTAACTGCCCAGAAATTACTGTTTTGGAAAGTCAACACCTCTTCCTCCCTGAATACTTCAGTTACAGTATAGAAATTGCAAGCTAAAAAAAAAAAAGAAATAAATACATTATTTAAGGGGTAAATGACCAATTACACACTGGTATTAATGCCATGGCACTAGCGGTTGCCACAAATGAGAGATAAGAAATAAGAAACAATTGGGGTTGTTAACTGGGGGATTTTCTTTTTACTATTTTTTGTGTCAATTTGCTATGGCTAGGGAACAGATGGTATATTATGTTTTTCCTGCTTTGACACAATTTAAAAACAAGCTACAGATGGCTATAATGAAATCCTCATTAACACACTTATATTTTCACAGTTTAGTATAGCAATAATGAAACTTTCAGGTCTGGAATTTCCTGTTGGTTAATTAGTGGTTAGGTTAATAGCCTGAGGAAGTGCACAAGCCAGAAAGTTTCCTTATTGTTTAATCATATAACTACTATATTCATGTTTCTGGGAAAGCTCTCAAGACAGATTTAATGTCACAGTAAAGCTACCTTTATAACCCTCCCTCTGTTTGTGAAACAACTGTATTATTTTATTTAGCAGCATGTGTAGGCAGGAAGGCTACAAACAGGCCTAATTCTGCGGCCTCCAGGAAGTTTCAGCTTGTTTTTATTTTAGAGATACTAAATTACACTTACAGAATTCTTCAAACACACACTACACCAAACACTCTACAGAAAAGTCATGATTAACAGCTCCTGTTCTACTGCTACAATGTTACCATAAGATCACTGATTAATGTTTAAATAATTCCTTTTATTTTTATAATCCCAGTTTATAATCATCCACAAAAACATGAATATGACACATGCTTAGCACCACACCAAGATAGCACTAAATCTAGCACATAGAAAAAAAGAAAAATCACCACAAATCTTGTATTCAGGTCATTTCCATACACGAAGCTGCGGCTGTAACACAAACAGGCATAATACTAGCTGTAAATTAAACAATATGATTAAAATAATAGAGAAGGATGTGGCATTCACAGCTAAAAGCCCTCTGGGGTTTAATAATCCACACACTAGTTACTAACTGATGACATTGCAACCTTCCTTACTACAAGATTACAGCTGCAGTGCACAGCCATACCCATGCCCCACTCAGGCCTCCAGTGGGTGGTACAGGCATATCCCCAGATAACCGATACCTGCGCTTAGTGATGTGGCACTAGAAAACCAGTAGCTTGTCAAAACTACGTCCCAAAATATTATTCAATCTTGGTGCTGGATTTTTCTGGGGCTTTTTGTTTGTTTAACTACCATCACCCAAAATCTACATTGAGAAAATGCAGCACCCTTATACAAGTAGTATCATTCTGAGGTACCAGGCAAAGTCCAATGGAGACAAAAATACTGCTTTTTGAAGTGCTAGAGGTTCGAAAGAGGATAGCTACTGCCAAGCCATCATAAAAGGAACAACCTGGAAAACTTGACTTGTGACTGAAGTTACATAGTGAAAAAGAGATGGTATCCAACTCTTTAAAAGTTGTAATGCTAAAAATATCTATTAAGCCCCCAAACTCATAGCAAAGAACTGCAGGGAAGGAGAATTTGGATTTTCTAATAAACACCTTATTATTTAACAAACACATTATTATTATTATTATTACTATTCTGTAAGATTCTGGAACCATCCCATTTCTTCATCATTTATTTAGACAACATTAAGGAGAACCAAAACAGTATTATCTTCCTTAACCAGCGGAAGCCACACACAACAAAGACTTTCTAGAACACTAAATGTCGCTACGGGATTCAACAATCAAATGAACAGACAACTGGAAAAAACCCGCAGTGTTTTTGGAGATCTGAGAATTACTCAGAGTTACTGTGCTTCCTTAAATGTGTCTCAGAGGCGTAGAAAGTTAAACAAAAAATGACAGACAAAATAAAGCTCCCACAGTGATTTTTCTGCTGGAAAATCCCATGCTTTCAGAAACTTTCAGATCCAGTTTCACATGTGAGTTCTTATAATCATATCCATTCCTTGACAGAATAGTCTGTACTTTGACAGATCTTTTTATGGCACTGTTCTGTAAGGAATTTAGACGTAGCTTTAATCAGGAGTTGAACAAGTTTCTTGTTCTGGATGTTTATACATAGTATAGTGCTGTTTTTAAACACCTGTACCTGTGGTCGAGTTTAGCAGCACTCGCTCTTCTCCTCCCAAAACAAAATGTTAAAAATAATTGCAATGTTTCAATGCTAAACAGTTTGTGAAGCAAGGACACCTTGTGTTTGCTTCATCTAGCACTCCCCCACTCTGTTCTGCAGAACTGTTCCTGGTGGTGCTCTCTTGATCTTTGGAGTTCCTGTGCTTATCAGACGATAAATTAGAAGGAAAAGGAAAAAAATAACAAAAATAACAAAAGCAAACACGATACTACAGTTATAAACTCTGTTATGCAAGTTTCAGGTACTTCCTTAAAGCGAACACATGACAATGGAAAAAATACAGTTAACTGCACTGGGATCAAAATTTGTAATGAAAAGCCTTTGCCTTTTTAATGATGGCATCAAACAATTCAGATCAAAGTTTCTTTTACAGGAGCTGAAACTGATTTACAGGTGGGCCTTTGTCCCAAAGGGGTAAGCAGCTATCTACAGAATAAAAGCCCACAGCTGTAAAGACGGCACGTGGGAAAGAACATGCCTTAGGCACCCCGCTACCCATAAGACAGGAATGAGGAAGAAAAATACTATGTACAATGTTCTTACTTTATATGAACACACAAGCTCCTTAATTTAGATAAGCACTTATCTTTGGAATCAACACCACGGACAATTAAATTTGACTGTACCAAACCAACTTCTGGAAGGGGCAGCTAGTCGTGTTCAGGGATTCTCTCTAGCATTCAAAAGAAGAAAGCTCAAATCAACAAAGTTTTAAAAAAGGAAAGAAAATACACCTCCCAAAATACACACTTCATTCTAGATATAGCAGAGACAGTATGGTACTATTAACAAAGTAGTTTAAAATATCTCCAAGACCAGGTAACAGGTTAGCAACCTGAAAGTAATATTTACACCATTATGATTTAAATTTTTAAAAGGAAAAAAAAAGGGCTCACAACTGCTACCAAAAAAAAAAGTGTTTCCATCATATTCAATCTCTGTACATGTTACAGTATTGGGGGATTTACTTTCTTATTTTATTTTTAGAAAATCTATGGTATAATCATAGAAAAATGCTCCTGCCATAAGCAATCATGGGGGGGGGGGGGAGGGGAGGAGAATATATTTTACACTGGCAAAAAATTGACAGAGCTCCCATCATGCTAATATTTCGCTGGAACACCCACTTGAAAGCAGAAACCTTCCATGCATCTCAACAGTAGCTCATAGGCTCCTTGAAACTGCTACTAGATAAACCAGATATTCAAGAAACTAAGTACAACACCCTATGCTATGGAATGACATAATCAAAGGATTGCTTAGGTTGGAAAAGACCTTCAAGATCAGAGTCCAACGTTAAGCTAACACTGCCAAGTCCACTATTAAACAATGTCCCTAGTTCTGCTGCCCACGCTATTTCCGATTCAAGCCAGGATGCTGTTGGCCACCTTGGTCACCTGGACACAAACTGGCTCATGTTCAGCTGGCTGTCAACCAGCACCCCCAGATCCTTTTCTGACCAGCAGCTTTCCAGCCACTCTTCCCCAAGCCTTGAGCATTACATGGAGTTGTGATGTAAGTGCAAGACCCGGCAGCTGGCCTTGTTGAACCTCACACAGTTAGCTTCAGCTCATTGATCCAGCCTGTCCAGATCCCTCAGTAGACCTTTCCTATACTCAAGCAGATCAACACTCCTGTCCTGATTGATGTCATCTGCAGACTTACTAAGAGTGCTCTCAACCCTATCATCCTGATAGCTGATAAAGTTATTAAACAGAACTGGCCCCAATACTGAGCCCTGGGGAACACCACTTGTAACCAGCCACCAACTGGATTTAATTCCATTCACCACAGCTCTGGCCTCTTCCATCCAGGCAGTTTTTTACTCAGCAAACAGTACACAAGTCCAAGCTACGAGTAGCCAGTTTCTCCAGAAGAATGTGGGGAAACAGTGTCAAAGGGTTTACTAAAGTTTAGAGCCTTTCTCTCATCCACTAAGCGGGTCACCTTGTCACAGAGACCAGGTCAAGCAGGACCTGCATTTCAAAAAACCTATGTTGACTAGATCTGATCACCTGGTTGTCCTGTATGTGTTGCATGACAGCACTTAAGACGATCTGCTCCATAATGTTCCCTAATTGCAAGGGTGTACAGCTCATCAAACAGTGCTATGCCACTTGTTCAGCTTGCCTCTCATGTGCAGTAGTACAAAAGAGGTGCTTAAAATTTTATGTGAAAACATCCTAAGTCCTTGTAAGCTCTTCATAGAGCAGGACTGTCAGCTTGATTTTCTACCTACTCAGAAAAGGTTAAAAAAGAGGTGATACAAGTATTCAAACACTTGTATTTGTGTGGAGTACAAATACTGAAGTCCTATCAACTGAAAAAAAGCTTAACAAAGAACAAAATGAATGAAAGCAGGAGGAAAGGAGAAATGCCAACAGCACAGTTTAATGAAGCTGATTTCTGCTGTATGAGAGAGGGACGGAGAAAAGGAAGAAAATACTTACTCATGCAGTAAAACGCCTCTTAGTAAGTTCACAAATATTTCTCGGCATCTTGCCTTGATGTGCTGCTAAAAAGGCATTATATCATTGTAGAGCGATACATCAGCCACAGAACATTTGGACTGCTTACCTGATATTACCTATTTTTAATCTCAGATGTACAATATCACCAAGATTTTATGCTTCAGTGATTTACTTTAGCCCTGTAAGCTTCACAGGCTTTCAACAGAAAGGCAAATAGGTAGGTGGCTATTGCTGGCAGTCTTCTTTCTATCAAACAGTCCAAGCTAGACATAGCATATAACAGAATCAAAGGAACACCATGTATCACGCTGGTGGGGGTTGTTTGGGTTTTTTGTTTTGTTTTCCCCTCCCCTTGTGAACTGTTTGGAAAAACCAAAAAGCAGCTCTTCATAAAGGTTTCTAAAGATAGAAAGTTTTATAAGGGACAATTTTTTTTCTTTCATTTTATTGGAAATATATAAACAAAAGTATTCATTAAAAAGATACATAAATAAGGGTGTACAGCACAGTCCTGAATTTCACTTTTACAACAGCAAGCACAGTTTTTCTTTCCCGATGAAATAAAGTGCCATCACAGGCACCAACAGGCTTTTATTCACAATGCTGATGTCTTACCAGAACATGGTGTAAGTTTTTCAATGTATTTTCTTTATGTAAAATTGCAGTCTTTTTGTAATCTAGGGTATGAAGAGAGACATTTTGCTAGCCAAAATTCTAATACAGGAATGACTCAAGCTAGGACCTGTGATACACAAGAATGTACATGCACATGTACCTTTCAGTATTCTGTTTTCCGTTTGAAGAAAGAGTAAACAGAACTGTTCATGCTTGAAATTTGAATTATTTGAAAAAACATCCACTGAACAAAAAATCTAAACCACAATGAACTTGTTCCTTCTATTACAGCAGCCTGAAGAGATTCTGCAATAACTACGTTAAATCACACTTCAGTTTACACATCCCAATTACTGCAGAAGCCTGATGTGTGGCAGAAAGAGCAAACAAGCTTCCTAAATATAGACAACTAATCGAAAACTTCTCCAGGACTTGCCCTTACATCCATTTCTACCTTTGGTTGTTACTACCTGGAAATCCAGGCTTCTGAAAACATGTATTTAACAGCAAGTATTAAACCAATCAAAACTGCTTTACAAAAAAAACAAATTCTGAAAGAACTCAGTTCCCACATTCACATGCCTGTACTTCCACTTTACAAGCAAGACACATGCATTTGGAAAAAAAGAAACAATCACTTTCTATAAAAGGCCAAGTATAACTTCTGCAGGTAGGACACAAATATGAATGTAAGCACCCGCTTACCAGAGAAAGCCCATACACATTAAATACACAGCCTGATACTTACCATGCTCTCATATATATGTTTCTATTACAGAAAAATACAAAGCTCTCAGTGAATATGCCAAAGCCCAGAGGTGTGTGAATAACACATGTGGAGGCTTTGCTAGCCCAGACAGGATTTGTCCCCTTAGTCACTCGTCCTACCTTCACACAGCACGAGTAACTCTGGGGCAGGCAGCAAGCACTCTGTGAAAGCAAGGAAACCGAGGCAGTGCAATCAGGCCAACAGCAGCACAATGCAAGCATGGAAAGTTCATTTTGTTAAAATAACTAAGTACTTTTGTAGCAAGAAAATACTGAAAGCACATTCAAAGCATTACAATAAAAACTCTTACAACATTAAAAGCACCGATTTTAAACACTCAAAAACATAGCCAAATACTCTTCTTGGACTAGGAGACCTTGACAGGTCAGTTTTTGGTATACTGTAGACATGTGGTGGGCTGTGGTGGCAAGCCCAAGGAACTGCTGCTGGCACTTGCCCTGAGCAATATGTTAGTGCTCCAACCTAGGCAGAAGGGGCAAGGGAGTCTGTTCTGTTCCCAGCCAGAATGACAGGAAGAACATACAGAAAGGCAAAACCCTGACTTTCATCCAGAGATGTTATTACACTAAGCTGGCTGTGAGGAATAAAACTGGTTCTGCTCTGCAAGGCAGGCCAGGCAGGTGAAGGGCTGAAAAA
The DNA here is from genome assembly GCF_034315485.1 of Pezoporus occidentalis. Classification (NCBI taxonomy): domain Eukaryota; kingdom Metazoa; phylum Chordata; class Aves; order Psittaciformes; family Psittacidae; genus Pezoporus; species Pezoporus occidentalis. Next base: position 134,910 of record NW_026915527.1, read on the forward strand.
TTCCTTCCCATATGCTTGCTTGGCATGAAATATGCTCAACACTCTATTAATTCCTGTATGTGGAAATCACAGTCTTAAACATGCAGGTACTTACCCCACCGAGATACGAGCGACTCTTTAGAATGATGCAAAGCAAAGCACAACATATCCCTCAAAGCATAATGCTGCTTTTAAGAACAAAGTCTCTCTGATATTCTTCAGTTAAAGTTAACAAAAATACACACAACTTGAATGCAAAATATCTCCATAAGAAATTCTGTGCCTACCTAGACAATCTATTTTTAGAATTAAATCATCTTTCTATGACTACCTGGAAATAAACTCTCTGCATATGTAGCATTGCGGGAGAAGATAAGACCATTTAACATGCTCCTTCTAGTTATTGCTGTGAATTGTTTCGCTTTCCAGTTCCAATGTTATCATTCCTTTTCAAGGACCAAACCAGCCATTGCTTAATGATTTGATGTGGTAGGTGAATGAACCAGTACCGCTCAGAAACGCTCCTTCTGGTTCTCCATCTAAACAGGTTTCATCAGGGACAAATAATGCTGCCTCATACAAGTTCGGCAAAGAATTGTGCTGTACTGTCCCTGTTAAGAGTCTGCAGCCAGGAATACAGACATTTTAGAAGTTAACAGGTAGTCTTCCCGCTGGGGATGATGGAATAGAAACTGATTTAAGAGAAGCCATGAAAAAAAAAAGCCACAGGGTGGCACTGCAGGTAACTGTATTCTGAAACTACTCGGCTTCTTACTCTTTTCCAGGCAAATCAGAGCATATCTAATCCCGTCTGTATAAAACAGGATACTGGTTCCTAAGGTTTTCTTCTTTTCTTTTCTTTCTGGACTGTAATGACCAGAACCAATTATCCCTAGCATACAAATCACATCTTAAAAAAGGTACTCTACTGCAGAGATATCAGGGTATTTTATAAATTCATTAAATGGTACCTTAGAGCATTACCACAAGAATGCTATTGTAAAGATACTTTAAGAACTGGTATGTATTTTGGGTTAGTCAGTTCAGTTTGAAACAATTTAAGGAAAAAGTCTTCATGAAGCATGTGCATTTTCATACAAAAGCTAAAGAATTTACTTCATAGCATGAGCTTATCAATGTTGCAATGGCAAAATCTCTAAACAGTTCTCTCTCCCTCTGAAAGGAATAGTATTAACCTATGAGAAAGTGGCTGAAAGTGTGAAAAAGTCTTAATGTTGCATTCAACGTACCACATCCTTTTGAAACATTTTCCTTCTCCTGCATAAAAGATTCATACATCATTTCATCCAAAATAGAAGACTTAGTACAGCAATTTTTCAAAGCTAGACTTCGGAGTGTATTTAACCTGCTTTGCTGGCTTCTTCTCCCCTAAATTCCCAATCCCTGGCATTTGAGTTAAAAGCCAAAATATTTAAGAAAAGCTATTCCTGTTCATTTAGTGAAGAAACTGATTTTCAAAAGGAGATTTGGAGGTCATCCAGGATTGCAACAGTTATTTTCCACTTTACAAAACAAAAGGTTCCTTCAAGGTATAAACCTGATATTTCAGTAGATTCTAAATTAACAGATAATATATGACTATGTATGACCATTTTAGTCATCTGAAGTCCTAGATCACTTTCAGTTTCAAAGTATGATCAGCACCAGTCTTTCTTGACAATGCTTCTAGCAATAAATGAAAATGAGCAAAAAGTTGTATTTTAGTTCAGTTGCATCATGTTATAAATTAGAACACCAATTCATCTGCTGCCATTTCATACCCCAGAGGGCAAGAATTCTTAGAAAACAAAGTTTTATTCCCTCAGAGAACAGTTCAAGAGTGGACTGGTAATTGTTTCAACTGCCAAGATACTATAAACAATTCTTTCTGCTGCCAAGATTTGCTCTTTGTAATTTTTAAACTGTGTATGGAGATTATTTTGCTATTAGATAGCAAAGCATCAATATATTGGCAATAAATACACTTATATAGGTGCAACTTTAACATTGGATAAGGCAGATGTTATGTAATAGTATTGCTTTCCAAAGCTATACAAATTTGATTTAAGCATATTATTTACCTATTTTACTGACTTTCATACTAAAGCATCCTAAATTCTAATAAACAGTTTCAGAACATGTGCCTGACTAATACTAAATTAACAAGGTAGTGACCGGGTAAAATAAATCCATTTTGGCACCAGAAACTCTGTGCCTGGAGTCAGTATTTCTTAAAAATCAAATATTTAAATGAAAAGTATTTAAGACTCCCAAAAACCCTCACCAACCAACAATAAAACACAAAGGAAAGTACTTATTATTGAAAAGGTGTTGCTATTATTGTTTCCTCTGCTTGGGTGTGAAGAGCAAGGGCTTCTGCTGAAGCATTTGCCTGTAGACACTGAATAGCTATACCTACAACACTTCATATAATAACATCCCAGTTCATCAATTACATAAACTGTAATACTGTTTACCTATAACACAGCAAGATCATGTGCTGGTGCAACTAATGGAAGTGAGCTCCATTAATTCTAGATAAAATAAGCTAAAATTAGACACACTGGATGCAATCTAACAGTGTTTCAAGTAAGTTTTCCGCCACCTCTATTGCCATCTAGACCATTATTAATAGAAAGATAAATAGAACCGGACCTATAAAAGTATGCCTTCTGAGAAACCTGTGTATAAGATGATATATGGTAGAATTAACCAGAATGTCTTTTGTTTGAGTTGTGTTTCCTTCTGCTTTTTAATTTCCTTACTTAAAGCAGAGAAGCGTTCAGTTAATTTGTACGTATTTTGCACAGGTTTGGAATAACACCTCAGGATGACACTAAATTTATGCAATTATATTGCTGATTTTGCTAACCATATTGCTAATCATAATATTAGAACTAGCCAATGCATTAAGTTTCCATAACTGGTCATTAGTAACTTAAAGAGAATTTGGTCTATGATATGCCATTACAGAACTTCTCAGTTCTAGATGAGAGGTTACACACACACAAGGAAAAAAAAAAAAAATAAAAAATCATATACTAAAATTTTAACTCAAAAAAAGAAAAATACTAAAGAAAGCATTCTGCCAACCCTAGCCTTGCCTTACACACTGTAGAACAAACAAAAACCAAAACAAAACAAAAATCTGTTTTTACGTCCTTGGTATCTGAGAACTACGTATCCATGTATTTATGCAGGTGACTAAATTAAGTCATCCCTCCCTTCTTTTTCCAAATATCCTTGAACAGAAGTATTTGTTCAAGAACATAACAGAAACTCAATGGCTGCAAAGCTTTTGTCATTGCAATGCAAAACATTTATGTCCAGTTCTTAGCAACCGTGGTATCACACAATTTTACACTCTTCTTCAAAGGTGCAATCAACATGTAGCCCAGATTTCTATACAACCCACAGGAATAGATATAAGAAAGCAAATTTTAAAAGGCAAATCAAAACCCTCCACAGAACTGCTCCTAGTCAGCAATGAAACACATTCTTACATTCCCATGGAAAGTTAACAGTGCAAGGAGCACGGCCCCATGTTCCCCTGAGTCCATGCACAACTGAGCTATGGGACAAAGAACAAGTTCTGGTCCCCATCATTTGCACATACACATAGATCATGGGAACTCATTTTGCCTGGGTCACTTGGCTACACAGCTGTGTGTGTCATTTTTTTTTTCAGAACACAAATGCCTTCCTTTAAATGAACAACCAATTAGTGCATGATTTTTAAAAATCCAGAAAAGACAAAAATATCTGTACTGCTGGTATGGCGTGCTTTACAGCAGAAGCTAGGAACTTATACAAAAATCCTGTTTCACTGAACAGCACAAGAGTATTTTATGTGTACAAATTCTGCCAAACTACAATCTTTAGATAGGTGACTTACAATCAGCTCACTCTCAGAAGGAATCCCAAAACTGTTGCAGAAGACCCGTGACACTATGACAATCTTGTCTCTGTCTCTTGCTGACATATGACTAGAACTTATGCTTTCTGCATTTCTTTAGAGGAAACAAATTTATTTTATCACCTACTTAGAAGATAAAGAACAGCCATCAAGATGACCTAATGGATCAAAAAGGAATTTCTACCCCTAGTTTTAAAATGTAGCCTGCATACATGAAGACCTCTTTAGCAAATTCAGTAGAACTGGAAATTGAATGTGCATGGAAAATTGATGTAATCATGTAACTGCAGTTACCATAAGTGGTTTTGTGTTGAAAGTGTGGGGACAGCCACAAATTAAACTTGTTAGACAAAGTTGGTCTGGTGTTGACTCAGATATACAGATAGGGATCAGAAAGATAGTCTATGGCTTTATTTGTCACTTCATATATCTACAGAGGACCAAACAAGCTATGACTTACTTTTACAAAATACCGGAATTCACCTGTCAAATTAGGGATTACAGTAGGTAAAGATAGAGTAAACATACTGTGTGATTCTGGATGCCTTCACACTCTTCCTTCTAATGTCCAGCAGCCTCTCATCATCTTCTGTCTAAGGACCAGCCATGGCTAAATAATGGTTGTCCACGAAACACTTTGTATCAATGCACTATTTCTGTGTATGCATTCATATGGTTTCTCAAGCTCACCATAATTTTTAGTCTCATAGCATATCTGCTGATGTGAAACAGTGTTGAACAGGGGATACATCTGTCACAAAAAAACTGCAGACTATGGAATTTTTTTTTTTTTTTAGAGCTTAAGTATAATCCAAAAGCCTCTAAAAATACTGCCTACTATTAGCTTCCTGGGGTCAAAGGTCATGAGTAAAAATACCAGATGATACCTAATAAGGAAGGTTTTCTTTTTTCTTCCCTTCTAAAACTCAAGACAGCAGAAACTAAAACAAGATGGCTATTTGCCAACACAGAGCACAGTCTTTCCTACATTTTGGAAAAGGTACATACCAGCTCAGTTGCCAAAGCATCCAGTTACAGGTTTTGGTACCATATCCTGTTTTATCATGTAGCTCTTTCTGAAAAATTCTGAATATTTTATAGCTAAATTCCAATCTGAAAATCTCATTTATGGAAGCTCATTCAGTGCAAATCATTCCCTTCCTTTCACGGCAGCCTCTGCCTTTGAACATGACACTGTTAAGTCCAAATCAGATCAAATTACCAAGCCATCTAAAGTAATGTTAAGATAATATTGCAATCAACCTTCTCAATTCTTCCATATGCCAGTTTTCTCTCTCACTAGTCTTATTTCCAACAAAATTATAATACAAAACAATATAAAGAAACAAAGCAGAATCAGAACTATCATTATTTCACTCCAGTTTTTGTATGTGATTAAGCTTAAAAGCACGCTGAGTGATGTCTTACACCTGCTGCTATTTCAGGGTTGCACTAATTGCAGCAAAAATCCTTACACCAGCAGACCAATTTAAAATAGAAGATGCAGCATATCAGCTGGGACTATGAAATGCAAATATTCTACATAAAAGGCAATTAGTCAAAACAGATCAGATAAATAAAAATTGGCTCAGGCCAGGTACCTGGAGTACCTTCCAGCAAATGCATTTGAAGTTTTTCTGACGACAAAGCCAACATGAAACAATAGAAAACAGTGGTATCCCTGACTCCTGTAATTTAAAGCCTTCCATGAAACACCAGAGATACTATGAAAAACATGCTCTTTATGTTTTTTTTTTGATATTTTTATTTACTTTTATTATGAGGAACTTTGCATGTAAAATGGAAGCTCAATTAGTGACAGAATTCATCAGAATTTATCAGCTCCCTGTACTTAATTTCTTCTTGATTTAATTCCCAGGATATCAGTTATTTTCCTGTTAATTGTTAAGGTCAAAGAGGACCCCATGGAAGCAATAAGCTGCAGGAACTAAATAAACAGAAGACCGGATCTTGAATGCAAATGTGTTTCCTGGAGGAAAGGAGTAAATCAGTGCAGATAATGTAGTACAGAAGCAGGCAAAAGTTAAAATATTAAAAAAAAATAAAAACTTTAAAAAAAAAAAAAAAATCACATGTTCTAAAACAATCTGTTCAAAAGATTTCTCACTGGAACATAAGTACCTCTTCAAAACCAGTGTCCTGCTGAGGAATTTACATACTTGCCAAGGTTTAAGTTACCAATAAAAAGCAACAGCTATTTGCTTTGTGGATAGAAAGTTGTGATACTTGCTCAGAAATTTAAAAACAAACAAAGCACAACCATTTGAAGGTATAATACAACCTGCCCAGTGAGAACTATCTCACAGTGTGACTGTGTAACTGAGACAGGGCTCCAGAATGCATCTAACTTCATTAGAAGTTTTAAGAAAAATACTGGAAGTATAATTAAGAGAATTTCAGAGGACTGGACCAGTTCAAACAATGCTTAAGGCTTTTCAAATCCATCAGTTAAAAGGTCACATCAGAATAATTCCACAGCATGTCTCCTGATAACCATGCTTCTGGCCTGTTAAAGAACACCATGCACTTATATGAACAGCTAGAAACCAAAATTTATCTTTAATGACCACAGGGCACGACTACCTAAAAGTTAAATGCATTTTCCAAAAGCACTGATCTACCCTAAATCATTATCTACCCTTGTTTCATGAACCACTGCTACAGACATTAAGACATCTGACACCTGACAAATATGTTTTCAAATGAATTAATTTTGGGCCCCAGAAAAGGTTCTCCCTTCATAGAAATTACCTATCTCTACATGTAATACGGTATCCTCCCAAGTACATCTAATGTAACCCAATCTGTACCACAGAACTCGTGTTTCAATGAAAAGACTTCACTCCCAATTAATTCCTACCACTGTTTAGTACTGACATGCAACAAATTCAAGATTCTGAGACTTCTTCCTCCTAATTCCACCCCTGTGGAAAAGCTGAAAGAAGTAGATTAGCGAGGCCTCCTTACTTCTTAGAAAATACATTTAATTGATACTGACATACATCCCCATTTTAAATCTAAAATCATTTTATCAGCATTTGTTTAAAAATAATTTAAAGTGCTCCAATAGTTATCCCCTGAGAGCATCTCACCTCCAGCACTTTTGAATTAGTAACTTTATAGCGTACACAAATAACGTGTCAAACATAAGTGCAATTTAGAAAATAGCTCAAACACCAGAAGCAAATCTTGTTTAACCTAATACAACCAGTTCACTCAACTGCAAAAAATTTGTAAGAGCAATAGTCAAAAATAACAGCATTATTAAGTCTTTTAAAGAAGTTGCTATTTAAATGTGCTTCCATCTGAACAAGAAGGCTGAAATGTCGTTTGGAACATTGTATTAGTGAGATATTTTTCCTCAGGTGTTACAACGACCTGTTACATAGCTCCTGCAATATCCTTCTCCTATAGAATTTCAGGGAAATGAAAACTATAAATTTGAAACATGAATTTATAATTCAGTATTAAGTAAAATCAATATTAAAACAGTATTATATTTACACTGTACAAGCTTTCAAGAGTAATGATTCTTTCAAGAATGAATATACCTGCTTTCCCTTACAGTTCAGCAATAACTGACTCACCACTGCTGCCTTCTCACTTTCTTATCAGACTCTTTTCCTCCACCATGCAGGCATCAGCCACATGGACTGTTTTCAAATCTGATTCAGAAGTCTTTCGGTAAGGAGGCTAACCCTGCACTTGAATGCAAATACTAAGAGGCTGACAAGTCTCTACTAACCAGTGTAAACTGCTATATAAAAATCACCCTACCAACATAGGTCTGGTTTAGAGGAGTCAACCCCAAAAGTTTTCTGTAAAACCACATGTAATATTACAGGAACATCAATTTAACATTTATCCATACATTTACTGTTGTTCCAGATTCGGCTATTTCTCCCTAAGAGGAACTTATATGTATTTCTTAAATAACAGTCTAGACTATCTTACAAGCGTACTACAGATCTGCCATGGGAGTTGGACTAGATGATCTTCAAAGGTCCCTTCCAACTCAAACAACTCTACAGTTCCACGATTTCCCTAAAAATAAACTGGTAGAAACCAGAAGCAGAAAAGTAATTTGACATGCTTCCTTCCTAAAGTGAGAAAGTGTACTTGGATATAGTGCTCAGTCGGATAAAAACTATTAACTTTTAAAAACAAAATTAAAGGCAACACCATTCTAGTTAGCATTGAAGAACAGTAGAACAGTACACTGAGTGGAATAGGGGCAGAGAAGTGCTTTGAAAGATCTTATGAGAGCGAACAAAAATGACTTAACCTATCAAACAAACAAAAAACTAAAGATGTTATAAGTGAGCTCTTAAATAAAAAAAAAACAAAACAAACAAAAAAAAACAAAACAAACAAACCCAAAACTAAGCCAGAACAAAAAAACAGAGTTAGGAGAAGGAAAGGTCAGACATCAGCAAGGTGAGAAAGCCACCTGGCCATTTCCAAATGACACTAGTACATGACTAAGCGGACACAACTTAGGGCTTAACGGGCACTGGGGAAACAACCCACATCCCTCTCGGTAAACCACCTTTGGCTAGAATATAGGAAGGTGGTTTTCTATTTGTATAATCTAAGGAACCATAAAGAGATAAAAATAACCACATTCAGTTTGCCCTCTTGAATGGGGGATTAAAATAACTGGCAACATTTTGTTTTCAGTCATGAACTTGAGGTGGATTCACCAGGTCACAATTGGAAAAGGAGAACTGCCAGTCCTTGATAAGCATGGTGATTACCATTCTTTTATATACAGAACTACTCTAAGGGAGTACAGCTTCCTTACACAGCAATAATAGCATATCCTTTGATTTATACAGTAGTTCTCCAGCAATGCAACCAACATCCTGTTTTCATCTTAAAAGTACAGCTGGGCAGTCTGTCTACAGGCTTTATTTATCAGAGTTCCTATAACTGAGTGCCTTCTCATTATGAGAAACAGCACCTTCCAACTTAGCAGCATTTTACGTTCCTGGTTCTTTCCTTCTGAAAATGCTAATATAGTACCTACCCCCCTACAGGGTATATAGATGTAATCTGAAGTGGTTTAAAACAATGTAACTTAATTTTACAAACATTAACTAAAAAAAAGTAACATACTTTTCCCACCCAGGAAGTCATGTAAAAAAATCCAAGAAAATTCAGAGAAAAAGAATTTTCTCACTTTATGGCTTTCAGAAGAAAGAGCAGAAATACCGCTTGAATGATCTAAGCTGTAAAAACTCATAAAGCCCTTAAAACACACATACACAAATTCCTGAGATCTGAAACCATCTCTTAAGTTCTCCCTGAATTTAGAAGTTTCCCTGAATATAATAATCTCTGTAAAATGCCTAAAAGAATATACTTTTATTTCATTAGACACCTCTCAGATTATATTAAGTACTTAATAATTCTGTATCCTGTGTTATCACAAGTCAAAGTCCTGTCAGAAATTCAGTATACTCCACATTCCTACCCATGAAAGTAACCAGCCAAAAAAGCGCTTTGAATGATTTACATGCTCGCACTCTGAAACCATGCAGTAACTTATGAACATGCCATTCACATGTTGTCATGCTTTAGAAATAGAAAGACTTAACTGTTAAGCACTGTACTTATTCAAAACAGTTTTAAAAGAAATTGAAGCTTGTTGAATACATATCACTGAGAACTTATAAAATGAGGAATGTTTTGCTAGTTATACCTACCAGACAACCATATTTTTTACTGATTTATCTTCAAGCAAGTGGTAAGCACCATGCCAGTAGAATATCAGTGTAAACAAAAAGGCAATTACTAATACCAACATAGGGCAATCTTCTGAATTAGAAACTAATGATATGCCGATTCACAAGCATTAGAGAGCCTTTAATTTGACTACATTGGCCAAAAAGGCCAATGGGGTAGGGTGGGCACTGGGGGTAAAGGACAGGCAAAATTACTACCAACACAGGAACAGCAATAGACGTTTCAGTGACAACATGTGTAAATCAGAATATGAACATCACCTAAACCAGAGCTTCTGCTCTTGTCCTTAAGGGTAGGAGCTAGGTCAGGCACAAGCTGCAGAGTGCTCATTTGTTAAAATATCTTGAAAATTCGTCCCAGTTTCTCCAAACTTAACTGCAGTAGGTCAGAGCTTCACAGAATGTTATTACAAAACTAAAGTTAACATGCTGAAAAACAAGTAAGTCAAATAACCTCAGAAAAAGTTCATGGGCAGCTATCTACACAGATGACAGGAGCAGAACGACACACAAGACAACTTCAGCTTCTAACTCTGTGATCATTTGAAAAGTTCAGCCTCACTCTGCCAAGTAAAACTCTTAAGTGCTAGTAACCTAAATCTCACTGACCTCTCCTAAGTGCCATATTTACTCTTGAACAGTGACCTTGGGTTTCGAGTGCCACCCAAAGATGGAAATCCACTGAAAGAAATCTTGCTTCATATCAGAGAAGATATTCAAGTTGCGGCTAATAGCCATCTGGCTGTTCTTTTGATGTACATAAAATGACAACAAAAACTTTTGGAATTCTTATTACATGGACAGAAAGTCACTACCATAGTGCTGCTATAAAGCAGAGAGTGCATAACGCAGAAAGCCTCTCTTCAGATCCAGAACTTCAAAACTGACACTTCAAAAACATCCCCAAACTAACAGTATATCCTAAGATGAATATAGGCAAGGGAAGAGGGCCTAAAGCAACAGAAGTCTTGCCTAATCTTAAAAAGAGAAAGAGGAGGTGTCTCAGACCTTTGTGATCACAGCTTATCACTGACTTCTGGCTGAAAAGAACAAAAAGAAGCTGCAACAAACTTATTCCATCGGTTCAGAACATGATATTAAAACTTCTACCTAGGTTATTTGCAAGGGAGGAAGACAGGTATGCAACCTCTGTTATATATTTGACTACTACACTAATAAAAAAAAAAAAACAAAACAACCCTCACCCACAAAAAAAAACACAAAACAAACCCACACCAAACAAAAGCCATAATGGCAAGGGGTTGGGATAAGAATAAATCTCCATATTCAGCACCAGATCTTTGACTATATCAGTCTTAAGAGTCACCAAACCACTTCTCTCTCCCTGCAACTTACCTTTCCCTGAAAAATACTGGTTAATCAAAGCAACAGCTTAACACAGTGATACATAATACTGGTAGTTACGTCAGTTTGAGGAAGTGATTCATATTTTCTGATGGATCTCATTTTACTGTTGGAAGACAGAAGTTTTTTAATGGGTTGATCTTACTGACTGAATTTTTACAACTTCAACAAATGCTATGCCATGTATAGCTAGCCCTACTTATCTTTGGTAAAGCATCACATGCTCTTTTGCAAACAGACTGGAGATCTTTCTAACATGTTGAGCATTTATTCACATGATACCACAAACTGACTCAAGGATACGCACACTCTCAGTGTATGACTGAGATGGGAAACATGATGTGACAGGATGTGAGAAAGGCCGGTAACTGTAGATAGAGTTTTCCAGATCTCACTGTTCTTTTATTTTCAAATGACACCTAAAACCTCAAAGTGATTACATCTAATCTTGGAGTTTTCGTTTACATGAAACAGAACTCTTTACACATTCAACCATTTTTTCTTTCTGAGACTATGTAGGCAAATGAACTGCACACTTCTCAATCAGAGTAGGGTCTTGCAAGGGTATTTCTACCTTAAGTTGACTATGTTCTTCCACGTGGTTCTGGCAAACATTTGTTTAGAAAATAAACAATTCGCTGGGCACATCACTTCCTACTGCATATCTCTGCAACATGAGCAGGAAAAGGCAGCATCAGCTTGTCGGAGTTTAGACAGATGTCATTCAAGAAATGTGAAGGAAAATTCAGTTTTTCTGAAGTGGACACAGCATGCAGGACATGTATTCTGCAGAGGAGCAGAGCTTTCACTGACACTGTATTGATCCTTCCACAAGACCAGTACCAAGTAATTTTAAAACCTCCATCTACAGTCAACACATAAAATACTGCCTGGCATTGCATAGGATGAAATTTCAGCATTTATGTTATGTGTCATTATTTCCAAACATTCTCAATTCTACCATAAAAACTTATTCTGGATTAAGTGCTGGCAAGTAGACTTAAAAACAATAAAATCCTGTAAACCCATTGGCTGGCACGATTTACATACTGGAGCTGCAGTATCCAGGAAATTTTTTCTGTAAGTAAAGGGAGGAGGAAAAAAAATACAGACCCCTAAAAGCTGTATCTTAAAGAACACCACCAGAAAGAAAAAACAGAAAATGACTGATCTGTTTGAACATTTCTAAGACTATCTTGACACTACCTCCCCCACCCCCTTTTTTTTTCTAAAATAAATCACTGCCTTTTTAAGGTTTCATTTAACATTTACAATTCATTGCTTTTCTCCTTTATTCATTTGAGATTTATGAATAAAGAAGCATTACAGCAATGTATTTTGGGAGGAAGACTGGAAAGTTTGTAAGAATGTTTGGGCAGTGGAAACACGAGAACAAAGAAAGACACTTAGAAATAAAAGAGATCCCAGCAGTTCAGACAATGATGTCAGATCCTTATTACTTTTCCAAAATAAGCGGCTTCAAATTCTCTCCTATCCCACTCACCACTGACAATCAGCTCTGAAGGAACATTCATAAAATGTTTTGGTTTTCCATACCTTCTAGATTTTCACCTTGCTTTTCTATAAGAGTGAAAAAGCACTGTCCAGTGTGTTTGTATTTGCTCAACAATACCTGGGGGGGGGGGAGGGGGGAGGGGAATATGTGCCCTACACTGCAGTAAAACAGTGGAAACAAAACCCCAAAGTTACCTGGATTCCAAAATCCTCTCATTCCTGTACATATCACTTGGAAGAAAAACAGACCACTCTCCCCACCCCAACCCCCAGAAAAAAACCCAGCCAACCAAAAAGAAACAAGAGGGAAACATTAAAGTGCTGAAGGAATGAAGACATATCTGACCCAGTTCCATCAGTTCATTTCTACAGCAAACATCCTGATAACCTGTCATGAAGACATCAAATTGAATATACCTGATTCTGAGGAAGGACAGTATATAACACACTAATAAAATTACTGCTACTGGCCCAACAAACTCATAAGTAAATTCTGACTTAGTGGAAGAGAGAAAAAAAAAGTAAAATAAATCCTATTTCATGTCTCTAGCTAACACTGCTGCCTTCAGATCTCAGCTTTAAGTCCTGTGATATTTAAGGCATTCCTCAACAAGCCGATAAAAACAGTACTGCAGAGACAGCCAATGACCCCTCTTTAGAGTGTCATACGAAAGGGCCTGGGAAGGCTTTCCCCACTTAAACGCAGTAGCAAAAATAGTTTCCATGTCCATATAAGTACAGGGGAATAAAATGCATTAATCTAGGTAAAATGATACATGATATTTAAACACAAAGCCACATTTATAAATAGAAGAATCTATAGTTTTAGGGTGGGTGAAGTCAGGGGAAGAGAAATCAGATACAGGCAGAATGGGACATGGGAAAAAACAACAAACCCAAAAGAGATGGAAGGACCAAACTGAAGCGACAGGTTCTTTTTAAGTCTCAAAATTTAAAAGAACACACAAAACCAGAATCCAAAAAGCTAAAAGCAGAAGGAGTCTATGAAAGAGTTTAAGGACAGGGTCATACATTGCTAAACAATTTAATGTAACAGGAAGAAGGCATCTCCTCCCTCCCCCTCCCCCAAAAAATGAAAAAGGGCAGGGGGGAGGAAAAAAACCAAACCAAAACTCCAAGTGTTGTTCAAGAGCATCTGCCACCAGTAAAAGCAGATGGGAAAAGTCCACTTTAGCTTCCAAGTGCTAAAACCTGTAACAGTTAAGGGGCATCAGGAACTGTGTAATCCTTCAAGGTTCCTAAGTGTGATCTATGACAAAGGCTTTTAAAAAAGAAGTAGTAGCACACTGAATTTCAAGATGCAGCAAAACAGGACTTTCTCCAAGTAGTGAGTACTTTAAAAAATGAATAAGGTAAAAATAGCTCAAGGAGGGTGCCAAGGATGGAATTAGTGAGGCTGCCTTGTAATGTGGGTGGAAGGAGAGGATCAAAATTTCAGGCAAGGGGAAGTGAGAGACACGAATCAGAGATCAACAGTGGATACAGAAAAGTTTATGTCTGGAGACTTCATAGAGTAGATTGAGAAAACAATAATTCTTAAGATGGAAGTTTGGGAACCTAGGGACAACTTTTAACACAGCAGTACCTGATTTTTGAGGAATTAAAGCTTCTGAATTTAAACAAATAAACAGATACATACGTAAAGAATTTGTCAAAGCCCAGATTTCTGTGATGGCTTGATTTTTTTATTTTACACAAACTCCTGAAAATCATCAGAAATTCCACCTCTGGAAATTCCACCTACTACACAATCATCATCAACTAACACACGCCCTGTTTGCCTTGCAAACTAAAGAACTAAAAAAACCTTCCACCCATGCAAATAATTTCTATGCTCTCAAAGCCAGAATAGTTTCATATTTAATTCTGCATAATATGCATTTCTAATGAAAAGAACAAACAGTTTAACTCTACCGCCACTAGTGAAGAAAGATGTACTTCATATTTGCCTGAAGGGGTTACAACCCAGCATAATGAGTTGTAAACATTTGTTTTCTCAACTTTGTTACTGATAGACATTTACATTTTGGCTTCTCTTATTCTCTTTTTTTTTTTTTTTTTACTAGATCGAGACACAAAACATTGGTTTTTGTTTCTCCCAAGTTAAAAAAATGCTTTCAACACTGCTATCCCAAGAATAGTTAAACAATACATATGTCAGTAGATTATCTTCTACCTGCAGTATTCCTTCTAGTTTCTTTGTCCATTTGGTTTGACAGTACAGAAGGACTGCAATAGATTTTACAAAAGTCAAGAGCAATACAATACTTAAACACATAGCAAAAGAGTAAATGAGAAAAATATGCCCTTCTAATTACCTGGATACCTACACATCAAAAGTATCTGGGCCTTAGTAACACGGTTTCCACTGCTACCCTACTCAGGATCCCATGTCCTTGAACATAACTCAGGTTATACAGCAAAGCATCCAGCACATGAAACTGTTGGAAAGATGTGAAGGGGAGGGGAGAAGCTGTCAAAACATTTAGAAGTTACCTGCTAAAAACCCATGCACAGAGACTTTTGTCACTTCGTCTCTGGAAGAAAATCCACCTGAAGGCCTGACATTAAAGCCAGGTAAAATACTAAAAGGGAAAATTAATTCCCAACAGGAAACCAAGGCCCATGAAAAGAACAAGATTTTTAAAACAATAAAGCAATATTCAGGCATATTAAACTGAAAGACAATTTGATTTTAAAGAAAAATAGCCACATTTCTAATGTTATTTTGAGACAGAGTGATGGTGGATTTTGGTTGCTTTTTGTTGTTGTGTTTTGTTGTTTGGTTGGTTTTTTTTCTAATTGAGATAGTATCACTTTGCAGGACAGATGTAGAACCAGAAAACCTAAACTGTATCATTTGTTGGTATCTCAGAAAAATTCAAGCTCACAACATTTCATCTTTAGCATACAGCAATTTCTTCACTGCTTTGGGAAGAAATTTGTTTGTTTGTTTATTTTTAAAAAAGATTGATCTATGTCTTCCAAACCAAGTAACTTTATTTCCAGAACAGAAATAAAATTGACAGAAATGTGCAGAAGATTTTTAAAATACAGCTCAGAAAGCTCAGCTTGGAAGCTACTTCTTCAATGAAAACCACTGCAGAACTGAAGTTTCCAGCAAAACCAGTGCTTTCTCACACAAGAAAGCTTATGCCTAGCTAAAAATATTTATGTGCTCTATTTTCTTTAACTGAAAATAGCAATCCTGACAACCCTAGTCTTGTAGCACAGTTGATATACATGCAAGCTTCCCAGGGAAACATTACACAGATAGATTAGGGATCCATCCTTTAACCACCTACAGCACTTTGATCATTTACATCCACAAAAGATACACATCAATGTACATGCCCTTCTGAACTGGATAACCTCCTAGCAAATAAAACACAAATCCAGGAACTCTCAATTCTGTAAAGATTCACATGGTATTCCACGTCTAATGCATAACCCCCACCCTCCAGTTTCTTAAACTATTAAAAAAAAAATGCATTTTTACCCACTAGCCCAACATCATGCAGATTTTTAGTCAGAACACATCTACTGGAACTCCAGTTAGTAAATGTTCAAGTTTACTTTTACACAAAGAGTTGCATTTTTAATTGTGGGATCTTATGAGAGAATTCAGGTGAAACCTCAAGTTTTTAATTGCTTGTTACAGCTCAAAACAGCAGGGGTGGTTTTCCCCCTTGAACTCTCCATTGTCGCATGCTGCACAGTCAGTTTCCTCTTCATTGTGCTAATGCTGGGCATGGCCACAGAACTCCACAGGAGTCTAGAAGCCAACATTTTGGCTTCTTGTCATCCTCTAATGCCTAGGCATCAACTCTCTTGAGTTTTAGAGCTGCATACAGTGACAGCAAACACTCATAGTAAAAAGCAACTCTTCCTCAAACAGCAGACAGCTACATGACCTTAAGTCAGAGCAGCAGGTCAGCAGCTGGGGAAGCAAGTGAGAGCCAGGTGAAAAGAAAAGAAAGCACAGGATTATATCTGTTTCAACTTGCAAGAAGCCATAAAAGAGAACACCCAGCATAGTGTATCATAGTGCATTAACAGAGCAACTCATCAAATTGACTTGGTAATTTCGAGGGAAGAAAAAATAGCTGAGCAGGCTAACATTGTTACAACTCCAGTGGCTGGCTGAATAATTTGGCATCTGCTGCTCCCCAGCACACATAAAACTGTAACAGCAGCAGCTAAAAACAACAGCAGTCAAGCTAGAAAAACTTGCACAGTTAGAAACTTTCTTCCAAGCTACAGCCGAGGAAGTCAGAAACAGTACTGGACTTCATGACGGGTGACCTATTTAGATGTTACCAGATTACAGGAGGAACCATGTATTTGTGACGTTAAAATATTACTAGCGAGTTAATTTGTCTGTCAGATTACAGGAATCTGTAAAGATCTTCAGTTTCCTCTGGAATCTAAGCTTTTGGTCCCCTGCAACAGGTTCTTTTCTTCTTCCACCCAACACAGATGCACCTACTCAACACAAACAGCAATCTTCAGGTTTACATACACACTGTAATCTCCTCCTCTAAAGTTAAAAAAAAAAAAAAATAAAAAATCCATTACAATAGAAAGGAATCTACCCTAACACTGAGACACACCTCCCAGATGCAAGCACTTTCTCCCCTCACATGGGTTTGGTACCTCACTTAACTAGCTCTCACTTCTCCTTTCCACAGAATACCACCACACTTGGACAAAGCTTTGAATTTCTGCTGATTTCTCTATTTGTGTACTACCCTCCCACACATTTTTTCACCCTAGTATCCACATTCCTCAACCCTCTAATGTTTCCTTGATCTCATTCCCACAGCAACACACTCCAACAGTGAATGTTACCACTAACTACTCCATAGGCACTCAGCTATGACTTCAGATTTTATGAAGTTTCAGTTATCAAACCAGATTTTAAATACAACATTCAGTTCACAGCACCACTGTCTCATGTAACTATTTGACACTGCCCTGGTTAAAACAAATACATCAAAAAGAACAACATAATCACCTCAAGAAATATTACATATATGTTCAGAACTCAGTTGGCAAATGAGCCCCTGGAATGATTAGCATTCAAGTGGCTCCTGATGGGCATCCACCCACAAAGTAGTTAACTCCCTGTTTCAAACATCCAGCAAGCTCTATGATCACGAATTCCCAAAGTTCTTTCCATTTTGTTATTGCTCAATCAGCTGATCTTCATCAGGGTCACAGGTGTGAGAAAAAATGAACTACTTATCTTGAAGTCCTTAGTCTAAGGGATGAAGCACACCTAAGACTGGACTGTTTGTAAAACGCATGCCAGCCTAACTTCTGATCCGAGAGAGTGCTACCATTTAATAGCACAAGCACAAAAGGTCTTGCATATATTGGTAAATATGTGTATACAATAATGTAGTTTATAGAGCAATAGCAACAGCCAATTCACCAAAAATACTGCAGTTTCGGTCCTGACCTAAATTTCACCAATGCAGCAAATTCACACACACACACCTCACAGTCTGCTGCTGTGGCTTGGCAATACAATGCTTGTTTTGAAGCCATTGCCACACTTTCTGTCCCATCCCACACTTCACAACAGGCAGGATTTCATTTATACTTGAACAAACCTATGGCTATGTTGTGAACTAGCTCAACTGACAATGTGAAAGAGAGGAAGAGAGCTCTAATCAGTATTCTAAGCTTGATGCCAGACACTTCTCAACACTGAGCCACAGCTGACGTCTCCAGAGATTCGTAATCTGATTGAAACGATTTGATAAAAACTCAGTGGTTACACACACAAGGGAACAGCTACATTTCTTGTTCTTTCTGAAAACATCTCTCACTTCCTGAGACAGCTCTAACCATGGGAAAAAGACTTCTCGCCTGTCCCTCTTATTAAACTTTTCAAATACATTCACTAGGCCAAGCAACTGGGGAATGAGAGCATGAAGACGCGAGGTGTGTTTCTTGAGTAAATTAACTACAAGTCTGTTTGGCTTTGCCCACCTATCTCTGATACAACCATCTCTATCTTCAGCCCCTGGAGAGCAGCTGTATCTCCTCAGCATGTTTTCATTAGACGCACAAAAAAAAATGACAAAACAAAGGGATTTTGTTTAGGTAAAGCAGGTCAGAAAGTTATTTTGAAAGTAAGTATATAGCTTTAAATATTATTTAAGGGAATAAGTGAAACCATGTAAAATGATCAGAAACTGATTAGAAACTGAAAGTGGACCTCAACGTGCATTTGAGTATTTCAAAGGAAAACCTTCTGAAATCCACATTTGCTCCAAAATTTTAACAGCATATTAACTTATGGTAAAGAGCTGCATCAACCAGTGAAAACTACTTAGTAATGTAAAAATTAATTTACTCCAGGGTAGAGGATTACTATCCAGCAACAGTAGGAAACCTGTGTTCAAGAGGTGGATACCAACCACAGGCACTTTTTTCTTTTTTAAAGCATTAAAACACACATTTTCCTATCATCCTGTAACATAGCCAATATGCAAAACCTATTCAGCTCTGTGAGGAACAGGAGCAGGCTGTGTCAACTGGCCTGGCAGGAGCACACTGTCATGAGTGCTGCTCAGACTCAGGGCAAAACAGATGAGCTATAAAATGCCTCTAAAGTAGGTCTAGCCAAGTTTCTTCTGCCAGAAGAAACTACTTGTCATGTCCAGCCAGTTACTGGGCACACCTCCTATTCACCATATTCCAAAAAAATTCCAGCCAGTTACTGGGCACACCTTCTATTCACCGTATTAAAAAAAAAAAAAAAATAATCCATCAGAGGCTGTTTTTAAATATCTTTACCTTGACTGTACAGTGACAATAACCACTGGCATATTTTTCTCCAAATTCAAGCACATATTTTTATCCAGAACCAATTTTAATAAACAATTTTTCAGTTGTTTCAAGAAAAGCATAATGCTGCATGCAAAAAAAGTTGTCTTCTAGGATGTACCAACAGTATACTTTCCTGAAGCTTGTCCCCATAGAACTGATAACAAAATTCCACATTGAAGAGCCACAGATTATTAAGTCACATACAAGTTCCAAGGCTAAATAAACATCAATGCTTGAAAATTCACAAAACGCCTTTAAGGCAGTTAGCATAAGACCTTTCTAAACTATGAAGAGTTACCACTTACTACACCATGTAACCTTGAAAAGTGATTTAAGAACACATTTACTGGTCAATAGTTTTCAGCTGCAGATTAACAAACATTCTCCACCTGGCTGGGCAAGCAGAGATATAATGCTGTTATCACATCATTTGGTAATACATTTAAAGAAAATTGCTATTTCAACTGAAATTCTTTGCAGATTACACAATTTTTCCCATTGCCTCAGAGAGAAAACTGCAGTATTGCTTGCTACTCAAACACATATCTGAGGATCATTTTCAGTAAACTAGGAGTTGCCATTTTTGCTGTTATATCCAGTTTCTTTCCCCCCTCAAATCCGGCATTTGGATGAGCAAATTAGACCATCTTCAGGAAATAATTAAGTCTGCCAGTAAAGAATTCTTGTTGTAACAAGAAAGGAATGGCAAATTGATTTCCTAAGTACCAAATTATGCGGGATAACAGCTGATAAAAGGCCTGAAAATATATCTGCAGGGCTAACGAAAATGAGCACTGCTGTTAGCTACGTGTTTTTCAAAACTGAGATGTGAATGCTGACAGATGCTTGAAGACACATTAAAGGAACAGACTACTTTTGGTGACATAGATAAGTCAAGTGGCAGCCAAGATCCCTATAACCAACAGCTTTATGGCAGGTGTCAGGCCTAGAGAAACTGTCAGAGCAACCAAAATGTTAACTGTGCCTTTTTGCATGTTTCCATGCTCCTGCCCACAAGTAAAACTGAAGACTTTCCAGATACACCGTTTTAGTTAAGTTCCTAAACTGGTATCATGCTGTATTGCCCTACATTCAGTACTTTCAACTGTGCTTACCTACTCAAAGTCTAAAAAAATGCAGTGATTACCTACACTGTCCTCATACCATCTACACTGATTAACAATATAAACTTAATTTCTCAGTGGCCATACACAAACATGGAATTGCCACAAGGCCCTAAGTGAATAAAGACCCATTCTCCATGAGTGTTCCATATTCACCACAGCTATGACTTAAAACTCATGTGATTGCTACTGCAAATACTACAGCAAATTACCACCAGCTGCACCTGTTTATCTTGTATTCACTTGGTCAGAAATACAAATAATGCATTTTTGCATGTAATATGGAAGCTTCAAGAAAGATTTTTTTCTATTTACAGATAACTCAAGCAGACTTGGCAGTATTTTTAATCCCTCAAATTCCTCCTACTGAAGTTATTGAGTGAATTCATTTAAACACACCTTACTGCTTAACTTAACGGGAAGCCATCCTCCTCCTGATCTCAGATTTAAAAACACATTATTTAACGTTATGCTTTCTGACAGATTATAAGCAGTTCAAAAACAAACCAACCAACCCTTTTACTTCTCCCAACAGATGCTGATTGTTTATTTGCTGTTTCTCCTCCAGCGCGGGCAGTTCCCAAAGCCCCGAGGAGCGCCCAGCTCTCCCACGCCACCACTTTCACACGGACAACTGAACGCCGGCATAGGCGCACCTCTCGGACGGCCCGGCCGGCGAACTGCGTTAAGAGATTTCCCCGAGGAGCCGATCCCGATCGGCGCCGGCTACCCGACGGCCTTTTCCCGCAGCCCGGTCCCAGCTGCTCAAGTGCCGTCGAGGCGCGGGGAGCGCTGCTCCCGCCGCGCCGGCAACCGTTTAACGGTCACGCTGCTCCATCTGCCTCCGCCTCCCAGCTGGGCTCGGCCGGGCTCCGCGGTCCCGTACGGAGCTTCCGCCCCTCTCCCTCCGCCGCCGAAACCATCTCTCGCCCTGGTTGCGTCCCAAACGCCGCACCCCGCCCCGAGCTGCCCCCTCGCACCTTACCTCACCCGGCCCCACACACGGCCCCCGGGCCTCCCAGCCCGTGCGGCGAGCAGTGCTTACCCTGCGGGCGGTGGGGCCGCCGCGGCCGGAGCGCGGCCGTCCATGCTGGCGGGACTGAGTGAGCTCCGGTCAGCTCTCGAGAGCAGGGCGGGTGTAAACGCTGGGTCCGCCCGCACAGCGCCGCGGCTGCCGGCCTCACCTGCTCAGGGCGGGCCGAGGAAGACGGCCCCGCTCTGCCGCCCCCAGCGCCGCCTTGACCCAAAACCCAGGCATTCCCCGCTGTTTACAGCACGGCCATGGGGCGCCGGCCGCGGACACGGCTCGGCTAGGCTGCTTGCGCCGGGGCGGCTGCGTGCTGAACCACACCTTGGGCGGAACGGGGCAAAGACACAAAAGCAAAAAGAAACTTCGCGGCCAGAAACTTGAACCGCTGAACCGTCCCCGCTCCGCCACCCGCGCAGGAACAGAAGCTCCCTGTTCCCGTCCCAGCTCCTCCCTCCCTCTCCCGCCCACCCGCCTCCACACACCCGGCACCCGGCCCTCCCGCCCGACGCCCGGCCGGTGCGGGGACTCGGCCCGGCCACGGCTGCCAAGAGGGCCCGGGCTGCTCCTCGCGGCTGGAATTTTCCTCTCCCCGAGCAAAGCGCCCGCGGCCGCCTCGGGCTCGGCCCTTCCCCATTCCAGCCACCAGGGCGCGGGGCGAAAGCCCTACAGGTGGGGGGTAGCCGGGCCAGGAGCCCGCTCTGGGCTCCAGCGCCCTAAGGCAGAGCCATTCTGCTCGGGGAACAAAGCTAGCGCACCGTGTGCCCGTCGTCGTGCGCGCCGGGACTTGTCTCGGGTGTGTGCGATGAAGTAGCCCGGAGGTGGATCCCAATCCGCATTCCCTAGCCGCCGGCTGTGCGTGGGGCCGCCGAGCTGGCTGCATCACAGTGTGACCCATCCGCGTCACTGGGTGCTAACTGCCGGTGTTAGAGCGGTTTCAGCTCCATCTTCAGCTCGCTGTTTGAGCATGATAGCAGCTCACCCCTTCCTGTGTGACAAGCTGCTCCTTTGCCATACCTAGCGAGCAGATCTGGCAGTGCATGCTACCCACCCGTGTGGGCACTGAGCGCCTTTCCTGCTGTGCCGTGGGATCAGGAGGTGATACAGTGGCACAGTCACATATATGCAACTCTTTATGCAGGTAGTATTTTGGCCAGTGCTCAACAGAAGGTGAAAAACAGCCAATGACAGAGCATTTGTACCTTCTTTTTATTTTTTTCCATCGGGAAAAAGTAGAACATTGCGTTCTAGTAAATGTCCCTTTCCTGACTAGTTCTAGGATTACATATCTGGAAAAATTATTGTAATTGACCATTCTATGCTAATGTTTTTCATAATATGGACAGTGTCTAGTATAATACTGTATATAGTATAATGCAGATATGGCAATTTAATAATATTATACTTCTCACTGGATGCCCTTCTTATTTGTATTGTGCTTCTTTAATAAAGATTTTCTTTTATTTTCTGCTTCTTCAATAGTTGAAATAACCCTGACGTTGCCTGTTTTGACAGACTGCAGAGGTTGTTCACACCCTGAATAACCACATACCATTACTGGGCACGCCCCATGAACCTGTGTACCTTTCTTAAACCAAAAATTTAACCACTGATGAGTCAGACGGATTTTCCGTGGTGCAGTTTTCAAAGTGTTCAACGAGTTGATCAGTAAGAAGAAACTTGAGAACAAGCCCACTGAAGACCTTATGTAAGTCTCTGACCCATTCTCTCTCTTGACAGTCCACTTTCTTTTCTCACGCTCCTCAAACTGTTTGGGCACTTCCTAGGTTAGGATGAAGGCTGACAAAGTCCTTTGTACGTTGACTGTTCCTGCAGTCAGGGCAGGGTAAACTTTCTGCATTCAATATGTAGCCTCAGTACTTCTTGAGCAAAACCATTAAGTGACTTCATTTTCTAAATGGTAGTGAAACTCCCTTGTTGCAAAGGTGTCAGATGACTCAGCATTACAGTGCTGTTTCAACTGAACTGAAGACCATCATAGCTGATTGTATATTAGAATAATTGCATGTTGGTGTGATGTTGTCATCTCTTCTAGCTGGACCACCAGCAGAAAAGAAACTGTTGTACCATTGTCTTTAAAATCTCACTTGAAAACCAGTATATGCTATAGTCTAATTCTTTTGGCAAGTACTAATGCCATGAAGATTGAAGTCTATTGAATAGCTCTCATGAGCTAACAGTAGAAATTCAGTAAAGCCAGGGAGGAAAGTGACAGCAGAGAAATAACCTAAAAAATTGTTAGTGGTGGCAATTTGCAAGAGACTGGGGAATTATCTAAAAAAGCAGTTCACTGAATAATGCCAACCTCACTTAAGAGGGGGAAGATTATGCTTATTTAATTACACTACCACTTCTCTTACTCAAATCTCAGTTGTTAACTAAGCACGTCTGAGATACTAATCCCCAGAAACACTGTAGGCTCTAAACTTGAGTGATTGCAGGCCATGTTCTGCAGTGACAGTTTTATGATGACTAGACTGAAAATCATTTGGGTTTAAGAGATACTGGAGATAACATTTGTCCTAGGGATCTGTTTTTAAAAATAAGTTCTGGGTGATGATGGCACTTTGTTTTTTTAACAATAGAAAATCACTTCTGTGTTCCAGTTTCAAAATATGTTGACAGCCACATACTGGTTTGTTTTTTTTTTTCTATTTTCACAAAGTTACCAACTTTGTCCTGAACTCAGAATGTTGCTCATATAAAGAAATGTAACTTCCATACACAATAAACCGAGGGCTGCAACAGAGAATACCAAGCGGGTTATTAACACACTATTCCTATGCCTCCTCTTGAATTTTCCAAAGAAAAACATTTAAAGCAAAGTTCCCTAGTTTTTTCATGCTGATCTGTGAAGATAGCATTGCAGCAGTTAATGAAGTGGCAGGTTATTAATTGCACAGCTCCAATAATGTAAGCCTTTGTCTACGGTTTGAGCTAAAACAATCATTTATCTGGAGGCATTAATCCCCGTGACAAGTAGCCCTGCACTGCATTTAGTGAACATATTTGGTGCCATTGTATATTCAGTATAAATGTTTGCAGATTAATACCTAGTTCTGATAACTGTTAGTATAACCTTCAAGTTATGCTTGTAGTGAGAACTATTATTTGCAATTGCTATTTGAAAGAGAACCTCTGTCTTAGGTAGAGATGCAGAGTTTCAGGCAGCTTACTAACTATGGGGTTTTTATACAAGTTAAATTACTAAAAACAAAGTCCTGCCTATTCTGAAAAAGTAATATCCCATGGCATTTTTGTAACAGTCAGGAGTTGTCCTAGGTGGCTTTCGGAAAATCTCCATGCCTTTACCCACACAGTATTTTAGTGCTGGTGGTTGCTCTCCTCTGTTCAAGAGGTTGCCACAAATGTGGAATACAAATATTTTGGGATGAAAGTTGCTGTAGAAATGTAACAGATTTTCAAACAGGTATGCCTATTATTGGCTGTGGGGAAAGCCATTAGAAATGTTAAACAGACAACAGGAGCCATACAATATTTTTCATTGTTGCAAAGGTCTGTTTACAAGGTATCTCTTTTAAAATTTATTCATATATAACTGCATATTAGGGGCCTATCAAGATTTAAGGATGTAATCTGAATGCTCTCTTAATGCAGTTTTCTACATAGTGTGAAATAAAATAGGGAATTGAAGGGTGTTTTCCTTCTTAAATTAATTCTATGATGCATAATTAAAATGTATTAGAAAAGTGAACTGGTTTATTCTGTATAGCAGATATGACAAAAATTGGGGGGGGGACGTGTTACCTTTACGGCGTAAAGATAAAACAAGGAATTTATTATATGATTCTTGCTTTTGTTTAAATGAAAATGTATGTAATTTTTTTTCTACAGAGCAGGTAATTAACTTACACTGCATCTTGTTGAACAGTTGCCTTTTCTGTGTTTGCATTCCAGCCTGTGGGTGAGGTTTTGGGAAGCATGCACACACATGCATATAGCCACTGAAAGTATTGCTGCAGGCACAGGGACAGATTTTTGTGCCCCTCTAAACTGTGTGCTGAACTCGGTGCTGATGAGGCCACACCTCTTAACACTGTGTTCAGTTTTGGGCCCCTCACTACAAGAAAGACATCTCTGAGATGCTGGAGTGAGTCCAAAGGGCAACAAAGCTGGGGAAGGTTCTAGAGAACAAGCCTGATGAGGAACTAGGATTGTTTAGCCTTGAGAAAAGGAGGCTCAGGGGAGACTTTATCATTCTGTACAACTATTCGAACGGAGGTTGTAGCTAGGAGGGTGTCTGTCTCTTCTCCCAAGTAGCAAGCGATAGGACAAAAGGAAATTGCCTCAAGTTGTGCCAGGAGAGGTTCAGATTGGATATTAGGAAAAAAGTCTTCATGGAAAGGGTTATCAGGCATTGGAACAGGCTGCCCAAGGAAGCATTTGAGTCGCCATCCCTGCAGGTGGCACCTAGGGACATGTTTTAGTGGTGGACTTGGCAGTGCTACGTTAACATTGGACTCAATGATCTTAAAGGTCTTTTCCAACCTAAATGATTCTATGATCTCACCTATAAATACACAAGAGGAATAGTAAGCATTTTGTTAACACATTTTTGTAAGGAGCTCCGGGAGCATTTCTAAGTAGTAAAAGGTTATAACCATAAATAAGTTAAAATTAGTATTTCTATTTCTCATGTTAAATAACCTTAGTGCCTGGAGATGATGCAATTTGCTAAAATCTCAGCTAGTTAACAGTACAACTGGGATGGCACTACTCTATATCACAACTACTTGTATTCTCTACTTTCACCAGCAGATGATCTAAAAGAAAACTTGATTACAATAATGAAAGGCATCTGCCTAGGTGGATGCAATATTTTTAAGTACATGGAAAATTATAAAACTTGTTTTAAAATGAGTAGGCTCAATATTTGCATCAGTGATTTACTAAGTAGGGCACTGATACATGGATTTGATAAACAACTGAGCAAAAAGACATCCTATGCAATATGTTGATGGATTTATATTCAGTTTACAGGAGGGCTACTGCATTTTTTTTTTTTTAATAGAATAGAATAGAATGGAATATTTTAATAATTTCTACCTAGGTCATATCTACACAAAGACAGGTTTCACTCTAAGAAGGAGATGGATCACATTATTCTAAGCTGTAAGCAATGCAGTTGGCAGTTTAGTGCTTTGGCCAGACAGGTGAACTACAAGTAAGACTATGAAAAGGTACCCCATATACTGTCAGATATAGGACTAAGGCATTTTTGTCTTTTATAGAGGACTTCTGCAATAGCTGCCACTACATATAATAGTAAACACAGGGTTAGATCCAAAAGTATTTTTTTCTTTCATTAATACTGTCCCACATATACTTTGCTCCTAATGTGTTTCAAGCATTTACTTTCTTTGAGTTACATTGTCCTTTTAGGTCATATTTAAGATTAGCATGATGCATTCCCTTTGCTACCATTATGTTTTTACTCTGCTAGTGTTTTATTTTTGCCTTTGGAACATCGAGGTGATTGTTTTACCACATTACATGCCATGGTTTGTAAGTTACTTTGTTTGTTGAACAGAATTTTTGGGAAATGCATAAAATAACCATTAGTGAGGTATTTGTGTGGACTAACTTTGCACTTGAATAATATTAGAAAGCGCTTAAATGATGTGGAATAGTAAGTGATTTAAGATAGAGGATCACATACGTCCTAAAGTATATCCTGTTGCAACATTAATTATTTTTAAAAAAACAGCTTTATCTAATGCTTTCAAATCATACTAACCACAGTAGTTGCAATGAAGAATAGATAAGAATGAATTTAAATGTTAATCCTACCTAGGGTTTAGAAGAAACAAGTTTACTGAATTGCTATCATGCACTAAATTTACAAATTATGAAAGTATATAACCAGGAAAGTATGCAGTGCAAAAATCATCATCACTGCAGTCTGTAAAGTCTAACCACTAAAAATATTTATGGAAAAATAACCCCTTTGGAAAAAAAAAGTTTATAATATTTGTTCAAGTGATAGTAAGGCATTAGCTTATGTCTTACTGTACAATAACACAAGAAACATAATCTCCTTTTTCTATTAGAAAAATAGACTTAAATCCAAAAGATGTGGGAATTTCTTTATCAGAGATACAGAAAATGTAGCAGTAGTAAGGTGTCATAGAGGAGTTATCTTAGGTCCTGAAATCTATATTGCTATGGTTATACTGTATCTTGAAAACAAGGTGTATTAGCCCAGGAGAAGCTTTATGCTGCACAAATTTGTATCTCTTGGTACTTCAGCTAGCCTGCTCAGAACTAGTCTGGGTAACTACAGGGCTCATGCTTTCTGGACATCCTCTGAGGCACTGCATACATTTAGGTGGAATCTAGTGCCATATGTTAAGATGCTTTTCAAGCACGGAAAGGGAGTTAAATATTTAACTCGGATGTTATGAACTGCACACTCTGATTAAACAACTGAATAAGTGGGGAAGAGAGACGGAAAAGGTGCTCCTCCTCTGGAATGCTAATGAGTAAGAGACACTGCTCTATGTGCAGCACTCTTACTCAGGTATGCTTTAGGGACCTACCACTGGAATGGGCCCCACAGCATTGCTCCAGAGGGAAGTATTCATCCTGTCTATTTTAAGCAAAGGATGGTACTGCAATGTTCAGCACAGACAAATCCAGGATAATTCTGATTACATCTGTGCATACAGTAAATTCTAGGGACCTGGAAAAAATCTGTTTGTCAAAGATAAAAGGCTCATCCCACCTTCAAATGGTGGCAGTTTCAAGAATACAACACTGCAGTATTTACGTTACATTGTAGGTATATATGCTGCTTCACAAATCCAGAAATTATGAGTGGTCTAAACTTTCAGTAAACTGGATTATTTTTTTTCCCCAATAAACATTTGAATAAAAGTCACAAACAGGTACTTACATAAAGGTTTCAGCCAGAGCACCTAGCAGAGTTTACCAACTGTGACAATTCCCACAACCTTTTCAAATACAATTTCCAACTATATCACTTATCGCTATGATTCTAAGAAGCAAGAATGAACACAGTGTTTTTACACAGCTCAAGGCTGTGTACTAGGATAATATGGCTTTATGCCTAGTGTTTGTCTCATCAGAGGGAGGTGAAATACCGGCTGCAGAAATTCTTTGAGGTCTTCAGTTGAAAATTATTACTGATCTGAGTTTGAGTTTGCATAACTAATTTCAAGTCCTTTCAAGGCCCAGCTCTGACTCATGTTTCTTTTCTGCAGTTTGCCAGTGTCTCCTTACAGATTTACTTCAGTTGTGAGCACCTATGTGTAGTCAACGCAGCTTGTGCAGACATGTCAAAGACAGTTTGAAACTAGCAGTTGCCTGAAGCTCAGCACAGGCTAACAACTCCTTTTCAGAGCCAGGTTTCCTGGAGAAGCAAAATTCTTTATCTCTTTAGCCATTCTTAGTAGCAGTACACAGTACAGGGTAGCTCAAGGACAGCACAAGTATGTTCTCTGGTATGTATGCACCAGTATATATATCACTGTATTTCCCCTGTAAACATAAAATGGTAATTAAGCAGCAAAGTAGTTTCACAAATAACTATAGTGTAAAATCAAGCATAATGATGCTTAGAATTCTGACGTGTTAATTACTATGTATACATGCAGCAGTTTACATTGGTTATTATTCACTCTAGCTAAGTACTGTATGCTAATCATAGACAAAAGTTGCATTAAGTTGTCCAGATAGTTCTATTAAAGGAAAAAAAAATAAACAAGCTGGGCTAAAGCTTTAAATGCTCCACCTGAAACCAGCAAACAGAAATGCCCTTAATTCAACCAATATGACTTGGGCATTAGACCAAATTTAGAAGACTGTGCAATGCATAGCAGTACCACTGCACAACTAAAAGATCTGAAGAGTCAACTTTTAAATTGCTCATTAGAGGTACCGTTAACCTTCTCCTTTGAAAAGAAAAAAAACCCAACTAAATACAGCAAAAAGATTTTGAATGCATCATCCAGTCCCACTCCACTCCCAATGTGCAGCTCCACTGTCACACATTTACGCCAGATGTGACATTGCCATCATCATTCTATACTGAGCCCTAGGCCACTCAACTGCTATAAGAGCACTACAGCTATTTCTGACTTTCTGGAATGGGGCCAATATTTTCCCCAGAAATAAAGGTTAGAAAATGAAAAGTGCACCAATTGTATCTCTCTTATCTCTTCCTGGAGAAGACTAGGCAAGTTAATGGGAAAGAAATCCATCAAGAGTTGTTAAATACAAAGCACTGTCTCTGACTCAGGAAGTTCCTGAACCACAGATTGCTTGATGGTAGGAATACTTGTGGAAGCGTATAATGTTCCATCAACATCCAATTTTGGACATTGTCTAAGACAGGATACTGGGCTAGATAAGACATTCAATCTGACACAGAGAGGCCATTCTTACGCTCTGAGGTTCTTGAGATATATTTGGAGGTCTGAAATAGAAAGGCCTGATTTTTAATAAAGGTAAAGGAGTGCTATAGATGTTTGTGGTTTCTTTGAACCTACTGTAATTATTTCAGGATTTTGCCTTCAGTCTTATTTTTTACCGTTGTAATGCACCACACCTTTCAAGTATTAGGCATTCAAAGAGCTGGTAAAGGCAGTTTGGTGGTGTTAGAAGGTAAATTACAGCTCTGCTGAATGCTTTGCTTGGGTATTGGCTTTAGAAGCTCTATGTAAAGCAGTGGTGCTGAATGGCCTTATTAACAACTCTGAGGCCAGTGTGTGTGAAAGTGACAGCACTGGGACAAGGAGATGTTTTATCTCTCCCTAGCAGTGAATGAAATGCTTATTGACCTGGTTGAACTTTAAAAGTCAGCTCATTATAGTCAAATAGAAGTTCTTGGGCTTCATTCCAGATTACAGATGCACAAAGATAAGCATGTATATGCTAATTAAATGCATCAGAGTTTATATAGGCCAAACAGTTAAAGAGAAAAGTTTGAAACAGGGTTGAACTGCTCAGATGCAAAAGCAGAAGAAAACAGGGGAAATAATCACCCTAAATGCTTTGTACTCTTTTTTATTTTGCTACTTATAAAACTGCATTTGAGAAATAAGCGGCTGTAGACTCTGGTCAACATGGCATCAATCTGAACTGAGTCACACAAACATTTTTCAAGTGAACTAACTCTTGTCTCTTGATTTTACAGACAGAACCCTCTGCATAACCTGTTTTAAGCAATTCAAGATGCACCTCAGAAAATCCTTGGCCCAAGGGCAGAAGATTTTTAAAACATTTAAAGTGAATGAAAAAAAACAAGGAGATAAAGCTGCACAATGGTTTAGGAGATAAATTCCTGGAAGGGCAAAAGGAAATTGTTTTAAAACATCAACTGTGATTATCAACGTTAAAAGGAAACATGAAATTTTTCAGTTTAAGATATGAAGACTGTGATGACAGGAAGAGAACCAAGAGGTAAAAATGTCCAGCAAGGCCAGACTACACTATACACAAGATATAGGGACAGATTCAAGTAAAAATAATGTTCTTGGACTGGACAGATGGTTAACCATGCATACTAAGGCTTTAATCTCCAAGTCACTCTGTCCTCTGTACATCAGAGTGACTATTAGGCTAGGCTGTATGACTATTCATCATAATCTCTAGCAAATAAAATATCCCTATAAATCATTCCTTTTCCCTTTTTTTTTTCTTTTCAAGCCACCTTTTTTTTCCATATCACATGCCACTGATAAAAAAAAAGTGCAGAGTCCATAAAGAATAGTGCAGTACAAATTTTGCCACAACTTCATTCTTAGTCAGGACTGAGAGAGTTTAATGCTCGTACTCTTCAAGGTCTGTGCTCCAATGGCCCTGATCAACTGTCTAAGCCTGAGTCAGGAAATCAGATTTGTTACTGTCTTAACGTGTGAAAAGAACTAAAGCAGGATGGAGCTTCATCAAGCAGCTATCATTCACATGTAAACCTGAAAGGCAGCGAATGTGAGTCTGAATTTAGGTCTTTCAAACTGAAATGGTGGAGACAACTATATCTAATTATCTAGAC
Source organism: Pezoporus occidentalis (assembly GCF_034315485.1). Lineage (NCBI taxonomy): Eukaryota > Metazoa > Chordata > Aves > Psittaciformes > Psittacidae > Pezoporus > Pezoporus occidentalis. The sequence goes on from NW_026915527.1 coordinate 166,525, forward strand.
TACTGCAATTTTTGGTTGGAATTACTGAATGCAAAATGACATTATTTTTGCCCATAATTTTCAATGAAATACAGATTTTTAATCCTTGATACAGAATAAACATGTAGCTGACAAGTAAACTCTAGTTCACAAAGATTTAAATCACTAATACTTAACCTGAATACATCCTTATTCTGTTATTCTGATGCTTATGAATTGCAAAACAGACTAAATATATGTTCTGTTGAAAGCAGAACAAACAATAAAAGTGAATCTTGTATTCTGAGAGTCAAGGAGGCATAGAAACATGTATTGCTTCTCCAGTAAAACAAAGCATTACTTCTACAAAGAAGAAAACATACTGATTCACCAATGCAGAGCACAGACACCCTGGATGAACTCCAACCAAGGGCAATATCCTTTGTGATTCTTAGAGGTGCAAATGTACCTGATGTTTCAAGGTTCAAATGTGTGTTTTCAAGGTTTACCTTCTTCCTACTATTCAGGATAAGAAGTCTAATTTTTCAAAGGTCAGATACATTTAAGTCCCCATTTGTCTTTGAATTAGTGCACAAAAGCAAGTAAAAGAGAGGACTTGATAGGGATCACATAGATGGGGAGTAATGAGGAAGTGGAATTGTCTTAAACTATTTTTAAACATATGAGGAAACTTATTTTTTTCCCCCTTTCTTTTTCCTAATAAATTTTATTATAGTGGACAACATTACCTTGCTTTATACATGATGTAATGCTGTCTTGCACACTATTATTAAGACTTTTAGTCCTAATGCTGCTTACAGCAAGTTTTTTGTGTGTAGTTTATGATGGAGAATTTAATCATAAGCCTGTTCACCTGCATGAGGCAGACAGCTGGAAACTGCTGTGCTATCTTGTGAGAGAATTTGTACTAGGATTTCCATCTGTGCTATATACGTGCCTGGAAGGGTACCAATAACAATTACTGATCATTGCAGAGATCATCCCTAACTGATGGCTCTTTCAGTGTCATTTTTGAACACATTCCAGTTTTCTTTAAGTTCAGAGAGAGATTTGAACCATAGTGCTAAGGGAGAAAAAAAGCCAGGAGGCAGATTTCAGAGTAACAGCTATGTCATATATTGAAATTCTATTTTTACACGTCCATTTTTCTAGTTTTTACTGAGTCTCTCTCTTAACTCCAAACTAAATCATGAGATATATTCTGAAAGTTACTTCAGTGAAAGAATCCTCGACATCTAGGGCCTATGATAAGTAAAGAAGTACTTTGCAATCTTCAGCAAAATAGAACACGGTGGAGATAGTGAGGGCAGTGTTCAGAATTCATTATCACAGTCACTGTGAAGAGAATCTTCTCTTAAGTACTGTAGCAATTATGTGTAGCTAACTATTCAAACAGGAACCTAAGTTGTATACAGTTCCTTAAAAAAAAGACTGAAATCTGAAAGCTTGTCTTATGGCTGTGCAAGTCAAATACATCCAGGTAAAAACAAGCATACAGCACAGAAAAGGTATCTGAGGTCAGTATGATATGACAGAGAACACCAGCAATCTGAAATGTGCTTAAGTCACGGCAACTTTAACCTGATGCTGGAAGAAAAAAGTGATATGATATTTCTCAAGTCCTTCCATGCCACACAGCTTACTCCTTGTGTTTATCCAGCAAACCTGCTTTTCCAGAGATCTCTCCAGGTTGCACCAGATAGCAGCAATTATCACACATTGCAAAATGCCATAGTAGACAGCAATCTGATTAGAACTGTAGCATTTCTTTTGCAAACAGTCTACTTCAGTTACAGATTAACAGAAAGGATTTAATTTATTGAAGGAGAAAATTAGTAGCTGATAAAACCAAGGTATGAAAGAAAGCATGATGGAAATTACAGGAAAACTTCAGGACCTGATTTTAGTAAATGTTTTACCTTTGGCACTTTTAGGTGAGAAGTCTCATCAAGACCAAATAAACTTTCCATTATTAAAGATTAATTAGAGATTATTAAAGGTTTCACCTTGTCCAGTGAAAAAAACACAGTGATTTTACTGATTTGTAAAAGTCAGCTCAACATCCCTGAAGTCAGGCCTCAAATTAACATAGTAAGCGTAACAAAAAACCCGACCTTGTTGGAATAGTGGAATTATAAACTAATCTATTAAACTTTTCATAACTGCCACCATGGAACATGGAGGTAAAGGAATAGGGTGGTAATGTCTTTTCCCACTTCTGCTATAAATCTCACTTATCTCTCCAGGATCTATGTGACCAGCACATCCTGCTTGAACAGTATTCACATTTAATCTGTAGTACCGGAAACAAAAAGGAGGAATAATAAAATGGGTAGAATTCCCTGCCAAACTTATAACAAACGGCAAGTTCCAACAACTTCTCCTGTCCTCCCTTTCACTACCCAGAAGCATATGAAAGGTAACTTGCAGTTTAATCTCTTTAGCAATATCTGACCCAGCAGACTTAAGAGTATTTTTTGTATTCCCATACCTAGACAAATTCACTATGCACCATAAGCCTAATTTACTAGAATGTTGTAGAGCCCATTGTAAGGATGGGGGGATTCTATAGAAACAGATCTCTGTGTTAGCCAGAAAGAAAAGCTTTTCTGAATTTCTTTCACCTGGCAATCAGTGTAACCCTAGTCACTTTTCAAATTGTCAAGGCTCATAAACTATTTTACTGGAAGTGTGAATAAGCAGAAAGGCTTCTGTATTAAAAATATGATTGGCAGCAGCAAGTCTTAGCACACCATCTGCAGTGATTGCACTCAAATATTTATTATGTAAGTTCCACTACAGAATAGTCAATAAGCTTTGTCAGAAAGAGGGATGAGAGTTCAGAGGAGAACGCTGTATGTCAAGCAGCCTGTGACAGTTTAAAGAGACTACAGAAATATATGCATCCAGGAGAGCTGTCAGGCACTTAGAAGCTGGAATATAGCATTTAGTCACTCTCGGTTTCATGAATACGCACTGGATTATTATATGTAAGGAAACTGCAGTTCTAACGATACTGTGGACTGCAATACAGGTGCATGTGCTGCCAAGGATGACCTTCCTGACAAGCACCTTATCCTCATCTCAATGCTCTGGATTCTCAGTGACACACTTCACCCTCACTTTGACATAATGAATACAGACTTCCTCAGAACATTGTCTTAAAACCTTGAATGCCCAAAAGTCGAATGACTTGTCTCAAAAGGAGGCAGAAACTCCTCCTTCCTTGCTTTTTCTGTTTCTTAAAGGTCTCTTCTGAACTGTTATAGACTGCTAACTTTTTAACAGCCATCATTTTCTCTTCCTCAGGAATCTAAGGACCAACAACTATTTCACAAATAGGATTTGGATTGTTCTGTGCTTCAGGTTGTCTCTTATGCAGACTAATACTGCCCTGCCAGTGTTTGTTCAGCAGTTGCCATTGTCTGATACAATAGGCCTGGGTTACCATTTATCAGACCTGTTCTTCCAGCTAGTCTACATTCTGTGGCCTGGCCACTTCCAGGATGGGGAGATTCTTTACAAAAATACTTCTGATAATCACGTTCATAATAAATTTAAAACTGAAACAAATGCTCTGAAAAGTATTTTGATTAATAGTCCTGATATAATGCTTTTTTTTTTTTCCTCTTAGGCTTCTTGGTTCCAAGAAAATAAAATACCATCTTTCTACACTTCAGCTGGATTTCATTATCTTTTCCAAAATGTTCATATTTGCAACTTTAGCTGCTTTCTGCAAGTTCAGTGCAAGCTCTGCAGAGTAGCTTTACTGAAAGGGAGTTAAAAAAAATATCACTATGCATAAGTTAAGTGTAAAAGTCCATTAAAATGGAAAAGGTTAGAAATTAATAATAAAATTTAAAAAACTTTATAATTAACATGAAAAAGTTCTTCAAACAAAATGGTGTTTTTGCTTAGAAAATATCTGCCCATCTCTTACCACTCTTCTCACCGAGTCACAGAATTGCTCCCAGCACGTTTTTTTGCTCTTTCATATATACCCAGCTGTAGGTTCTCAGATTCTTTGCAGAAGACAAGTATGCTCAGTAAACCAAATACCACAAAGCTCCTGATACAAGTATGCTTAACTGAGATGACCATAAAATAATCCCTTGAATTCACTGTGGAGAGAAATGATCTACTGAATAGTATGAATGCCCTCTGCAGGTAGAACAAGAAACCACTGTAATTCTGGGATTGATTTCAGTTTGTCTATGAAGAAGGTTCTAAATAAACAAGTCTGTATTAGTCCTTATTAGCCTCTTCTGACATTATCTGAAAATTGTAAATGGTACAGTGGTATCTCCTGATATCACTGGTATAAATCGATCACAGACTTTTCACCAGTCATAAAAACAGGCTGTGTCTCTACTGCTGAATTATATAGAAACATAGAGAAAGATTGGACTCTGCACCCTTGTTCATCAATGCTGCTTAATTGTTACAACACTCCTAGCATGGTGTGACTGTACTAGCTAGTATTCTTTCCTATACCCTCTGTATGATGCTATCTGTGAGCGTTTCACAAGTCCCAATAGTTGTTGCACATCCTTCACATCATTCTAAATATTTTGAGCTGAAAAAAAGTCTCACACACAGACATGCATGCACACACAAATTATACCTAGAGCCAGAGCAATACTCTATTTTGTCCAGGTCACATCCAGGGCCAGCTGACATATATTTGTATTGTAGATATAACCAGTTCTTTGCCATCTGGCCTCTGATCAGGAGACCAGTCCCCTCTCTCTAAAGCCTCTAAACGTACTGCAAGAGCCAGGTTTTGAGGTAATCAATACTGCATTTCCCTGAAGGATCAGTTTAGTGTGGGGGACACCATACGTTAGGTAGCCCATGAGCATCAGGTGAAAATAGCTTCCCGTTGAAGCTGTTATCAAAGCACATGCTAAACCACCAGGCCTATATAGGCCTGCTCTGATCCTACTGCAGTCTGTCCACCACATATTGCCAGAGATTTCAGAGCCTCTGTCACAGCAATCCTCTATTCTTCACAGGAAAATAGCAGTCAGCAACTATTGTATGCCTGAACTCTGTGACATTCAGCCCCATGACCTCCATCTCAGCACATCCATGCTGGTTTTCTGATTGGCCAAGTCTGCTGTGGATGAGATCAACAAAAATATAAATATACACACTCAATTTAAGAGAAGAATGATCTCATCCCCTAGGCAAAGATGAACACGAATAAAACTGTTTGAAGACTATTATGAATTCAGAGAAGGAAACAAGGCATTTAAACACAGTCATTACTGGAATAAGAGGACTGATGGACACCATGTGGAGTGTAGTAAATGCCATCTGCAACAAGAGTAACAAAGCAACAAAAGTACTAGAAATCAAAACCAAAAAGGATGGTCGTGTGACAAAGAAAAATCTATAGCCATACTTAATAGTTGCCATCACCCTTGTTATTCCCAAAGGAGCTCCTAAGAGCTTCCATGAGAGCATGCCCAAGACATCTTGCTTCAGGGCAGATTCACTCAAGCAAATAGCCTTGATTTCAAGCTGCACATGAGCTGCAGTTCTAAATTCATATGCAGTACAGAGTAAGAGCATTCAAAGACTCTAGCTGCATGGACTTGCTTGTATTTGTCCCTAACTCTGCCATGGAAGTTCAGGTAAAGCATACAGTCTACAAAATCAATATACACCATTACAGTGCTTGTCTTTTCACTAAAAAATATGAACAAATTACTTCCTTTCTGTATTTCAGAAAGCAATGAGAGGTGTTTGCATAGAGCATCCTAAGCTACAAGCAGAATAAGAACTGAAGAGCAGAGAACTGTTTGATCAGCTTTGAGTTCAAAGACATGTCACAGCATATATAACTTGCAAACTGGATTATTGTGACAAAGGCAGTTATAAAAATACCTTTCTTTTCTTGTTCATACCTACAGCACACTTGAAAGTCAGTCTCCATATACATGGCTTTGGACTTGGTCTGATTCATTCTCAGTCTATCAAGGATATTAAGTCATATTTAAGGTCTATGAAAATCACATTGTATGAATGCTTATAGAGTTTTGAATCCTAATTTATATTTCAGTATTTACATTTTTTTTTTTTGCAAATGCAGCAATCTCAGTAGCTTACAGCAGAAAACCTAGTGCAGAGACATGCTTCTCATGGATGCTAAAGGTGTGCCAAGCACTGAGTATACAGAGCAACTATAAGAGCTCTGATTATCTGAAAATGCTTTTTTGAAAGTCCTGTATTAATGCCCCTCCTTTTATGTGCAACCTAACAGAGAGCAGATAAATCTTTACTTTTTTCCCCGATGCATCTGTTAAAACACTAATGGCAAGTTTACTTTTAAGAGTAAGTGTAACAATGAGCTTAGCAGCAAGAGGTTGGTTCCTTGGTTTATTTGCATGCTGTGTAACTTATCTGTTTTGCAAGTTTGCCCTGTTTCTAAATTGTATTTTCTCCTTGTCCTGTTTCTAAATTGTATTTTCTCCTTTCCAAAGAATGCACAGGTGGTTTTCAGGTTTTTTTTTTATATGTACGGTTGTAAGTGGGTTTGTTTTGTGTGTGTATGTACACATATCATGCCTACTTCCTGAATGCCACTATAGTTCAAACTCTACTTGATTTTCCTGGAGTTTATGTAACCCAAAATTTGTTACTTGCCATAAACTTCTTACGTTAACTGTGAGATCTGTAGCTGTCTCCACTGATACGCAAGCTAGCACTGTCTACATCCCTGTCCTGCCAAAGACCTGTCTAATTCATATTTCCTTCAGAAAATGCCACCACCACTATACCATTTGGCACTTTTTTGATTCTTTGTCAACTCTTTTCTTTCCAGTACAGCTACCTCAAGGCAGTTACTGCCAACGTTAAGCTTTTACTATTAAAAAAAACCCAGCTTAATTAACTTGCCAATACATTTTATTAAAAACAGACTATACACCTTGGGTGGGTTTTGGCAAAGTTCCCAAGCTAGGCTCTTTTTCACACCCTATTGCATAAACTGAAGTGAACATTTATCGAGGTGTCTGCAAGTGAAATATCCAAGAAAGCAGGGACTATAGAGCTGCCAGGTTTCAAAGTACCTGGGCATATCATTCAGAGCATCTAGAATGTAACATGTCAACAGGTTGTCACAGCCACAGACTGAGACTTAACAGGAAGGCAGAGCATGGTAAGTTTTCTGCATTTTTAACATAGGCCAATGCTTACTTTGTGATTTGCAGGAGGTTTTATGGTTAATACAATGTATATTAATTCTCAAGGCTCTTAAGATTATGAGTGTATCTTTGCATCTTAACTTAATTTCAAGATGGGATTTTTTTTTTTGTTAATATTTATTAGTTAATAACTATCATCTGCAGCTCCCATCACTCCTCCAAATATCATTACAATTATTCTTAAATCTACAAGGCAAATCATCTCAGTCTGATTAGGAGGAAGACTAGAGTTTTAACTTAAAACTATTAACATTTGAACTGAAAGTAAGTAATATAAGATAAATGATGAAATTAAACCCAACAATGATTACTGCTAGAAGAAAACTAGTAAGGATCCAGAGATTGATTTCCAAGAACTGCTGGGTATTCTGTTCCTCCATACTTATTCACATTTCCGTGTCATTAAGAAATGTGTGTAATAACCATTCTATAAAGAACAAAATAGAAAAATAAATGAATCGACAATGCACCATCACAACCCACATACGCTGCAATTAATTTTTGAGCACCATCTGCTGGTTTACTTGTAAAACAACAACTACATTTCTCAACTGCTGGTAACACGGGATACTTACCAGGTCTGTACTGACCTATCACTTATTTTGTTACATATTTACTAAAAGTTCCCACGAGTCACGCAGTATCATCATTCTAGTGGAAATAACAGAACTCATGTAATAATGGACAGCTATAGAGAAGATGTGTTGCAAAAGTTAAAATAGCTGCTCTGTTGTTAACATGGGTTGAGATAAGCCTGTCACAATGATGTTTTTAAGCTGAAAAGGTTTCTGAGGTACACTGAAAATGAAAGCAACTTAGCCACTGTTTGTGTCTTAACATACCACATGTCACCCCTACCACAACTCTTCAGCAAGGAAACAAGAGGTATCAATGCTGTCTTTTATTTCTTGCAGATTCTTAGACACTACTGGAAAGAGTTATAGAGAAATCTAGAGAGAATCTCACCTTCAAATATATTATTATGACTACTTCATGCTCACCTCTTGCTCCTAGCAATACAGTGCCATCTGGTTTTTCTTTTGTCTTTCTCCTTACTCCTTTTCAGTAAAACTTTTAGGACAAGTTGACAAGGTCCTGTGTTAGGAGCCTGGATTTTGACGGGGTTAACTATTAGCAAATCTGGAGTCTTTTTCCTTCTCTCTAAACACTAAATAAATATTTGCTAAGGTTGCATTTATGGAAATACTTTGTAATAGAAGAAATCTGTACTTGCTTTCTGTTAAAGATAATTTGTTTCCAGTTTGAACTGACCTGTAAGTGTCCAGTTTTGAAGACAGGATTTGAATCTTGTCACTTTGTTCCTATGCTTCTGATAAATGTACTTAAGTATTTTTTTAATACCTAAAAAGAAAAAAAAAAAAAGAAAAAAAAATAGTTTCAGTATCAAACTGAAGGTATAACCTGCAAGGCCTAGATATAAAATGCTGGTCTGGTGATATGCTGAACAGTTATTTACTCAGTTTTAATACTGAATTAGTGAATAGTCACTAAAAATTTTCAATTGAAATATTAATTTATTTATATTCCACAATTTCCCTGTTTACTGCCCAGAATATTGTAGTCAGTCTGGGTATATTCTGTATAATGGTCAATATTTCACTGTAGACACTTGTCAAGAAAATCATGACTCCTACAATATGCCAACAAATGCTTAACCCTTTTTTCTTTTTTTCATGTCAAGCACATAGGACAGCTTCTGCATTTTTAGTTAACTGTATATGTTCAGGACTGAGTCTCTGGATCCCTGTGGAGGCTCACAAAAATTTAAATCAAAGTAGAATAGCATGCAGACTGCTACTGTTCATGAGTGGAGTCTTAAGAATTAAAATATGCTTCATATTTCAAGGAACCCTAACACTTCACACAGCAGAAAAAAACCCCCACCCAAGTTAGTCTGTATCAAAATGGTTGTAAAAAGAGAAAATGCAGTGAATTCTTAATAACCATTAATAATTTGCAGGAATCCCAAGGGCATTGATAGAGTTTCATTTACAAGAATACAAGAGTAGAGTTAGTTAGAGTTAGGAATAAACACAAATAGAAATGTTTCTGTGATTCCTTTATATTCCAATTAAGACATCATTATTTTTGCATTTGCAAAACAGCAGTTTAAAGTTTTGCTTTGTGCTCTCTTGTTTTTTCTAAAAGGGGTAAGTCTAGTATGATGAAACTATATAAACCACTTTTTATTTATCATAGTTCTATAGAGGAAGAAAATTAACTAAAAAGTTTAATACAACAGTTTATCTAGTTGCCTGGTTGTATCTAGTTCACTTCATCTTTTCCCACTAACAACTTTTTTTCTCTTGGGTCACAGTGATATTCTTCCTAAACCTGTACCAGTCCCATGATACTCTGTCTAGCACCTAGGGACATCCTGATGCATGGGATCTGTTTTATAATTCAGCACTGGCACCATTCCATTTGTAGGAAATAGCTAGAAGCTGTTGCACAAGTTACTAACTATCACCATAAACAACTATTACTTGTAAAATATTCTCAACAGTTTAAAAATACAGTCCAATGAAATGCAATTTACATTGTTAAAATACTGATGTTACAAATGAGTTCCAAGTGAATTCCCAGCTTATAGCTAACTATAGAACAAGAAACACAATGTTGAGGGGTTTTTTTTGGCTCTAGTTTTGGAAGCATTAACCAGCAGTTGGAATGTCTGCAAATTTTCAACAAAGTTCCTTCCTCAGTTCTAGGAGGATCCTCTTTTGATGCTCCACTAAAGTTTCAGGATGTTTTTTTCTGTTGCATCCTGCTTTAGGTCCAAGATAAAAGCTCTCTTGGAAGCCCCCTACAAGTTTCACATTCTTCCAAGGAAAAAAATTACAATAGAATGTCCATCTAAGGAAGAACTGCATCCTAGTAAAAGAAGGTGGGAACAGACTGCCAGCAATTAATAATACAAAGTAGCATGCAACAGAACTTGGAAGAATCTTTTAGAGCTAATTTTGCTCCAAGAAGTCCACAGCTCTTTATCGTTACAGACTGAGTTAATGTGTGCATTAGAGTATTCCTGTCTATTAAGGAAGACTTGCATTTTAAATGTTTATATTGATTTCCTGGTTCAACTGTTGTTTAGCAGATGCTGCCAAAGTGAAAGACTAGTTTCAAGTTTCCTTGCGTATTTCTGTTATTGCCCTAACCTTTTTAGTCAATAGTTACAGTGGACTTCAGAATAGACATAGGTGACTAAATCAATTCCCAAAAGCTTTAATTTGTTTACAGCAAGTAGAATTGTTAGCATCTTTACCATTGGTATTCTTAGGCGATACAAGACTGGATATTTGCAGAAAGCAGATAAAAGTATCAGTTCTTAATTTAACAAGCTTCCTGTGCCATCTTATCTGTGTTTTACATGTGCAAGAAAAGCAACAGGGTCTCTCATCTCATAGTTACTCAGTTCCATAATGAGTAACTTCAAGTATAACAGCACGGGTCTTCAGAGCACCTGCAGATCCACAGGATCAACAGCTACACCCTACACCATTCCACTCTTGTCTCTCTGCCTACAAGGTTAAAGGTTACAATACTATTCCAGCTCACTCGCTCTAATGGTCTTTTCCTATTACAGTGCCCTGTAAATCACTTAATGCAACAGATTGGAAACACAGGGTTGAAGGGAGGAGTTATGAGGAGAAAATGCATATTATGCCATTGATTCCCACTGCTTTTGTAGCTGAACCCAAATGAAGAAAATTGAGAGTGCTTCACACCCCTAGGGTCTAGCTCCCCTTTGTCTCTCCAACATGCTGGTTTAAGATTGCTGCATCCACATGCTTCTCCTACAGTTTGGACAAGTAAAACTGAGCCTACCAGCAATGATCTGACAAGCCATCAATTATATATTTGCATTTCACCACTGAGGTCTACCCTTCTTTTATAAAACCTGAATTAGAATCACAGAATCAGCTAGGCTGGAAACGACCTTTAAGGCCATCAAGTTCAACCATTACCCCAGGACTGCCAAGACCACCACTAAAGCATGTCACCGAGGCTCTCATCTACACGTTTTTTTAACACTTCCAGGGACAGTGATCCAACTGCTTTCCTGGGCAGCCTGTTCCAGTGCCTGACCAGCCTTTCCGTGAAGAAATTTTTCCTAATAGCCAATCTAAGCCTCCCCAGTATCAGCTTGAGGCTGTTACCTCTTCACTTGTTACTTGGGAGACGAGACCAACCCCCACCTCAGTATAATCTCCTTTCAGGTAAGTGTAAAGAGTGATAAGGTCCTGCTGGCTACTCCATTTCTGATACGCGCCATGATGCAATTGGCCTTCTTGGCCATCTGGCCACAAGCTGGCTCATGTTAAGTGGCCATCAATCAGCACCCCCAGGGCCTTCTCCATGAGCAGCTTTCCAGCCACTCTCCCCCAAGTCTGTAGTTGCATGTGGTTGTTGTGGCACAAATGCAGGACCTGGCACATCGCTCTGTTGAACCTCATACCATTGGCCTCAGCCCATCAATCCAGCCTGTCCAGATCCCTCCACAGAGCCTTCCTATCCCTTAGCACATCAACACTCCCAGCCAACTTGGTGTTTGGAAATTTACTGAGGGTGCACCTAATCCCCTCATCCAGATCATCAATGAAGATATTAAACAAAACTGGTCCTAACACCGAGCTCTGAGGGACACCACTAGATGCCAACTAGATGTGACACCATTCACCACCACTCTTCGGGCTTGGCCATCCAGACAGTTTCCAACCCAGCAAAGAATCCATCTATTCAGGCCATGAGCAGCCAATTTCTCCAGGAGAACACTGTGGGAGACAGTGTCAAATGCTTCACCTAAGTGCAAATAGACAACATCCACAGCCTTTCCCTCACCAACCAGGCAGGTCACCTTATTGTAGAAGGAGATTGGGATGGTCAAGCAGGACCTGCCCTTCACGACTCCATACTGACTAGGTCTGATCCCTGCCTTTTCCCACATGTGCTTTGTGATCCCACTTAGGATCATCTGCTCCCTGACTTTCTGGCACTGAGGTCAGGCTGACAGGCCTGTAGTTTCTGGGCTCCTTCATGCCTTTCTTATAGAGAGGCAAAAATGGGCTATACCATAATCTTTTTGCACAGTTTAAAAAATACTGCCTTATTAGAAGAAACAATCTTTGTTTTTTATCCCACTGCCCAGTCATTGGATGGGAACAGATTTAATATATGCTTTTAAATACATGAATGGAGTCCAAGAGCATCATTCGTCTCACACCACAGGCAGACTAGCACTGTTACAAATGTTTGGTGTCAGCATACAGCACACCACTAATTTAAAATGTTGTAAAACACTGTGTTATGGTATTGCTTTATATCCTACCTCCTTCAAAATTTAATTTTAGGGATTTATCTCTTCTCTGCAAGACAGCTAGCTACATAGTCCTGGGAAGGCAATAATCCTTCTGTGAAAACTCATGTTATTTTAAGACATCTATTATTCTGTAGTAGGCCAGTGCCAAGAATTTTAATGTAAAGAAAAATAGATGGAAGAGAAAAGACTTTGTGCTTCATATATCAGAAGACTGTGCTGGGCTCAGATTCAAAAGGCAGACAATCCTTCCTGTGAAAAAAATAAAACAGACAAGATGGAAAGAGAAGCAGTAAATGAGCAGAAGTGAATTTATGTAACCTGAACACCGTTTAAATAGGCTCACAGTTGACCATCTCTTTTCCAGTTTTTTGGTGGCATTTTTGCTTGCTTTGGTTTTGTTTGTTTGTTTTGAAGTTTTATTTGGAGCGTTTTTTTATTTGTTTTGTTTTTTTTTGTGTGTGTGGGATTTGATTGTTTTGGGGTTTTTTTGAGGGGGAATGTTGTGTGTTACTGTCTAGTCAAGTGACTTCTTTAGTTAAAACAGCGTAGGAAGATACTTATATTTGCCTCTTCTCAGCTAACATACCTCTCGCAATAGGACAGAAAAGAGCCTGAAACCTACTTGCTGAAGTTCATTAGAAATATTCTTTTTCTATGATATATAAAAAGTAGGGTGGAAGGAAAAAGCTAGGGCTCAGTATAAGGGAACAGTTTTAAATACAGCTCTGTAATCATGTAATTTTTTTTCCTTCTAAGGTCAAAGAATCATAGAATAATTAGGGTTGGAAAGGACCTTAAGATATCTAGTTCCAACCCCCCTGCCATGGGCAGGGACACCTCACACTAAACCATGTCACCCAAGGATCTGTCCAACCTGGCCTTGAACACTGTCAGGGATGGAGCATTCACAACCTCCCTGGGCAACCCATTCCAGTGCCTCACCACCCTTATAGTAAAGAACTTCTTCCTTATATCTAACCTGAACTTCCCCTGTTTCAGGTTGAACCCATTACCCCCTGTCCTATCACTGCAGTCCTTAATGAAAAGTCCCTCCCCAGCATCCTTGTAGGCCCCCTTCAGATACTGGAAGGCTGCTATGAGGTCTCCACGCAGCCTTCTCTTCTCCAGGCTGAACAGCCCCAACTTCCTCAGCCTGTCTTCATACGGGAGGTGCTCCAGTCCCTGATCATCCTCGTGGCCCTTCTCTGGACTTGTTCCAACAGTTCCATGTCCTTTTTCTGTTGAGGACACCAGAACTGCACACAATACTCCAGGTGAGGTCTCACGAGAGCAGAGCAGAGGGGCAGGATCACCTCCTTTGACCTGTTGGTCACGCTCCTTTTGATGCAGCCCAGAATGCGGTTTGCTTTGTGGGCTGTGAGCTCACACTGAAGCCGGCTCATGTTCAGTTTCTCATCGACCAACACCCCCAAGTCCTTCTCTGCAGGGCTGCTCTGAATCTCTTCTCTGCCCAACCTGTAGCTGTGCCTGGGATTGCTCCGACCCAGGTATAGGACCTTGCACTTGTCATGGTTAAACTTCATGAGGTTGGCATCAGCCCACCTCAGAAGTGTGTCAAGGTCCCTCTGGATGGCATTCCTTCCCTCCAGTGTATCAACCGAACCACACAGCTTGGTGTCATCGGCAAACTTGCTGAGGGCGCACTCAATCCCACTGTCCATGTCAGCAACAAAGATGTTGAACAAGATCGGTCCCAACACCGATCCCTGAGGGACACCACTCATTACTGGTCTCCAGCTGGACGCTGAGCCATTGACCACAACTCTTTTGTGTGGCCTTACAGCCAGTTCCTTATCCACCGAGTGGTCCACTGTCATGGTTTAAACCCAGTCAGCCATAAATCACGCAGTCGCTCTCTCACTCCCGGCCCTTCTTGCCCTTCCCCTGCTCCTGGAGGGATGGGGAGGAGAATCAAAAGAATGCAGCTCCCACGGGTTGAGATAAGAGCAGCCCAGTAACTAAGGTATAACACAAATCACTGCTGCTACTACCAATAATAATAATGATAAGGGAAATAACAAGGGAAGAGAATACAACTGCTCACCACCTGCTGACCCGATAACTCACCCCACCCTGCCCGACCTGGCACCGACTGATACCTTGTCCAATCCCGCAGTGAACTAGCCCTTCTGGGTAACTCTCAGTTACATCCTGGGCATGACGTGCTGCGGTATGGAATACCTCTTTGGTCAGTTTGGGTCAGGTGTCCTGTCTCTGCTTCCTCCTGGCTTCCCCTCCTCCCTGCAAAGCATGAGACTCACAAAGTCCTTGGCCAGGCTAAACATTTGAGCAGTAACTAAAAACATTGGTGTTATCAGCTCTGTTCCCAGGCCGAAAGTCAAAACCACAGCAATGCACCAGCTACTAAGAAGGAGAAAAATGACTGCTACTGCTGAACCCAGGACATCCACCTATCGAATTGATGTCTCTCCAATTTAGCGACAAGGATGTCTCTCAATAGACAAGGTCTATCTATCTTAATCATTGACATTTAATCCAAGCAGTTTAGATTTTAAAATATATGTCTTTTGCCCTCAAAATTATCTTTCCAAATAAGTTGATAGGAAAGGCAGCCAAAATTAGACAGCTGTCGCTTCATCAAATGTCACATGACCCCAGACATGCCTCCTTTGATGAGTTAATTAGCATTCCAAGAGGGCCAGGCCTGCCCAGTATTTGAACGTATTCTGTATAATAGGCAGTATACTGCTTTTTCACAAGAGTTCTCATAAGCACTACAAAAACTAGAATAACTACTGAACATTTTGGCTACATAAATAAGGTATTTGACACTTGCGTCCTTTTCAGAAGAGCCACAAAATGCAATGAACCAGGTACGGAGACATCTTCTAAGCCTTTTTTCCTCAAAAAAATATTTTACCCAAAAATAAAAGCAAAGGGACCCTCTGTTACCCAGTGATGTATTTATGCTATTCATTCATGATGGGGGCAAAATATAATGATAGCGTAACAGTACAATATGGCCAAGGTATAATGTTTACTGCTTATATTACAACACATGAGGCCTTCTCACCAATCAGAAGCCAGTGTACTAAAAAGTATATGAACACATACACGCAAAAATATACTCCCTGCCTCTACAAATAAAAGTCATGAAAGATGTGCACAGCATACCACCACAAAATCTCAGCCAGTCAGTCTTGGCAGGACAGCAATACCACCACTGTCATTTTTATCTACCACTACCAAGACAAAGGACACTGCTGAAGAGTCAAAGGAAAATAGGGGCTAACTGGAGCAGTCTGTGTGGAATTATTTTAGTACAGAGCTTTTTACTTGCTGCAGCTGAGCCTGCCAAGTGAACTGCTTGAACATAAGCTTCCCACTTAAAGCTAATATGCATGATCCCACCTAATGTAGGCTTTACAAAATGACATCTGTAATTTGTTCCTACAGTGTCTAATAGTAATTTTCACTTCGTTTCCAACTTTCTTTTTATCTTCAGCTCATTATTTCAGTACTTATATGAATTAAGTAAGTCCATGAATTTTACTGGCAATTTCCAGGGTTTAGTGGCCATTGCCTCCTTTAGGAAACCATATGTGAAAATTTAGACTTTCCTGAAGTTTCTTTGAACATCCCGCTGCATGTGATTTTGGAATTCTATACAGCAAAAATAGCTTTTCCATACATTGCCATATGAAGCATCTAGAATCAACATTTAGCTAAGAGGAAACAGCAAAATAAGCAGAAAGAGGAATAACCAAATAATGTAATTTATTTCTATAAAGAGTTTTGAGTCATGTTGAATTTTTACTAGCCTGTACCTGAATCTCGTCTTCAATAGCACTGGATGACAGAAACTGGAAAGCTTCTGCTTATTTCCTTCACCAGCCTGAATTCAAATCCTTTACTTTATAGAATTTATGCCAATTCTAAGAAATATCCAAACCACAAATGTTGCAATACAGCTTCTAGGCTGAAACTTAAGGACTGCTTTTTAAAATTAAATCTCCATGTTACAGAACTACTATAAAATTATAAAATTATAATCTTGTGATTTTTTGGTTTTTTTTTGTTTTCTCCTCTCTTCCTGCTATGTGAATGTGTTCAATCTCATGTTTTGCACTCAATACATTTGTTTATTCTATCACTTGTCTTCCTCCCTAACTTTGAGTCAGTGCTCACGCTAGACAGAGTCCAAATAAATCCTAACCCTACATTTGAGGTTTTTTTTGCTACTGAGTCACAAATACTAAATAGTTTATCTAATAAATATAAAAATATCCTTCCTGTATCAGATCCAGACAACATGTGTGATATGAGATACAAAGATTTTGTGTGTGAAAATATACAGGATTATGTCCATTTAGCAAACCTGAGCCATTCTGTTCCCCCTCCACAGAGAAACTTGAGGAGGAAAGAAGATTCTCTAGGAAGTCTATGGTAGTACATGGGGTTTGCTCATCTGACAGACTTTCAGGAGAAAGTATTTTGTGAACATGCAAAAGTCTGTGATTGGTAAAAAACACACTGCTCAAAAAAGTCAGAAACAGTCTGCTTAGCTTCTGTAAGAATGGTAATTGTACATCTGGTGTCCTGAAATGCCTTCTCAGCTACAGAGAGGAACTTGGAAGAAACAGTGAGTCACACTACCAGCTTTTGATGTGAAAAACCTGCCAGTAAGTGCTTGTGGAATATTGCTGCTCTCCTTCTGCCTGGATTCCATGAAGTCCTGTCACCACAGAGCATTTAGAGTCAGGGATATTACTATTTCCAGCAGTCCTTCCACTTCTGCACACAGCACACCTCTGCTTGAAGTACTATGGATCCTGCACATCCTGAAGCCAGTGAGAGCATCCCAAAGGATTTTACCAAGCTAGAACAAACTCCAGTTTGCACTGTTAACAAGCCAAACCAAGATAAAAATTTGAAAAGATACAAAGATAAAAAAGAAACCTTTATCTTACTGAAATACCAAGAGCCAGAGGTTGTGATTTGTTCAGTAGTTAAGCAATGATAAACCCCTCTACTTACCAACCAAACCTACTTTATACCTACAAATCTAAAGTATATTCTTCAGTGCAAAAGTCTATTCAGTAGTATAAAAACAGGTAGTAACTAGTTTTCATTAATTCTCAGTAAGCTTCATTAAAACTACCAGATTGTAAATTGCTGCTTTTGCCTTAATTTTTTAGTCACAGAAAGACATTTCTGTTTGAAGCTTAAAGTATATTCACTAGTAATTCTTCAGTGTTGTTGTAATTTTTTTTCTGTAATGTTTCCTTTTACGTTTTCATATCTTTCTTTACTATTGCAACAAGACTTACCTACTGCCATATTTATATGAGCTTTATTTTTATAACTTCAAATGCTTTCCGTATTGTTTTAGTGATAGGTAAAACTTTATTTTTGGGAGTCTTAACTGCTTCCAAAAAAACATCGGCTATCACAGTTTTTATTATGAAATAAAAAAGGTGCTTCTTTCTGTATTCAGACCCCCTAGGTCCTAAGAAAGCATATAGCAGGTTATTGGTTCTTGCCATTTCAATAAAGGTAAGCTAAACTATGTAATACTGAAAAGGAAATAAAAATGGCTTCTATAAAGCCATTAGCAAAATAGCAATTAACTTTAAATTCTGGCATCCATGACATCTGGCTTCCCTTTCTCAGTGTACTTATTGTTGAGACAGCCCCATCATCCCCTGGGAAATTCATGAATGATAACCGCTAATATGATTACATGAATGCACTTAGTTTTGGCAAAAGAAACTTTTCAGAGCAAAAGAAGTTTTACCATCAATGAAAATTTAACTGAACATTACAACTTGAGACTTTTTATTTTTCAAATTACAAAGCATCATGAAACCAATTTTCTTTAAATCTGCAGTTATAAAGTACAAAGTCATAGAAAGACTTGGCCTTCTTAAAGGACAGGTAAATGTGATTTAATACTTGACAGAGCCTCAAAAGAATCTTTAAGTTGAACAGGCAATACTACAATGCATCCTATAAATTATTCTACAGACCCTGTAAAGCAGGGATAGCTTATAATTAATACTTGAAACAGGGGTAACATACTTAAGAACAAAAAAGGTTATGAGACTTATGAGAGATTTCTGATTCATCAGAAAGATCTCATTAGCTGTCACAATGAAATATTTAACTTCATTTGGCACAGAAGGAGATGAATCTATCCAGCGACTACTTATGCACAGCTAAGACAAAATCAGCTATTGCTGGATCTACTCTGGTAGGTCTATCTACTCATGAAAAATATTCTCTGTCAACAGTACCACGTACCTGGACTACAGATAAATAATCACCCTTAAAGTTGACTCTGTGTAGGGAAGTTAAAGCAGAATAACACTTCCAGGTCTCTAATAGTTTTACAACTTAAAAAGAAACAAACAAAGGAAACCTACCGTTCCAAAAACCCCAACAATACTTAAAACATTTATTATTAAAGCACTGCTTTCAGAAGAAAGAAGTGTGTTATTCCTATGAGTATTATTACCATCTAGCAATCCTTGCTTAAAGATCTATTTAGCTACTAGCTTGAAAAAAAGAGCTGTGTCACACAGGATGATCTGAAGACAAAAACCATCACCACCTCATTTAATACCATAAGAATGGAGTAGCATTATACATATAGTTGTCAAGGAATGGTGGGCAAAAGGAACCACAATGATCACAATAAAGCAAAACCTAACTGAAAGTACAGAGTTTGATTTGTTAACAAAATATATTCAAAATCCCTGCACTGGTACTGAGGATACCAATATTACTCATTCTCAACTTCAAGTCACTTGTATTCTATGGGCATATCTATGTATTTGTGTATATATGTGTAAATATATATCTATATATATATACACACACATGAATCAACGTTAAACAGACTTTGGAGAACATAAAAAAAAATAAATAAAAAACCCACTGGAATTTAACAAGCCATGAAAAAAATCAATAGCCATATATTGAAAAGAAACAGAGGACTAGAATGATAACCAAGTTCAGAATGTTTTCTTACAGATTTTTTTAAAGCTGCACAGGCCTAGCATATAGCAATGTTTCAATCCAGCTTCAGAAATAATCAATAGGGTTATAAATGTAAGAACCAAGCTGTGTTTCTTTTATTTTCTTCTCTGTCAATCCTGAAATTTTTACAAAGACTGTTTACTTGAGTCTTTTAAAATTCACCTGTGTAGATTTATTCATGCAGTATCTTTTAATTAGAAGACCACACGTTGTAACAATAACAGTTGAATTGCATCAGTTACAGTTCAGTCAGAATACAAAATTGACTCAAGAGCCAGTACAAAGGATGCTTTCAGCACTACAGGACAGTTATGGCAAAATCAAAGACACAATTAATAGGGCTCTTTCAAATGAAGAGCAGAAGTTTAATACACATAGACAGATCCATGCATGCTTTTTTTTTTTCAGGACTTCAAAAGAACCTCATACTATGGAGTGCTAACAAATATACATTAAAGATTTTAAAATTAGTACCAAACTACAGCAATGAAACATTGGAGATGTCTACATTCCTAAACGTCTCATTTACAGATTTTAATCAGCTGTAAGACTAAGTTAAAAAAAAAATGCAGCCTTTTTCGACAGGTTTGCAAGTTATTCAAGTAATGTCTACTGAAAGGCACCTCTGAGAATTTCTGTTTCAACAGCTAAAACTGAAGTCCTATCTGGAAAAGGATGGCACCATAAAACCAAGTATGTAATTACAGTTGCACAGTTTAAAATTCTTAGTGCCTATCAAAGCATAAAAGCTCTTTGTTCCGCTGTCATTTAAACTGGCATGTATGGCTTGCTGTGAGATGTATATGACCTAGTCTGCAGATTGGTGTTCTACCTGTGGTGGAAGTGTACTGTTGTGAGAAGAAATATTACTAGAGATGCAGTAGAACATTTCTTTTCCATGGCTACATTCCTGGGGATGCAATACAGTCAAAACAAACCCAACTGTCATCACTAGCACACCGACAGCAAGAATCAGGCAGGATATGAGGTTATCTGAATGGTTCCATCGCTCTTTGGACAACTTTAGGTAACACGCTGATGGGATGATAAAAACAAGTGGGGTAGCACTCAGAACTCCCTGTATGTGGGAAACAACAATAGAAAAAAAACTCATAAGCATACATATTTAGATGTGAAGAACAAAACCCTAAATTTTTAAATGGTTATGATTAGACTAATACAACAGTAAAGTCAGAGAATAGAGGCCTTTGCCAGTTTTGCGATATGCAAAACTTTCTTTTCAAAGTGAAGATACTTGCAGGAATATCTGTAAAATGATCTGAAATAATTCAGATTTATTTAAATGCTTTTTCTTTGCTGATACAGAGTGATATTTTCTGCTGCAAGTACTATTAATTCTGATTATCAGAAGTTTCTTGGTTTCAGCCGTACAGTAAAAGTCCAAACATACTGGCTCTGCAATACTATAACTGACTCAACATTTTTAATATCATTCCATGTAGGAAATGTAATACACCTCAGAAAAAAAAAAGAAGGGGGAAACATCATGTAGCAGTTCAAAGAATTCTGATCAATTTCTACATTTATGACCTGATTTGGGTTGACTTCCCTATGAAAGCAAAGCTCCCTTTGAGAGAATTAAAAATTCAACTCCTCTTTAAATACTCTCTTAGATAAGGACAGATAAAAAGCACCTGCTTAAGTACTTTTTATAGTAAAGCTACTGAAAAAGTAACATACAAATTACATGCCAAAAGAAAGCATTTTAATGAAGAAATTACAAATGTTTACTTTCTCACATACTTAACAAACACTATGTTTCAGCTTAATCATGGTGAGGTAGTAATCCAGACTACTGAATATCTTTGCATCATTGTTTGTACAAACTTTTGTGTTACAGGTAGAACCTGTTAAAAGTGATCAGTACAGACAAAAAATTTCCTAGAGAAGAGAAGGCTGCATGGAGACCTCATGGCAGCTTTCCAGTATCTGAAGGGAGTTTACAAGGATCCTGGGGAGGGACTCTCCATCAGGGACTGTAGTGATAGGACAAGGGGTAATGGGTTCAAACTTAAACAGGGGAAGTTTAGGTTAGTTATAAGGAAGAAGTTCTTTACTATGAGGGTGGTGAGGCACTGGAATGGGTTGCCCAAGGAAGTTGTGAATGCTCCATCCCTGGCAGTATTCAGTGCCAGCCTGGATGGAGTCTTGGGTGACATGTTTTAGTGTGAGGTGTCCCTGCCCATGGCAGGGGGCTGGAACTAGATGATCTTAAGGTCCTTTCCAAACCTAACTATTCTATGATTCTATGATTGTATGATTCTATATCTGTTCATGCTAGAAAAACTTACTGGCAGTTCTCTGGTGTAAATTTATTCTTAATACATTATAACATATAATAAATGTAAACCACACATACATATACATAGATTATATGGGCACACAAAGTTAATCAGGCTTATTATACCAGTATCCAGATATTTGCCCAGAATATGCATGTACATATGCACACATTTAAATACTTCTATTGGTGTGTATATATACACACACAGGTGAATTTTCTGCACTTTTAATGTAAAAACAGAGTGGAAAAAAGATGGAAAAGAAATCATCAGCAGACGTCATGAGTGAGAAAATTTTAACGGAAACATGCATCCTGACCAAACCATTAGGAATAGTGTTTATTTTGAACTAGTTATGATTTGTTAAGTAGGTAATTATTTAAAATCGAGGGTAATTATGTAACTTATCTGAATATTGAAACCTGTTCTATAATATTAGAAGAGACATAACCCGGTAAAATCACAGATACAAAATCACTCATTACTGCTCAGTTAGCAGATAAACTGCTCTGTGGATCAAAACAGTATACTTGTACCATAATGTACATACAAGTATGTGTATCACATAGGATAAATAACAACTCCCTCCATTTTGTTCCATCAATAAGCATGCAATATATGGCTTGAAAATATCAATGAATGCATGGACAGAGATGTAAGAAAGCAATTCCAGAATACTTCTATAAAGAATTAAAGGCTGTCCTTAAAAAGTTTTCTTCATATTCTAACTTTCATATCCTGGAATGTATTTCCACATCTTCTTTAGTTATTAATAATAGCTGAGTACTGTGTACAGTTCTGGTGTCCCCAACATAGTAAGGACATGGAACTGTTGGAGCAAGTCCAGAGGAGGGCCATGATAAGGGGGCTTGAGCACCTCCCATATGAAGACAGTCTAAGAAAATTTCATCTGTTCAGACTGGAGAAGAGAAGGCTGCATGGAGAACACAGGGAAAAAATCCAGTTTCTACCTCTGTGGTCTCACTACTACTGCTTCTTTCTTTATCCCCTTGTTTTTTGTCTCTTTGGCACAAGGCAATTTTTAGGATCTGATTCAGTGTTTAGTAATTTGCCAACTTCATCAGAAGCAGGGATTACAGAAAAACATGCTAGATTCACTCCTTCAATACAGTTAGGATGAGTATCTTAGTGATTTCTACTGCAGCTTAGATGCATTTGGTAAATCACAGCCATTTGCCATATCTCCAGAACTGCCCTGAAAGCACTTTCCATCTATATGGACTTTACCTCTGAACTCCCTTTCCTCTGTAATTATCCAATTTTGAAGCAATGAATAATTCATTTTTTTCCTACTAACATTTCTACTGACTACTATGGTGAATTACGTAATATTTTCAGTAGAGCTGTGGATTTTTCATAGTTCTGTTTTATAAGAAAATGATTTATTAAGAGTATACAAGTTCACTTACATTGAGCTCTAAAACTATTCCAAGGCAATCATATACTAATGATACACCAGTCGCCACAGCAATGATAACTACTGTCACAACAATATGGAAAATTGTGGAGAGGTTCCCATGGAAAAACACATTGGCAATCACCTGAAACAGAACCACAGTTTTAAACCTTGGTTTTGCTCTTTACCTGAACAAACAGATTATTCCAAATCTTCTAACATTAGGAAACTAAAAGAATGGGTGAGAATACACTGACCAAAGTCTACCTATTTTGCTTCAAGAAAACATCTTCATCCACTTCCATAATTAACTCATAAAAAGCTTTACTAAAATTGCAGAACACATGCAAGACTGATTTAGTTACACCTGCAGGATTTACGGTATACTTACTTTCTTCTCATATGCCCACTACAGAATAAAAAATTACAATTATTTATTGAATAGATGGATTTCCTAGACGAAGATACTATCACAAACCAAAACTATTAAGCATGATAAATATACTATTTTTGGCTAATCTCAACATAATAACAACAGTGGTATTTATGCCAAACTTGGAACTTTAAGCAGTCTTGCTATTAATAGAACATTGGATAATATTATAATAAATGTAATACAGCATTATGTTACCAGAATCCAAACAGTACAATTTGTACCTCATACTCATTGCATGTAACAGAATAGGATATGATGATACTTATTACAGATCAATCACTGACTTCAGCTGCAATATGTACTAATGATGTGAAGGTAATATTAATACATATCGACATTGTTAATAGGAGAATGTGGTTAATTCTTACCTCTCTGGTCACAAAACATTCAAGGGGGAAGGTCAGAATCACAGTAACTCCATAACAAAATCTTCCAAATGTAGCAAGACTGTCATCTCTACAGTAGTTTTCAAATAGATCTCCTGAGGCATAGCAAAGCATCAGTTAGTTTGAACTTCATGTCATTGGCCTATTTGCAACTTGAAGTGTAAATTACTGGAGTAATTGAGACTTTCTGATCCCCTTCCCTGATTCATCTAGAAAAACTGTAGTCACAGTCAGAAATTATATCCAGGAGGAACCTTCAGCTTATCCTGCTGGTAGCAGTGTTTTTATTTCAAGTAGCATTTATCTTTCAAAAATATTTTAACATATACACACTAGAGTTTGTCATCTGTTATCTTCCCCTTAGCACAGACTTTGTATGAGATGCTGGTGTTTGTTTAAATAAATATGTGACAGACTCAGAAAGAAAGCTTGTATGAGAAAGATACATTTCCTTTAAAAATGTAATTCCTATAACAGCAATTACACAAAGACAACCAGTGTGTTACCTCTGGAGAACTGCTTTTTTTCTGATAGTGTCTAATCACAGCTGGTAAGCTGCAGTACAGAATTTCAAATATTCTGACCCTGAAAGGCCTTATAAACATATGGATTATTACCTAGCAAATCTTCTTACATCTAACAACAAAAACATTGCTAGAGAATTCAAATCATCATCTTGCTTAGAGTTTACCACAAAGAATCTGGAATAATGATCTCTGAAGCATGACAGGCACTACAAGACAGTGATCAGATGATCTATCAGGTCTTTTCTATTCAATTACTGTCTTATGATTTACTACTTTTAGGATCAAAGCAGCACTGAAGAAGCAATAAGGTGCACTTAAAAGAAAATAAAAGATTTTGACAGGGGAGACAAAGTAAGATGGAACCTGCTTGCAGTAGAGTCATATGCTGAGGGACAGCTGCAGTCAGAGCTTTCTATACTTGTAGTACCTCAGCCAGTTTGCTGTTAAGTCTAGCTACAGGTGCATCTAGGACAGTAAGTTATTCAGCATAAACAGCACTAGAAGCAGGAAAAAAGGACAGATCAACCAGTAATCTATATCCTATAGTTTGTGTTCTCAACTAGATGCTGCTGCTCGTCAGGAAAGAAAAAGCTTGGAAGCCTTATACCATTTGGAACAGCACTATTAAATAACAGAAAATCTGCTTGCTTGTGAAATATGTATTTTTCCTGAAGAAGCTAATGCATTGAACAAATTTATGCCTTGTTCTTCTGAAAGGACCTTTTATACTTCAACAAAATGATGTTAAATAATATGATGTAACATTGATTAGATATATTTATACATTTATGTATATTCATATAACCATAGAAGTGGCAATAGGATTAGTTACAGCAAAACAGCTGTTGTAAAGACAGGAAATATCTCTTAAGTCAGAGGTAGAACGCTGTATTAGCACAGACAGGAAAAGATACAGAATGTACAGAAATACATGTCAGGCATCCTATAGAAAAATCAAAGCAATTTTTATTCTTATTGCTCTCTGCTAGTGGATCATATGGCTAAATTATAGATGCTTAGTCCTCAGAACTATTTTGATTATGGAAGTATTCAAAGGGGACTTTGACCAGAGAGGCTTACACTTGGGAATCTGACAGCATGCAGCTGAGATCTTTGTATCCTGTGTTGGTGGTTGGGGCACTACAAGCGATGTCCTAACCGTTTCTGTCCAAATACAGTATGATTTTGTCATTTTTACATTCACTAAGATATTAGCAGCAAAAATTGGACAGAAAGGCAGGAATGTAAGGATTGCAGCAAGCACTGAAATCAAGCAGTTTACCTTCTGTGTATCCTGTAAAAGTCATATATCCACATGTGGCGAACACTACACTGATAATAACAGCAAGTGAGACAGACACATGTGTGACTCGAGACCAGTTCTTTAATGTGGGTTCTTCCAGAGACCCATATATTAAAAAGCTGTTATGGTTGCAGATGAATGCTGAAACATATGACAGTTGAAACAAATATATGAATTCAGGCATATAAAATAAATTCCAAGGTAGGGGAGAGACAGCATAGTTTGAATCCACTCATTATTAAATACAAACATTAATCCTGCAATGACTGGCAAGGATAAATGGCTTGAACTTCTACTTATTTGATTTGATGAGGTTTATATTCAACCTGCAATGATTCTGATTTCATTACCCTAAAATGCCACGCTGTTTCCCACCCTCCACACCTCCATTCCACCTCTGTTTCCTGTTCTTGCTCTTTGCTTAAGAACCCAACAGCAGTTTTGAGATATTTTTTTTTTTTTTTAAACCACAGAGCCATTTGCTACTTTCAGACTTCCTATGACATCCATTTTAGGCCTCAGGTTATCACAGTATCAACAAGAAGTAATATACTGGATCCTGGAGGCAGGAACTGATTTTAGAATGAGGATAATGGAAGCAAGTTGAGATTCACCCGGGTGTTTCATTGTGAGAGATGGGAAGTAACAGGCATTCTCTAGCAAATGGATGAATTGCAGCATAAGATTTTTTTGTTATTGGTTATCCAAGAGAATACAGAATGATGACTTCCTCCTCAATTTATCAGTTAAACTAACCCTGTTGGTGCAGGTGTTTTAGGATGACCTCAACAGTTGAGCTAGATTCACGTACTACACCTCTGTCTGTGCTACAGTGGCAATAGTCTCTTGGAAATTATAGAAATATCAGGAATAATGTCTTAAATCATAACAATTAAATTCATATGGATGTCTCAAGTTCAATTTCATTTTTTTCTGAACTATCTTAGCATGAATATATAGAAAAAAAAAGCAATTTCTAGGTCCAAAGTATTAAAGACTTTGTTAGAGTTGATCTGAATATTGAAAAAATAAAAAAAAATTACTTACCAAATGACATCACTCCAACAGCTTGTACTGCATTTGATTTTGCAAATATCCATGCATTTTCTGATTTGGGTCTAAAACAGACATTTGTTTTAATAGATTATTCCCTCTTCAAGTACCAGTTATCAAAAACAATTTAAAATACTATGCTGTAATACAGAACTGCTAATCAGATCTCCAGAACTCTCTCAAGCAGTCCAGAGTGTTCATCAACAATAAGCTGAAACTAGGGAGACCCCTTCTCACCTCCCTTGTTTTGGCTAAAGTATTTCTGTAACCAGCTTTTACAGCCAAAATGTCAGCCTGTTTCAGTTTTGTAAATAAACTCTTGAAGTCGTCATAGACCAAGCAACAGGGAAGGTTAAACCTGTTACTGATTCTGACTAAGGTTATCTCAACCCAAAATCTCTTTTGACTACTTAATGGAAATTTCTTCCTTTGAATTTGCACATGTAATCCATGCAGTATAGAGACACTTTTTTTCCCTAGTCTACAAATCAAGTAAGGCAGTTTGCCTTTCTTTACACTTGTTCCGAATATTCCTCATAGTGAAAGGATTCTGCTAGTTCCCAAAGGAGTGATAAATCAGGCAAGAATTGTAATATCCCCCACATCTACTCTTAAGTTATGCTCACAATTCTGGACCAGTGGCAACTGTAGTTTTTAGAGGAGGACCACAGAAAATCATCAGCAAACCTTTTTAAAACCTATTTGATGCATGAACTTCCTCTCTGTAGAGAGCAAAAATGAAGGAGGACACAAAACATCATTTTCCAGAACTGCAATTTCCTAAAAATATAAAAGGAAACTCACAAGCCAGTTGAACACTGTGTTTGTAATTAAAAATAAAACACAGACAGAAGAAATAGCACAGACAACTTGCTCTTAAAAAGTCGGTTGCTGCTAACTTTGCTCTGTTTTTATTTAGAGGGAAAGCTGCTGCCACCTGAGGCTTTAGCTGCTACTTTCCTACTGCCCTAGAAAGCAGTATGGCACTTATGCCAGTTCTGTGAAGGTAACAAAGGCAGCTTTGTCTCTCCCTCTATCTGGTGGCATACTGGCATACGCTATGCTAGGTTTCATTGCTTTCAAATGTTTAAATTCCACTCCCACACCCTAAAAAGACAAAAAAAAAAAAAAAAGACAAAGACAAAAAAAGTTGCTGTTTCCTCTTTCAAAACTTGTATCTTACTATTATTTGAGAGCTCAAACAGTCAATACTGCCTTTTCCATAGTAAAAAAATACCCAAAACATATGCAATGCACATTCAGTTCAGACTTAGAGCACCTTTTTGGCTCTTAAGCTGTGGTTGCTAAGCTTAACTTTGAAGTGAACAGAATCTGAGCATCAAAATCAAGTTCAGTTTTTTGCCCTCAGATGCAGTATGTTGTCTTAACTACCATAACATACTGCTTCTAGTCTTAAAAAGCTGAATATGGCCCTCCTAAAACATTCTCAGACTCAGCATGTAGATGTAATAAATGCTATGATGAAATAGAGATATCTGGCATTTGTCTGGTGAAATAGGACTTCCAAATCACTACAGCTGCTGTAGTTCCTTGTACAGAGTACCCTCCCTCAACTTGATGTCACTGATATCAAACCACTAGAGATGTCTGTGGACAATTCATATCCATAATTTTGAATGCATTATTTTTCAGGAAAACATTCACATCTGATTGGAAAAAAGTCAATAATATTTCAAAATAAAAATAGAATATAGAAAGCTAACATTACAACTGCTCTATTCGGTAACCACTAGAGGTCAGCTTTGATATCAAACATTCAGAATGAAAATTCCTTTCATATTATCCTTTGATAACAGAATTTGTGACAGTCTTCTTACCCCTTTTTCTATTAATAATTAACATTTAGATTATGTGAGACCCTATAAATCAATGCACACAAATAAAGAATGCTTTTGTCTGAAGCACATATGATTTCTGTGAAAATGGTACATCCCATGTAACAGTATAGCTATATTAAAAGCTCCTACAAACAGGGATTTTAAAAAACTGAATGTAGAAAGCATGTGAATTTCAGTCAAAACATTTTCAATAAAGTGCCCAAATAATCAAATAATAATAACAAAATAAAAAAAAACAAAAAATCCCCACCACAGGAGCTAGTTTTCCCCCTGCACAATGTTAGCTTATACACTAGCAACATGCAATAGACCAAAATATAGCTTTGCTTTATGCATAAATGCCAAATCAGATTAGGAGCATTATTTGGAGGGACAAAAATAAAAAAGAACAAAATCCTTCTTATTTAGCAGCCTAAGAAGATAAATTCTTTCCATTCTAGTTGCAGAAAAAGGAAGAACATCAGATTCGTGATTTGAACACCACCAGCAGATTGCAATGGCATATAACGCATGGTGATACGGATTAGATATGCAACAATACAAGACTCTTTCTTACAGTAAATTATATACTGCTGCATGGGTTTAGGAAAACATTTTCATACCCTGGGAACAGAGGGTTCTCACACATATGTGATAAACTAAGGGAAAACAACACAGTAAGCAATTCCATTTCTCAGTGATTAGAGTCAACAGCTCTAGAGTTCTCACCATATCAACAACAAATCAGCCCCAGGTCCAGTCTGCAGAACATACAGACTTATGCAAAGCTCCTGGAGAGGGGTGCAGATGACATGAAAGTGTCTATATAAAATAAGACTTCAGACTGGGAAAGACAAAATTGTGTCAGGAAACTACCTGTTAGGGAAGAGCCACACAGTGAGTAATCACATAAAATTACTCACAAGACAGAGGGCACCTAGTGGCAATATCAAGTGCCAAGGTAAACATGCATACATTCATATAAATATGTGTCCATGTAGGCAGATGCATACACAGGCTGAAAGTATCTTATCACAAGAATACCAGGTAACGCTACGCCTGTTTGGCTTTTTCAATCCTGCTGCTATTGTTCAAGATTGAATTTTGGTTTGGTTTTCTGTTTGGGTTTTCTTTTTTTGAGAAGGACCTTTGTTCTGACCAGTCTGACCTACATTCTTGTTAAGAATTGTTAGGGGGAAGATTTTAACGGCTGCTCATACATTAATAAACAAAACCAGCTAACTTCCTCGGTGCATGAAAACACAGGCTATGTCTGCATGAACACAAAGCTTTTTTCATGCTGAAGAAGTAGTTAGATAAAACATAATAAAAGTTACAGAATAAATACATTTGTGATACTAAATGCACTTGTTGAGAGCTGTACTGCCTATCATGCAGTAGTTGTCACACAGAATAAAAACTGAGAAGTAATATAACCGTGATTCTTGGAATGAAAATAGTAAAAGATTGAGCAACAGACATTCCAAGAGAGATCCCAGAGAGGAAAAACTCTTATCTGAAAGTAAGACAACAGCAAGATAGACTGACAATAAGAACTGTCTGTGGTAAAGCAAGGTCGTAAAGCCTAGCAATGAAGAAAGTCTAGAGGTTCAGAAAATTACTCAGTGTTCAGTATAGTTAATAGAAAGTATAGCATATAAACATGCTAATGAGTTTTTAGAAGTTTGTGTTTCTCTACACAATAACAAGGGAAAATGAAAAGAGCTAATGAACTAGGCAAAAGTTAAGACTTCCTAACAGGGTAAAACAGGGCATTTCACATCCAGATCATGAGTAAGGGTTGGGCAAAATTGTTTGGCAGTCTAAAACAACATATCTTCTACTTCTTGTAAAACATTTACACTATAGCATTCCCTAAAATCCATGATATGCAAAAATATTTTCTGTCATTTATGTAGAAATGCTGTGAAATGCAGTACAGCAGATTGCACCTGAAGCAAAATACCTTTATGGAGAGAAAGAGAAACATAGGTCTCTGATCTAAACCCAGTTTTCAGGTATAAAACACTGACTGAAAAAAAAACAAACAAAAAAACTAATTTGTAGAGAGGAAGCAAAGTCCTGTGTTTGACAGAGGAGCTACATGATGAATGAGCAAAAGACATCCATTGTTTTGGATTGAAGATCAGTGACTAACCTCCAAGTTTAGGTTCAAACCAGCAACTATCAAAGTAATCCAGGAATACATGGTCTATTAATTTATGTTTAAGTGAATGATTTAGACATTTAGGAAATTAATTGTAAAATTTCAGTTCAGTTCTAAGGTAAAATACCTTCTTAGTTTTTGTTTAAACTTCAAAAGTTTAAAGATACTGAAAAAAATTATACATGCTGAATATAACTTTCATCAGTATAATGGAATGAAAATGAGTAATGCTCACATCAGCCTTGAATTTTATGTTAATCAAAGTCATCTTGGTTGTTAAAGAACACAGAAAAGGCAAAGCTATATGTCAGCCCCACTTAGTTAAAGCTGCTTTAATGCCTCTTTCTTCCTTAATGAGCTACTTAGCAGTTTTGTAAATATACGGTAGTTTAGTTTTATTTTTTAATTTCATCACACATTAAAGTTTTTTTTACTTACTATTGGATTATTTATATGAAGGAAAGAATCAACTTTCTACTTTCAAGTTATTTTCATGAACCCTTGGTGTTTCATCCCTGTGATCAGCTGCCAGCTGAGTAATTCTCACATCTTATTTATGTGTAGCAGATGCTCTTGAAGCTTTTCCTAGAGATCTATGTATTATGCAGACACTGACACCACTACATTCTTTCCAAAAGAACACAAAATAAAAATGATCCGTCCTTATAAGCTAGATAAAATATTGCTTCTTACAGCAATGGATGTTAGTTTCAGCTTTGAAGCATGATTTTATGCAGTATTAACATACAGCATGTTTACAGTCCGAGATAATTCTAACCCATTGTTTTTGATGACAGTCAAAAAATACCCATCTAGAAGCAGGTGGAAATAAAGATCAGATTATCAAAATGTGTTTTTATCCAGCATCTTAACCTACTAAGAATAAACTCTGGGTCCAGAACATGGGATTTTATCTGCAGGTTCATATGTCCTTCAGGCAAACAATAACTATATGGATGATATTAATCAAAACCAAAACTGGGCAGGAATTACCTCAGTTTTATATTTGTCATATGAGGAAATAAGTTAAATCAAGCAATCCCTCATCATAGTTTTTTTTTCTTGAGGACTAATTAGAAAATAACATTCCTAAAATGTTCCTGGACAACCCACTCCATTCCCAAAGCAACACTCAAAGACTTATAATTGCTCTTTTTCAGCCTACAGTTTCAAGCTCATCAAATCATTAAAAATAACCATAATGTTGTTTTGCTGATGGACTAACACATCGCAGAAGGTTTCCAGGAAACATAATATTCTCTGTTGTCCAAATAATAGATATAAAATTTTCAACTAGAGCATGGATTGCATTTAAGCAAAAGACAAATTCTTTTCCTATCTGACAAACCTAAGGACTGTGTTTCATAATCATGATTTTTAAAAATCACTTTTAAAACTCCAGCTTCTACTGTATTTTAGTAAGGATTCACAGTAAATACGTTAGACTTGTTTCACTTGTTATAATACTATGATGGGATTGTATTAAAATATATTAGTGTTAAATATATTAGTGTTCCTCATCCTCACTGAAAAAAAAAGAGATGGCACAGCATTATACCATTAATAAATATTACAAGATTGCTGTAATAATTAAAGCGTATGTCTAATTCCCACTGTAAAACACAAATATGAAAAATAGACATTGATAGAATGTTTGTGAGGCAAAAGATTCTGATTAACAGTTAATCAACTTGCTAGATGAATTTCTGAAAACCAGGCCAAAAATGGAAGTCTCTCAAGAATTAAAATGTGAAACATCAAGAATCATTTAAAACCCAACATTAGTTATTGTAAGAAAAAATGAACCCATTCCATATTTTTTCAGTGCATCACAACTGTTGAGAAGAAATGTTACCATAGTAACAAGGTCATCAGCAACCATTACATATAACACCTTCCTTTTTTGGAAGGGGATTTTGATATTACACTTTCAAATATCCCTTTAACACACAGTATGAAAAGTATGCTTTCTTTTTGGGGGGTGATGGGGGGGGAGTGGAAGAAGAGAGAGGGAGAGTCTCACACAGTTCCAAGTGCATCATTTTATGGATAATAGTATCATCTGCTACAATTTTAGAAACTGCTATTCTAGCCATCTTCCTAGCATTAAACACAAATACCCTGCAAGTAACACACATATCACAGCAGTAAAACAAATGAACAATTATGCATAACACTACTGAAATAATCATGGTGGAAGAAACCAATTCTTAGACAAACATTAGAAATACTATATAAAACTGTTCCAATAAATGGAAAAGCACTTTCAGAAATAGAGTTAGCTGTCTTTATTAGTAATGTCTTCACATTTAAAGGATTAAGGAAAAGGTAGACCTTCTAGGCATAAAGGAAAGACTATGGATTCATAACACTTTCTTGCAATGTAATTAGAAAAACACTGCCCCAACATATTCATGTGTACTAAATTGTCTAGAATACTCTGATGTCCAATGTTAAATGCTACTTCCAGAGTGTCTGTACTGCTGAAAATGTTTTGCATGCTTATACTGCTGTTTTTTTAATTGCCAGAATAAAATTTTTATTACTATATTATGTTTTTTCTTTTCATAATTTCATAATAAAAACTTAACACAAATAATTATATTAACAGAAAAAGAAACATTATTAAGATGTTACGTATTTTAAGATCATAAATAAAGGCCATCTGACAGTAATGGATGAAATTCAAGATTTCTCAAATGACAATCTCATATGCCCATTCATGAGTTACCTGCTATTAGCCATATATCACAGTTTTCAACTAATATGTAACTTTTTTTTAGACTTTTCCTAAGTTTGGTTATGGGCAACGGAGGGGTTAAAAAGAGGATAAAATAAAGTTTAGCAGTTCATTTTCTATTCCTGTTAATACAAATTTATTTTTTCAATTATCTCTCTCTCAAAACAGCCATAGTTCAAAACTATGCAGATACAATGCAGTAGTGAAATAACAAATTATATATATGATCAAAAATTCACTTTGTGGCAAGTGTAAGAATACTCACACTTGTGGACTGAATGTTACTGTTCTCACCATCACAACAATCAGGATGACAATGGTTAAAATCAGAGAAATAAGAGATACCTGTAAAGGTAAAAATACTACTTTAGTCAGTAAGCTGCTGAAAGGCTTTCACTATAATGTGCTTTTTTAAAATTATAATATTTTTATTTTAAATATTGCATCAAATATTTATAATTAGAAAGCTTGTCCTAGATCATAATATTTTGTTATTCTTTTAAAGTAACTAGCCAGGTAGTTACAACTATTTGTCTAATTTTAACTGATATTCCCATTTAAACATTTCTAGTCAATGGTTCTCAGCATTTCAATATCAGGTCCATACCACCCAGTGTTTTGCAAGACTTGAGTTCTACTAGCTGTAGATGAAAAAATTCCAGTGATTCATGAAGACCAAAGTTCTGCTTAAACTATTCTGAATTTGCCAATATTTCTTGGGAAATTCTAAATATTTAACATGCTTCAGCTAGATATAATTGATTTCAAATAAATTAAGTTATAACTAGCACTTATTTTCTAACTGCATACAGAAAAGTAAACAAAAAATCAACTGCTATTATGACTTACCTTTCCTAGTTTTGCTATGTCTCGATATAAAGATATAGGCAAGGTAAAGATGATGGTGGTAAGAAGGATTATGAAGTGACGGTCGGTAAGCACGTTATCTGTTCCAACTAAAGCAAAAAAGAAAATAATTTCTTTTTCTAAGAGACTGACATGAGGAACTGTCTGGTTACATCTGAAAGTCTAGAAATAACAAACTCTGATGCTGACCAGGCTTTTATTCCCTTTACTTAAGCTACGTAACACTGAAATAAAGACTAAGCATTAGCTAACCTTGAGGAAGCCATTTACAGCATGTGCATAATCACAAGAATTCTACAAATTCAAAACAAATGCATAACATATGGGATATATTATACCAAACTTTGTGAGTCTGGCATTTCTACATATAGATTAGTATTAATTTCTTTCATCATGCCTGGGTCAGTGTTGGCAGACTGCAAGTGAAACATTCCACTACTTCTTTCTGCCATTTACTCTTGGGGAATTTTTGGCACTGTGTTGACTTCAATTACTGTGCTGTTGAAAAGAAGCAAATTCTTAAAAAAAATTACCCTAATATCAGTTAATGTTTAGATTTCTTTTGAGCACCTCCTTTCTTGCAGTCAGCTGGCTTACACTGCAAAATACAGATTACCACGTGAAGGCAACAAGAATGATATAATATTCCCCGCAATCAGTGGGATTTATTTGTACAACTGCTGGAGTTTTTCTTTAAAGCTAATGACAACTTAAAATAAAACATAACTCAGTTTCAGTCAGGCTACCATGAATCATGGGCTTGAATGAAAGCCTGCTGAATAATTATGGTTGAAAACTGATTGGCAATTGACACAGAAGTCTGTGTTCAGTTCCCTCTAATCTTTGGGAGATTATAATGCTTTCCCATCTCTTTCTAGGCAGGCATTCTACCAGCTGGGTGAAAAGATTTGCCAAGCTGGAGATTCCTCTTATTACAGAAGTGGTATTGCATATAAATTATTAGATATTCAATGTCACTATCAACCCAATCAGGTATTCACAGAACAACAGAGTGTGACAGTTAAAACTGCATCCACACTTTGAAGGCTTCACCTGTTGAAAATTACAATCCTGAGGTGGAAATCAGACAGTTTATACAAATACTAATTTCCACTTCATAGCAGACATGTTCTTTTTACTTTAATTTCCCAGTGAAGAATGTTTTAACTTAGCTGGCTTTGTGCTGAAGTAGATGTTAAACATGCAAATAAATTGCTCCACTGCTTCTGCTGTGAAAATTTACAGCAGAATGGTAACAAGTGCATGAGTTAAATAGTTCAAATTTCCACATTTGTTTTTGCAGTGAATATCTAATAGAACTGAAAGTTACATATGTGGTTCATGACCAACTATTATAAACACACTCATAAGTATTAAATCCACTATATTATTTGCAAGCCATCCAAAATTATTCAATAGATAAAGTGCAGTTTTAGTATTAAAAATATTGTTATTATTATGAGAAATACCTAAAAAAAGATAGCAAAATGTAATGACCTTGTAAATATACCACTGCGGAAGACTCCTTCTATTTGCTTAGGATTTCACTGAAGCATGTGGTCTCCCACTGACACCGAGTCCAATGATAGCCAAGGACTAGGATTCATAGTTTTTATTTGTGAAGACTTATTAACAACAAGAAAACCCAAACAAACTCACCCCCAAAAGAAACAGACCCAAACCAACAAAAACCTATTCACACAAATATGCTTCAAGTTCTTAACTTGAACTATCTTTAAGAGTAATTTAAAAGTAATGCAACAGGTAATCCATAAATATTTGTGCTGTATTCCTATTCAACACATTTTCCCCATCCTGAATTTTTAAAATGCATCTTACCTCCAGGAATTCTCTGAAAAACTTTAGTTAAAGTGTCTCCTGTTATTATGTTGTAACTGATCATAGCTTAAAGAAAATACAATTTTTTTGTTAGTACAAGTCAAATATGAAATATCTGATATTTAATACATGTTTTGTAGATTTCAGGATTATATGCCACTCTCCCTCTTGGATGAATTCTGGCTAGCACCAACATCTTTTAAGGGTTTTGGTGGGTTTGTTTTTTTCTCTTTTTTTAAACAGATACAACCTAAGCAAGAATCCAGCCTGATCAGCAAGGCAGTTGTGCTAACTTGCCATACAAGCTTACTTCAGAATAGGGAAAAAAGGCTTCTTCAAACTGTTTGTTTCTAACAGCAATTCTTTGTCAGTTTATTTTCAAACTTCTATTTAGTAAAGTGCCTGTTAGTCTACTAATCAGTCCTGCAATCAAAAGCTCATGTAAAAAGTTAGCAAAATCTTTAAACCAGAAGAAAAGAGAAAAGAGATAAAGGTATCAGATACGGACTTCCATTCCTTCCTCTCATTAATAAGAACTGTAGCCTTAACATCCATATTTCATTCTTACCTTATCCTACACTAGAAATGTATGCGTACATGGGTGTGTACACACAAAATATATTTATTTTGAAGACTCATGGGGTTTTCACCATTTACACAGCACACATATAGGTATCTTTGTGGGTGACAGTAGGATTGAGCCCATCCTCAACAAGTCTGCAGATGACACCAAGCTGTGTGGTGCAGTTGACAAGCTAGAGGGAAGGGATGCCATCCAGAGGTGGGTCAGTGCAAACCTCATGAAGTTCAACAAGGCTAAGTGCAAGGACCCCCAGTATAAGGACATGGAGTCCAGAGGAGAGCCAGGAGGATGATCAGGTTGAGGCAGCTGGGGTTGTTCAACCTGAAGGCTCTGGGGAGACCTGATAGCAGCCTTCCAGTACATAAAGGGGCCTGAAAGAAAGCTGGAGAGTTATTTTACAAAGACCTGTAGTGATAGAACAAGGGGAAACAGCTTTAAACTGAAAGAGGGTAGATTTATATTAAATATTAGAAACCAGCTCTTTCCTATGAGGGGGATGAGGCACTGAAACAGCTTGCCCAGAGAAGCTGTGGCTGCTCCATCCCTGGTGTTCCAGGCCAGTCTGGATGAAGCTTGAGCGAGCTGGCCTACTGGAAGGTGTCCCTGCCCATAACAGGGGCTTGGAACTAGATGGTCTTTCAGGATTCTAGGTACTGACCTCAACTAATGCATAAATATTCACTATTATGAAATTATAAGTCATTAACACTACTTATAGAAACAAACAGAAGCATATATATGCATAATTACTCCATGCTAAGGACTGGGATCTTTAAAATTCTCTTCCATATTCTCTAAGAAATAGTACTTATTATACTCTTTAAGTCAACATGTATAACATTATGGGCTGCAGTGGCATTAACTTGACCTCCTAAAAAATCTCAGCTACCTGTAATAAATTCAGACTGATTATCCCCAAAGCAGGAATTTTGATCAGGGACTTTGTGGTCACAAAAGTCTTGGTTTCTCAAGTCATCTCCTCTCACAGGCCCATGTGTGAAAACAACAAGCTTATTTAAGACTTGACTGAATCATAGGTGTCAGATTCAGAATACCCCTTTATTTTAAACTCTTGGTCTAATCAGTTCCTGCCCAGATTACAGCTGTTTGGTTTTTTACAATTTCTTCTTCAAAGGGGTCTTGACTGCCCAATTTCCTAGTAGCTCATTGAGCATGAGGCTGCTGAAGAGCAATGACAGTACAGATTACTCAAGTGAGATCTGATAAGTGGCTTCTCCAATGAGAGAAATAGTACATCTTTGGAAAAATATTAATTCAATATACTCCTAAAGTTATATTTTTCTTTTGTTTCAGGCACATCACTTTGTGCTCTGTTATTCTTTCTAGAACAGAATCTCTTATTTGCTATTCCTCGTAGCTACTTCTGTTATTAATTTTTAAGTGTGTGATCATGAATTTCTCTGCTATTACATTTCAGTTAATTTCTATTATTCTAGTCCTCCACCGAATCCTTCCTCAGTCGTTCTTCAGAACACACCAAGTAATAATTTTTTTTAATAGGAAAGAGGCATATGCAGTATATTCTTTTCAGAGTTCTTAATACTTAACCAGTGAAAGACTGAGGTAATGTAAAAAAGCTTGTTTTTTATAAAACTTAAACATTTATATTTGTATGTAATCTTACCAATAAATGGATATAAAAATTGAAGAGTTGAAAGAATTAGATAACCTACAAGCCCATATGTTTTTCTGACCAGATCTTGATAGGTGTTGGCACTGGAGAGGTTTCCTCCTTTGATTAGTAATATAATGGAATAATCTGTTAAAATAGAAAATTACTGTTAAAGACAATATGAACCAAATGGTGGTTCCCGTTCATCTTTTTAATTCCTTAAAATTTTTTTTTAAAAAGGTCTGTAAAAAGGAGAACAGTGGCACTGGGAAGAGAAGGGATGAAAAATCTCAAAGGTTCTGAATCTACCAAACCCAGGAATTACAGGCTCATAGTAGAAATTATTTCAGCTTTCCCAATTAGGGACAGCAGAAAGTCTCATTTTCATTGGTTCCCAGTGTGGTCAAATAGAATGAGAACTGTCACGAGCACCCAAAAAGGAAAATTCAGAGGTCTCCTGAATGAATAGAGCATTTGATTATATCCTGAAAGGGAGTAAAACACAAGGATTACCTGTGTCATAGTGCACTTTACTCAGTTATTTATCTAAGTTTATGAAAGATAAAACCTGGTTAGTATTTTGCATCTTCTCCATTGTTTACAATAAAATATTCTAAACGTTTTCATTGGATCAATAAATAAAACATATGCAAAGTGATTTTTCTGGAAACCCATGAAGCAATGTGCCTTGAGGCAGAGCTGATGTCTCAGGCAGAACTACTCCCAGATTGAACCTCAACTTTTTATAAGGAACAGTTCAAAATATTGTAGTTAGGTCAGCTATGCTTTTGATTTTATTTGAGCACCATGGGATTTTCCAGTCCAGCACAAAATTCATTACCTTAGTACAGATGTCTTGACAGACAGTAGCTAGACCTCGTCTATTCCTCATCTGTCTTTCACTTAGCTTGTAATTTGTGCTGCGATAGGAACAGTTCCTTTCTGTGAACAGTATCAGTGTTTATTATCTTCTGGGAATGACTGAAATTTATGAAGGAGATTTCTACCATGTGCTAATGTTAAAGCCAATCCAGAGATTCACATGAGCATATGCAATTCTTACACAATATATACGCACACTATAATTGGGAGCAGACAAAAAGAGAAGTACAGAATTGTCCATTTTCAATTATGCTACACGCTAAACTGATCTTGCACAAGAAATATTAAGTGTTTATAGCAAGGGATCTTAGACCCACAAAACTTTAAAAAAAGATTTACCGTATCATATGTATTTGTCTGTCAATCTGGACTACACCCAGCCTACATAGACTCATTATAAAACCAAAAAGATCCCCCAAAATGAAATACAGCGAGAATTGCTCAATAACAGCTATTCAGCAATTATTCAGTAAAATCTATGGAAAATAAATGCTAATGGTACATATCTAGCCTGTATTTTAAATGCTACAAGTTGAAAAGTTGTAACTATATATAATTTGCTTATGCAAGATATATTGAGTCAAATCTTCAACCTAATAAAATTATAAGTTTAATTCACAGGTTCTGGGCCTATGGCTATAGGGCCTTCAAAATACTTACACGTACAAAGGACAAATCAGATTTTTTACAGAAAAGTAACTGAAATTTCTCAGCTATGCTCATGCTATAATTCCATTAATCTACAGAGAAAATTTTCCATTCATAAGGAACATGTTCCTTATGTTATATTGCTCTCCAGTCATTTATGCAGAACCTTACATTATATTTTAAGCAATGCAAAGCATCAACTGCTGCTCAGCGCACAAGTAACAGAATTTGTAACATTCATGTAGACTTGGTTCATCATTTTAAGTCTTGAATCCAAAGTCTTTACAGAAATTTGCCTTTGACGTCAGCAGATTTATTTATTTATCATGTTATTTCAAACCCTTTCCCTTTTTGAAGGTAAATACATTATTTTTTTGATGAATGGTAACTAAATAAAATATTCAAAATCATACTACAACCAAAGGTTTTCATTCTGTGATAGATTTTTAAAAAGTGATATACAACCCCCTCAAGGATCAGTCTCTTAATTAGGGTAAAAACAGTGGACCAGGTGATTATGAGGCACAAATAAAAGCTATTCTTCCAAATGTCACCTTGACCTAGTCTAAGAAACTATGCTTTACGAAAATAAAATGCACACAAAAAGCAGCTTTATGTGTTGTACAGTATAATTCTCTACTTTTACTAATCTGCTCAAGGGATTAATGAGATAAGGAAAAAACCTGTCATTTTAATTATCATACATTATCATACATATACTTGTTTAAGGTATTATTAAGCCCAAGATAAGCTCGCTTTACACCAGAAACTGCTTTTAAAGTACCTGTGATATAGGCAACTCCAAATAAAAGCAGTACTCCTAGTGGAAAACCAGCTTCCTTCATTGAATATGGCAATCCTGTAAATAACAAGAGGAGAGACTATAGAGAAAACGTCCCAAATACTTATGTGTGATAACCAAAATAAATATTCAAATTTAAAAAAAGTTCTACCAATTGCCCAAAATGGACTAGCATGCTTAAAAATGATCTTTCTGAAGTTATTAACAGACAAAGAGCTGCCTAGGTGTGAAATTCAGTTAGCACTTACCCAACCCAGCCTCTTATCATTATGGCAAAGCAGCTGTAAGACATTTATCACTGAGAGACCTGATCTCAACTGACACCTCTGCATTTTTGCATAGTAAGTAAATAAAAATAGAGAAAAATCTTTAGGAACAGCAGGAGACAGTAAGATAACAGTGTCAGTTCTCCAAACTGGTTAGTCATGCATGTATAAAGAAGGCTGAACACAGGCTAGTGAAGAAAAGTATACTTACCAATTATACCTGATCCTATGATAGAGTTGATAATGTTAAATCCAGCTGATGCTAGATCACCTTTTCCTCCTTTCTTCCTGGGTTTACTAACAAGGGCTGTTTGGTCATCTACCTATTTCAGAAAAACAATGATAACATTATACATGAGAAAAATAAGTGAGCAAAAGGATTTTACAGATAGTCTATTCAAGATTAAATAAAAAGAAAAAAAGTCATTGACTCAGATTTTTAGAGGTATTTTGATACCTAAATCCCATTTTTTTCAGTGAGAAATCAAAGAAATGTTAGGCAACTAATCCCTGTATAAGTCTGACCCAGAATCTTCTGTAATTAATTCTCCTCTGGAAGAAAAAAATAAATGTGAAAGGACAGAAATGTATACAAACTCAGAGGCACATTGTTAAACAAAGAGCTTTTTAGTCACTTTCCAAAGGCAGACATGTGAATCAATTAGTTTTGAAAATATCTTGGCTAATACAACTGGTCAGTAAAAATAGGCCATTGAATCAGGGGAATTAAATGTTACTAGTAAAGTATGCCAACATCTGAAGATACTCTAATTGAAGGTTTTATTCGGCATTTTAAATATTCCTGTATCATCCAATGGTTTAGTTCATTATGAATAGTTAATGACACTATAATAATTGGCTAGTCCCAGGAAATTTCTATGGAAAGGTCTGGTACAAACCAAAGCACAGTTTGTAGCCAACAGCTTAAAAAATTAAAGCTTTTATCTTCAAAAAGCATTTCTTCATAAGCATGGAATGGTCCTCTCCTCAGATCATCACTCTGCTGCCAGAGAACATTTTAGAGTCACTCATTAGCAGGCCAGTATTTTAAATAAAGTTGTGTAATTCAAAAGAGGAATATGCATTTAATGAAGAAAATGCTCATCTGTGTTCTGCAAAAGCAAAACATCGTGCACTTACCGTGAAAATAAAACCACTATTTCATGGATGCAGGAGCCTATTTAACATATAGCTGGTAGCACAAACTCAGATGCTTGTCACTAATACTCCTGGAAAAGAAATTAAATTACTGACAAAGCTAAGTCATCAGTAAATAGTAGTATAAGCTAACAAGCATAAGAGTGCTTCAAAGAGGGCTACATAGTTAAGTGAAACCTTTAATCCTTAGAAGTACTAACTAGAAAAGTAACACTGGCTCAGATCAAAAGCTAGTATAGCCTAGTACCCTGTTATCTGAGAACGGTTATACAAGACACTTAGGGAAGAGTGTAAGACATGAAAAAAATATAGCACACAACTTCCCTGTCCCAGCTTTCATCAGGTTTCATATCTCAGACTTTCTCAAAGCAGACATGTTCACAGCGTATCACATCCCTTAATAGATTGCTCCTTGGATTTGCCCCTTTTCTGAAGCCATGTATATTTCTTAGCATCTACAACATCACAGAATCATAGAATGCTTAAACCTGGAAAGGACCATAAGATCATCTAGTTCCAAGCCCCCTGCCATAGGCAGGGATGCTTCACACTAGACCATGACACCCAAGGCTCTGTCCAACCTCGCCTTGAACACTGACAGGGATGGAGCATATCACATGGCAATGAATGCCACATCTAAACTATGCATTGCTGCAGAAAAAATATGAACTCAGTCAGAGATCAATATGATCAGACCAAAGCCATTTATTACAAAGCATCTATCATTTTTTATACTGTTCTCTGCACCTGCTTACAATAGCTTGCTGTATCATAATCGGATAAGTATTCTTGTAGCACACAGCAACTATGGCTACATATAAAATAGCTCGCTGTATTATATTTGGATACATATACAATAACTTGCTGTAGTATAATTAGATACATATACAATAGCTTAGTATATTATGCTTTGATACATATTCTTGCAGCACACAGCAACGAGTATACAATTAATCAAATAAGCGTATGGGAACTTAACCTTTAAATAACAGTTCACTATTTTGTATCTTAGCACATTCCAGTTTCTTCTTATCTTGCTTGCACCATTAATTTTTCTTCCTTACCCACGTCCTCCTTCATCCTCAGTTCATGTTGAGTGCCATGCAGGCACTTTCTGACATGGGAACGTGGCCATTCTTTGCTAAAAATCCATCCACAATGCATCGCAAGAAGAAACGGGCACTCTTCTTTGTCAAATATTTCTAGTTGAGTTCCCCAAATTTTTTTTATGTCATCACAGACAGTCCAACCCCTATTATCTACTTATCTTCTCCATATCATATGTAGTTTTATAGGTAGCATTTTCCCTCAGCCTTTTTTCATCCAGGCTTACAGGTGCTACATTTTACTTCACCACTGATTCAAGCAGCAAAAGCATCACTCTCATTCTTTCTTAAAATTTTAATGCTCTATGCTACTTACAGCACAATACACATGAAATTGCACTGAACTAGAACAGCCTAGTTGCCCCTCTCCAGTTGTTACAAGAAAATGCGCACTGTACAGCTCAAAGACTCTAGCAGTGTCACTGGTCCCTTCCGCAGTTGGAAAAGACACATCTGAACGGGCAAGAAAAGACAAGAAGGGGCAACAGAAATTGTGACACAGGTGAAATGTGAAGACTAGCAGTGCTCGTAAAGGTGCACTTGGACTGCAGATGGGGAAGAAAATGCCTGTTAGGAAGCAAGCTATTACACATGTAAGGCTATTGAAGAGGTGAACGGGATGCGCTGGTCCTCTCCCAGGGCCTAGCTGCAGGCCAGATCATCCTGTTAGCAGCAAGCCCAACAGGAGTGCTCAAGTTCTGGTCCTCAAGCAAGATGGAACTTTAGCTGTGCTGAGCAGCCACAAATCCC
Source organism: Pezoporus occidentalis (assembly GCF_034315485.1). Classification (NCBI taxonomy): domain Eukaryota; kingdom Metazoa; phylum Chordata; class Aves; order Psittaciformes; family Psittacidae; genus Pezoporus; species Pezoporus occidentalis. The sequence continues at coordinate 210,783 of NW_026915527.1, forward strand.
CCACCTCACACGAACAAGGCTCCTCAGATTGTATTTTTTGCCTGCGGGGCACCTATGATCTATATTCCTCACCCAAATTAGAATTAAACTGCACAGAGATGAAACCACAGCTGTTGTCAGGTCACTCGGGCTGAAGCACCAATCCGCCTGGGCTGCTTCACGCAGCTGGTCGCTACGAAGCCGTACATAACCGGCCTCGCTGCCCCTCAAACTTTCCTACCCCAGCAATGTCCCGCGATTAGGGACTGAGAAAAGTAAAAAGAAGCCAGGTGAATGCCAGCCAGCTTACTGAGCAGCGGCGAGCTTCCCACCTCGCCCATCCCTGTCGACACTGATTCGGTCCCGGTACCTGCTGAGCAGCGGCCGGCAGCGTCTCCGGCTCGTCGCGCTCCATCGACGGCTGCCGCGGGGCAGGCGTGTCGCTTCCGAGCTGCTTCCTGAGCCCTGCGGGGCCCGGAGGAGGGAGTGGAGAGGCGCGGCTGCTCGTCAGGCGGGCTCTGCAGGGTGCCACGGCACCTTCATGGGTTTGGGAATGCCGAGAGCTGACGGGGCTGGCCCGCCCGCCTGGACCGGGGCCAGCGGCTGAGAGGAGTGCCGGCGCCTCGCACGAGAGGGCGGTGAGGGGCGCGCTGCCTGAGGTTGTGAGGTGGAGGCTGAGGGGCCTTGGAGTGAGGGATGAGTCCTGTGTCTGAAACTTGACGGAAAAGTAAGCATCTCCACTGTGTCTTTGTAAACCCTGAGTTTATAAAGTGCTCATTTATCCTGGATGAAAGGAGACAGCTTTCTGAGCAGGGAAAACCGGCTCAAATCTCTTACTTACTTACTTTTGGTTGCTTTTCAGTGCTGATGTTATTTATGAGGCTTCGCTACTGCAGTCGTCGTTTGCCCCTTGGCAAGCCACTGTAAAAAGTGCTAAACCAACATAAACGGGGATAAGGCAGATGAAGCACTTACTGGGTTACAGGGAAAGTATAGGAAGAAGCCAAACTAGTTAAAAGACGCAAAATTACAGAGCTGAAAGTTTAGAATCTGTAGATAGCTCAGCTACCTTGAGCTCAGACCAGGCAGTCTCCAGCAGAAAGGTGCTTTGTAAGCATAGAACAAGGCATATAAAGAAAAGTACATGTTAAATGAAAACATATAGGAAGTAGTAAGCAATAGTAAAAACATTGGAGACTCTAATTAATTTCATGAAGTATTACTGGATGTAAAATTTAGGCCCTCTAAAACAATAACTTTGGGAACATAATCTGGTAACTGGGGGCCCCCATCAATACAATGTGGACCTAAAAAATTTTCAACAAGATTAAATTATTATGAGGGAAAAAAAAAAGACTCTGAGAGATTGAAACTCTAGCTAAAGAAAATAAAAGAATAGCTAAAGGAAATAAAACATGCTAATTTCCTTTCTATACTCTTAAGAGCATTCAGTAATACTTTGATAGGGTAAACTGCAGTGGTTAAAGGAGCGCATGTGCTGTGAATCAGTAATTTTGTCCTTAAAGATCTATGATGCATATGATTTAATGCAGAGAGCAAAGTGCATATAAAGAGCATATATGACATTTTTGTCCAATAGCTTAAGCATATTAACTACGGCTCCTTGAAAAATAATCTCTAATCAGCGCCATGACAAGCTCCAAGCTGACATATATTCTTGTGTGACCAGTCAGATGACATGACTGGGCAGAGAAAATTTGAGAGGCCTGAGTTGCAGAGAGAGTTCTTGTGATTTAGTAGCAACGTTTTTTTGTTTTTGTTTTTTTTCTTGGACTGCACTATGAATTCTGTGTGAAAACATGGAATTAAGCTGTTTTAATACAGAGTGTAAAAAAGTGTACAGTAGGTTTTCATGACAGGATTCTGCCAGACTCCATATTTAAGTACTGTAGCAAGTTCCCCACAAAGCCTTTCCATCTGACACCCATATGCTCTATAGTAGTCCCCCTGAGTTCTGTGATTTTGTTTCCAGTTTGGAGTGTGCATTTGTTACCTTAGAAAATAATTTGGTTTGTTCAAATGGTCTCTCCTGTATGTCCTTGTTATTAATATTTATTATTAATAATTCTTTAGGCTTTTATTTGACTCAAAATAAGTCAAGCTCTGATTATGCAGCTCTTATTATATGAGAGGGCTGGTGCCTGAATGTGGCACCCACTTACTTAAGAGTCCTAGAATTTAACTTGCGTTATTGATACCGGCATGATTCTGAGCAGTGTTTGTAAACTTTAAAGTTTTAATTCAGTATAGTAACACTGAATTAGGGAAAGGAATTGGCAGTTCCTAAAAGATTGTGTAGATGGTCTTTTTCCTGTGCTATGAGAGTAGTCTTTGATCACTTGGATTGCTCTGTGCTTTGGGATGTGCTTATTGTATGAAAAGCTTACTACTAGTTTTCATCTTAGCAATGAGACTATAGCACATTGTGAATTAAATTACAGGGTGCACTGAAAATTCACAATTCAGTGTTTGCATTATGTTCTTCTGTAGTTTGCAGAAGGACTGTTTGTGTGATTATTTACTTCTGTGGCTGCAGCGGAGGGCCAAGCTCTGAAGGATGCCAACATAATTAAAACACAGGCATAGGGCAATTACTTAAAAAAAAAAGGGGGGGGGGGGGTGCAGGGGAATTTTCCAGAGAGGATACAAAGAAAGTTGTGTCCGAAAAGGAAACGGAAAGGATTGCAAGTCTTTGTGAAATGCTGAATGAAGGCTAAAATTAGATTGAATGAAAGCTAAACTGAGTTAGAACAACAACCCAGCAAAAAGGAATCAAAACTAGTAACTTTGGTATTTATGAGCAGAAATCCTGCAAAAGAATCCTGAGGATCTGCAGAGAGTTAAGGTTGGGTGGGAAGAGCAATGATAATAGAACCAGAACAGAGAAAGTAAGTTGTAGGTTTTTTGGTGGGTTTTTTTGTTTGTTTTTGTTTTTGTTTTTTTTTGTGTGTGTTTTTTTTTTTTTAAAAAACTTCCACAGCAGAACTCTTCCTATATGCTTTAAACTGAATTATCAATAGAGTGAACAGAAAAGATAAAAAAGAAATTATTTGGGATGATCAGATATATTAATCATGGAATCATTAAATAATTTGTAGCTGGGGAAAAGAGAGTGCTAAGTTTTTGCTTTCTATCCATCATACTAAGTGCTGTTGCAAAATGGCAAATGTGACACAAATATGACTGCCTAAAGGGACTTCAGGAATGAGCGAGGAAACTACATACCAATATCTATATGCCTGACATCTCCAATGGGCAAGGCAGTAGAAACTGTAATAAGTAATAGGATTAGATGGCATTAAGCTGTCTTGGCAGAGCTTTGTGGAGATGTGTGCACCTCTATTGCTTTTGCTTTTTGTGTGTTACTGCTTGAGAGCTAAATTTCTAAATGCCAATAAAACCACTGTCATCTTTCACAAGCATTACATATATTAAAGCAAACAAGGTGTTAAAAAGACAGAAAATTCGATACTGTAAGCTCTTTGTGCACTCCAAGGATGTGGTCTAGATCACATCTGAAAACATATGAGATAAAAGCTGTAAGAAAGATCAGAATCAAAGCAGGCCTGGAAAAAGAAAAGCCATGTGATGCAAACTGCCAAATATGAGAGATTCAATTTCCTTTTATCTCTTTCTTTAAAAGAATGAATAAAAAAGAAAACCAATGAGCAATTTCTTTTTTTTTTGAGGGGGGTGGGGGTGGTAGAGAATGGTTGTTACAGTCACATGACACTAATGTCAGACTTACCAGACTGATTAGTCCTTCCTGGAAAGGTTTCACTTTCTAATAGTGTCTTTGTCCAGGAAGTAGACATATTAAAAAAGAACTACTGTTTTCAACAGTACATTTAATTTCGCTGTAAGATACCTGGTAGTCTGTAAGTTAGAGTTGTTATGGACCACTTCTAAAAGTATTTTAAAAAAGATTTTGTGGAGAAATGAGCTTTTGTGATGTGTCTGAGCAAGATTGAATGAAAGCTACCTATCTTCATCAACACACACACACACACACACACACACACACACACACACACACACACACACACACACACGTGGACAGAACTTCAGGTGAATGTAACCTCCTGATTTTACACAGCTGTAAGCTGTCTGCTTGTGTTGCTTAGTTAACAAGCTTAATAAAAACCAAGCACTGGGCCTCCAGAAGCAGTTAGAGTATTACAGAATCTGCTTAAAAGAATTATGTTTTGAGGAAATTGTTTACACTCTAAAAATTCTAATATGGCCTTCTTAAGAATCTGTAGGTTTTTTTGTGAAGCTGGTGGGCAAATGCTAGAAGTCATCAGTACAGCTTTTCCTCTTCTGTGATTTGTAGCTACCATAATCTGTTTTGGAGATTTTTGGAGTCTTTAAGCTTATAGGTGATGAATCTTGTGTAAGCAATGTTTGTAACCTATTGATGATTTATTTTATTGTGGATCCTGGGTCTTTTGTGACAATGAAATTTTTCTGCTTCATATATAACATGTCCTGCATGCTTGTTGTCAAAAGAAGGGTCTGGAGGGAAAAAATGTTGAACTGCAACTGGATATGCCTTACTAGTGGATTTAGACAGATTATATACTATTTATTTAATTTAAATCTGGCACCCAGCTAAATAAGAGAGTAGATGGTTGCTTCATATTCAGATGACTCGAAGTGAACAGCATGTAAGCACAGCTAACTATGCTTGTGCTTAACTAGGTGTTTTGGATTTAAGTTAATATTACGCTTTTACCTGCTGGACTATCTACATTTGGGGAGTGGGGGAAAAGAAGATGTGAAAACAGATGCTAGTTACATCTGCTTGATTTTTTAACTGGGTATGAATTAGAATATGAATGAGGAGAAAGTTGTGAAAATTGGGATTTGCTTGAAGTGTTGCTGTAGCAGGTCTGGGTATCTCTCTCTCTGCTGTTTGAACAGGCTTGAAAGGGTAGGAGAAAGGCCAAGTGTGGCCCTTCACCACTTGAAAAAAAAACTTTCATCCTCAGTCTGACTCAGAACAGATCTTTCTTACAGATCATAACAATAATAGTGAAATTGTTATGCCATGTGCCTGAAACTTGTTGCCTAGTTAAAGATACAATGGTTGTCAAAGTTATTAATGTAGCTGTAAATCTTTCTCATGGATTGTTGCATCTGTCTAATTCCTTCTCCACCTGAGTGCTTGGTACATAGATACATGTAAGGAATATTAAAAAGATTAAAAATACTGCCTGGTTTACAAGAAACTTGGTTTCAGTACCCCTACACTATGGTCCTGAATATGTAGAGGAGGGTGTTAAGGGCACAGATTTAACAGTTCGAAGAAGTCTGCAAGCTTTATTTAGTAGGGTTCTTGGATTGTAGGAAAGTTTTCTATTTTTACAGTTCATATATAAAACTTTATACAAAATCTGCAGTTGGGGAAAAAAAAAACAAGCCACTCTAAAAGGGCATTGTGAACTGATTATGAAATGTCCATAAACATAGTTGGGTATTACTGAGGAAGGCATGAGAGGGAAACAGGGCCTGTCCATATCACTGAGGACTTTATAAATGGGTGTGAAGTTGGGAACTGTTTGGAAGAGTTGGGAACCTTTGGAATTGATGAGTTGTATTCTGCTAAGACAAAGTAATGAAGCAAAATGTCAATTTAGATTTTTTTCCTCCAATTTTACTTTGCTAGTTCACGCTAAAATTGTCAGTTTTATGTGGAGCCAGAAGTAAATGGTAGCAGGCACTGGTTCGCACAAACTAGACAGGTTTTAGAAATCGAATCTTCTTGAGAAGACATTTATAATTTATTTTTTCTATTTTTAATGCAATGGTTTTTTTTCTCAAAAGCCAGGTACAAAAAAGCATAAAAACCCCCTATCTAAATATGCCTTATTTAGTGGATAAGTTTTTATGCTTGTGGCTTTTGGGGGAAGCTGACTAGTTGTCAGGAAAAAAGTATTAAAGCAATTCTAATTCATGAAGACATATAAGAACTGATTTAAGTAGCTGCCTGAAGCTGTCACCATAACAAAACTAGCTAACTCAGCATGTCACTCTGTGCCCCTTCAGTGTTAACTAAATGGAGACAAGCTATTGGGTTACAGCCTTATTAAATAGGCTTCTTATCCTGCTTCTCCACTGAAGGCTTCAGCTTTTAGTATCACTTTTTCCTCTTATCCTGGATCTTACAGTTTTATTTTATAATAGTCTGTGTTCTTCATACATGTTTTTGTTACTTGAAGCCCTTAATGTCAGATTTATTTTTTTTTTCCTAGATGGTAGATATTGGTATGCTGATCATGTTTAAAGGAATTATAATGTACAGTATATATCATAGGTTTCTTACTGAATGTGCACTAGCAGAAGAATTGGTGATGTCATGAGGAGTCGAAATGTGGGACCTTCAGGCTTTTTTGTTTAAATTTCTTTTCTGACTACAGGATTATAGACATAACAAAATACCACTACATAATTATTTTAGATGAAAGAATATAGACATAATAAAGACAAGTAGGAGATCTGAAGGCAAGAGAGTAAGGTGTAAGTGACTGATGACATGCCAGCCAGCAGCTAGCCTGGAGGCATTCGGTGTTCAGAGAATGAAAAGTAAGGACACAAAGACATATGTGGCAGGCATATATATTATTTGTGTATAAAGTGTGTTTTTGTGAAGTGTGCTAAGTTGCCTTCCTACATTAACAGTTTGGATATATGCTGAGTATAAGAGCATTTTGCTTACTGGTTGGTTAGTTTAATTGGTTCAGTTCTCTTTCTGAAGTGTAGCAGAAGATGGTGATACTGCAAGTGCTGTTTCTTCTGGAAAACTTTCTGTTCATGATTCATTGATCGCATGAAGCCAAGTGCAATCCTAGAGCTTTTACTATAATATTTCTCCAGTGCCTTAACACATCCTATACAGAAATAAAGCAAGTTGCTTTGATTACTATGGATGTGCTTTTGTTTTCAAAAGATTAAACTTGTGTTATTGTATTAATTACTGTTACTAGTGCTTGCTTTTTTGATCCTGCTTTTCTGTGCTTTAATCCTTGAATGTCTTCAGAACGAATGCTACTCAATGACATGATTCCCTGGCTTTTTAGGGAATCTCTCTTCTGTGTTTTCTGAAGTTGATGGTGAACTGAATATATATTTACAGTAGCTTAATGCCGTCTTTAATATGGTAAGCTATGGGCTCATTTGGAAAACTAAGGTCAATTTACTCAGTACTTCCAGTTAATATACTTTGAGTAGAAAAAAAAAACCTTTTTACTAATATTTTGATATGCATATCCCTTGTGTCCCAAGTACACAATAGTAATTCTTTCCTGAAGTTCTTTGCTAATGTTTTCAATTCCTTTTTTGCAGAATTAAGGGTTCTTACCCAGGTATATACTGATACAGCTCATTCTTAAGCTATATTGTGATGAACTCACCCAGCAAGGGTTAAGGAGCACAGCTTTTTGCTGGGTGTTGGAGTTAATGCATTACCACAATCCTCCAGGCTTCTGCTGCAAATTCCCATCAAAAGACTGTATTGTTAAGGTATAATGTTCAAAATCAGTTGTTCATAAACGACGCGCTTGGTCCTGCAGGCACTAGGGGGCAATATTTGATTTCTTTTAGGTGTGTACTGCGAAGTCCTAGCCATCCCCTATGGCCTATCGAGATGTAGCTTGATATAAGTGATACCTTGTAAGCGCTGAAATCAGTGTCAGGATTCTCACTTCATTTGCTGCTTACACAGGCCCTAGTGGAAAATTTTTTTTCTACAAACACACTGACAATTGAAAACAAATGGTGAAAAAACCAGCATCTAAACTTAAAATCCATTTTGGGCATTTTGACAAGCTAGAAGATTTGTTAGAGATGGAAAATAAAAATACAGTCAAGTGATACTGTTCAAATTCTTTTTCTCAGAATAGTGTCATATAGAAATATGACAAAAGTTAAGTACAGAAGTGATAATTGGGTCCTTTTGTCTTCTGTTTGTTTGTTCATGACAATCTTGGTAATGGCATTTTTTATAACTGTCCATTTATGAGTCCTGATCATAGAATCACAGAATAGTTTGGGTTGGAAGGGACCTTAACCATCATTTAGTTCCAGCTCACTGCCACAAACAGACACATCTTCTGCTAGACCAAGTTGCTCAAAACCCCATCCAAGCTGACCTTGAATACTTCCAGGGATGGGGCAGACACAGCTTATCTTAATAATTTTTGGACTCATGTACTTCTTTGTTTCTATGCAGAGAGTGGGACATACCGGGTTGCAAATATGATAAGGGAAGTTGGTATTTGAATCACACTATGTAAGTATTTAACATATTTACAGTGTAAAACATTAGAAGAAATAAATATTATAGTTCATTATCCTGGGTTTAGCAGTAGCAGTCAATTTTTTCTCCTTCTTAGTAGCTGGTGCTTCAGTAGAACTTCAGTATGAATTAGAGTCAAAGGCAGCCAAGTGGTATTCCACGATTGATATTGCCAATGCGTTTTTCTCAATTCCTTTGGCAGCAGAGTGCAGGCCACAGTTTGCTTTTACTTGGAGGGGTTGTCCAGTTCACTTGGAACTGACTGCCCCAGAGGTGGAAACACAGCCCTACCATCTGCCATGGACTGATCAAGACTGCACTGGAACAGGAGCAAGCTCCAGAACACCTGCAATACATTGATGACGTTATTGTGTGGGGCGGTACAGCGGAAGTAGTCTTTGAGAAAGGGAGGAAAATAATCCAAATCCTGCTGAAAGCCGGTTTTGCCATAAAACGGAGTAAGGTCAAGGGACCTGCACAGGAGATTCAATTTTTGGGAATAAAATGGCAAGATGGACGTAGACAGATCCCCACAGATGTGATCAACAAGATAACAGCAGTGTCTCTACTAACTAATAAGAAAGAAATGCAAGCTTTCTTGGGTGCAGTGGACTTCTGGAGAACGCACATCCCAAATTACAGTTCAATTGTAAGCCCTCTCTATCATGTGACTCAGAAGAAGAATGATTTTAAATGGGGCCCTGAGCAACAACAAGCTTTTGAGCAAATTAAACGCGAGATAGTTCATACAGTAGCCCTTGGACCAGTCCGGAGCGGGCCAGATGTAAAAAATGTGCTCTACACCACAGCTGGGGAGAATGGTCCTACCTGGAGCCTCTGGCAGAAAGCTCCAGGGGAGACTCAAGGTCAACCCCTTGGCTTTTGGAGTTGGGTATACAAAGGATCTGAGGCCAGCTATACCCCAACTGAGAAAGAGATACCGGCAGCCTATGAAGGGGTTCGAGCTGCTTCGGAAGTGGTTGGCACTGAAGCACAGCTCCTCCTGGCACCCCGGTTGCCCGTGCTGGGCTGGATGTTCAAAGGCAGGGTCTCCTCTACACATCATGCAACTGATGCTACATGGAGTAAATGGGCTGCACTAATTACACAACGAACTCGAATAGGAAATCTCAGTTGTCCGGGCATTCTAGAAGTCATCATGGACTGGCCAGAGGGCAAAGATTTCGGAATGTCACCAGAGGAGGAGGTGATGTGTGCTGCAGAGGCCCTACCATATAATAAACTGTCAGAAAGTGAAAAGCAGTATGCCTTGTTTACTGATGGGTTCTGCTGTATTGTGGGAAAGCATCAGAGATGGAAGGCAGCTGTATGGAGTCCTCTATGACAAGTTGCAGAAACTGCTGAAGGAGAGAGTTTGCCGAGGTGAAAGCCATTCAGCTGACCCTGGACATTGCTGAATGAGAAAAGTGGCCAGCACTTTACCTCTATACTGACTCATGGATGGTGGCAAATGCCCTGTGGGGGTGGTTGAAGCAATGGAAGCAGAGCAGCTGGCAACACAGAGGTAAACCCATCTGGGCTGCTGCACTGTGGAAGGATATTGCTGCCCGGGTGCAGAACCTGGTGGTGAAGGTACGCCATGTAGATGCCCATGTTCCCAAGGGTCGGGCCACTGAGGAGCACCAGAACAACCAACAAGTGGATAAAGCGGCTAAGATTGAAGTGGCTCAGATGGACTTAGATTGGCAACATAAAGGTGAATTATTTTTGGCCCGGTGGGCCCATGACACTTCAGGCCATCAGGGCAGAGATGCAACATATAGATGGGCCCGTGATCGAGGGGTGGACTTAACAATGGACACTATTGCCCAGGTTATTCATGAGTGTGAAACATGTGCTGCAGTTAAACAAGCCAAGCGGTTAAAGCCTCTTTGGTATGGAGGACGAAGGCTGAAATACAAATATGGGGAGGCCTGGCAGACTGACTATATCATGCTCCCACCAACCTGCCAAGGCAAGCGCCATGTGCTTACCATGGTGGAAGCAACCACCGGGTGGCTGGAAACATACACTGTGCCGTATGCCACTGCCTGGAACACTGTCCTGGGCCTTGAGAAACAGATTTTGTGGTGACACAGCACCCCAGAGAGAACTGAGTCAGACAATGAGACTCATTTCCGGAATAACCTTATAGATATTTGGGCCAAAGAGCATGGCATTGAGTGGGTATATCACACCCCCTACCATGCACCAGCCTCTGGGAAAATTGAACGGTACAATGGGCTGTTAAAAACTACACTGAGAGCAATGGGTGGGGGAACTTTCAAGCACTGGGATGCACACTTACCAAAGGCCACCTGGTTGGTCAACACCAGAGGATCTGCCAACAGGCCTGGCCTGGCCCAGTCAGAACTTTTACATACTGTAGAGGGGGACAAAGTTCCCATGGTGCATATGAAGAATTTGCTGGGGAAGACAGTCTGGGTTATTCCTGCTTCAGGTAAAGGCAAACCCACTTGTGGGACTGCTTTTGATCAGGGACCTGGGTATACTTGGTGGGTAATGCGGGAAGATGGGGAAGTCCGATGTATACCTCAAGGGGATTTGATTTTAGGGGAAAACAGCCAATGAACTTGATTGTATGCTGTTGCCAGCTGTGTAATACTTTTACAGCCCATCAACTAGATGTCTTCAAGTCACCAGCAACTGGCCCTGACTTTCCCCCAACCATCATCCCAATAGAGAATGAACTTTGATAGAACCAGACGAGTTCTGCAGTAAAGGAACAATCAGCATCAGCAGGCAACGATCCAATACTGCACACAGCCTTTGCTGCCCTGAAAGACTGTTACAAGAGATGGAACCTGACATCATGGACCGAATGGACTCGGCAGCATTATAGGGATTGGTCCATGCCCTAAGAAATGATCTCTTTCTCTCTGTCTGTGTGTGTATGTGGATGTATATATATAAGAGCGATGGTATATTGAAAATGGGGGATCTGAGCATGAAGTTAATGGGATGGAATAAGGGGTGGATACTGTCCTGAGTTCAGCAGTAGCAGTCAATTTTTTCTCCTTTTTAGTAGATGGTGCAGCATTGTGTTTTGACTTTCAGCCTGGGAACAGAGCTGATAACACCAATGTTTTTAGTTGTTGCTAAGTCATTGTATTCTCTTCCCTTGTTATTTTCTCTTATCATTATTATCATTGGTGGTAGCAGTAGTGATTTGTGTTATACCTTAGTTACTGGGCTGCTTTTATCTGAACCCGTGGGAGTCACATTCTTTCGATTCTCCTTACCATCCCTCCGGGAGCCGGGGGGGGGGGGGGGGGGGGGGAGGCGGAAAGAAAGAAGGAGGAAGGGGGGAAGTGAGTGAACAAGCTGTGTGGCTGGGTTTAAACCACAACATTAATTTATGATCATAGAATCATAGAATACTTAGGGTTGGAAAGGGCTTTAAGATCAGCTAGTTCCAACTCCCTTGCCACGGGCAGGAACGCTTCACATTAGGCCATGTTGCCCGAGGCTGTGTTCAGCCTGGCATTGAGCACTGCCAGGGATGGAGCATTCACCACTTCTTTGGGCAACCTGTTCCAGTGCCTCACCACCCTCACAGTAAAGGAATTCTTCCTTATATCTAACCTAAACTTCCCCTGTTTAAGTTTAAACCCATTACCACTTGTCCAATCACTACAATCCCTGATGAAGAATCTTTCTCTAGCACCCTTGTAGGCCCCCTTCACATACTGGAAAGCTGCTATGAGGTTTCCACACAGCCATCTCTTCCTCAGGCTGAACTTTCTCATCCTGTCTTCCTACAGGAGGTGTCCCCTGATCATCCTCATGGCCCTCCTCTGGACTTGTTCCAACAGCTCCATGCCCCTTTTATGTTGAGGACACCAGAACAGCACACAGTACTCCAAGTGGGGTTTCAGGAGAGCTGAGTAGAGAGCCAGGATCACCTCTTTTGACATGCCAGTCACGCTTCTTTTGATACTGCCCAGTATATGATGTACCAAGAGACTGAACATTTTTGCTCTGCTTCGGGAAACTGTGAAATCCCCACAAGTTTTTATTTGTTATTTCAAAATCTTGAGTCGTGGATAGAATATTAATAATAAAATCTTGGTCAATGGTGTAACTCCTAAATGCTCTATGGTATTGTATGAATATAGCATAAGAGCTAACCAATTACATACATCTGGAGGGTGTAATGGATTATTTTGTTATGCTGCTTGTGTGTTTTTGTTTCTGGTATATCTGACAGACTTGTTTGTAAAGTCCTGTATTAGGTTCTACAGTAATACATGTTTGGAGTGGTTAGAAAGTGAAAGACTCATAAGGAGTAGAAGAATGAGTACTTTTTGTTTAACAAACGGACTAGCAAGGGGAAGGAGGAGAGAAGGAAAAAGCTAGAAATGGCCTGTTGGAAGTGACCGTTTTAAAATGATAGGACAAAAATAAGTAGGAGGTGATCAGGCTTGTCAAATGCTGTTTTGCTAATGATTTTCCTGCCATTTAGTTTCTCTTTTGATTGTGTTTGCAGCCTCTCAGATTTTTCTTTCTTGAAGTATTTTCTGATTTGCTGCTTCTAATGTTTTATCTTAGTTAAGTGATTAAGTGCTTCCCAATCACCATTCCATTTGTAATCACATTTGATTGCTCATTTTAACCCTAAATTAATACATCTCATTGTGAAAAGCAGCCAAGAAGTTTTTGGCAACGGTTTCTGATTTTATTTCAGAGTGAGGATGAAGAGCTACATGCAAATATGGTTTCCTTATTTTTTCATTATGATAGAGAAGTGAAGAAAGAGGAAAGGTCTCTAAAGGAAAGCAACAAAAAAAGTCTAGCACATGTCCAGTGTGTTGTCAATATGTCCATTTAAAATTCAGTGAAACAATAAATCTCTTTTAAGGTATTTACTTTATATGCTACAAGAGATTTGATAAACAGAGAGGGAGCAATGTTTGATTAAATAAACCCCTACTGCTATGTAGGAGCTCCATATAATCAAATATGGATATTTTTCCATTACCAGTAGGATGTCGATGTGCCTTACAAGTTTCTCTTCTGTGTCAAAGCATAAATGACAGGTGGTATCAGTGACACCTTAGTTGTCTCCTGCTTCAAAATAGACTTGCTGTCAATTACTTTGGACTAGGGGTGAGTTAAATTTGGTAATGTATTTTTATTTGGTTACTTAATACTTATTATTTTTAACATTTCCAACTCGTTCTTTTGTTAATGTTGATGGAATGAGTACTGACCCATTATGTGGGCTCCTAGCCATTAAGGTAGTATGATGATTAAGATCAAATAAAGAAATTGCATTCAGCATTCTGTGTAATTAGCATCATACAACAGCAGTAAGAATATCTAGCAATATTTTCCAAATCACTGAAAGAATGGGAATGAGAAATATTGTACTTTCAGAAAAGTATCCCTGATTTCAGCATAATCTTCTCTTATGATGTTGAACATGGCATACAGTTTCTTGTGCATGAGTTCCCTGTTGCTAAAATGAGGATAATGATATTTTCCACTTCATAAATATTGTGAAGAAAATGCCACTAATATTTTTCATAGATACTAATGTGATAGATACTATAGAAAATAATAGAAACAAAGAACAAACACAGAAACCTATTAACTTTATTTGAATTTTTAAAAAGTATGTTTTCAGCAAGAAGTTAAGGAATAAATTTCCTTATAGAAGTGAGCTGAATTTATTTCACTTTTGATCCATTTTTCAGAGTGACTTATGTAGGAAGAAATCTGAGAGAAGTTAAAAGTTGCTAATGTAGAGCCTGCATGAAGTTGCTAAAAAGGAAAGCTATGTAGGAAGAGCCTATAATTTTCATTCCTATCTTTGTACTTGGATTAATGCCCAGAATAGTGACAAATCTGACGTCATTAGAGACGGACTAAGGATCATCTCTGCTGGCAATAACAGCTAACTAAAGGAATGGATAACTGCATGCAATTATAATAAAGTATTTGCTAATAAAAACAATCTCTATTTTCAGTACAGATAATTGACAAGGGACTTTTTTAACACTCAAAGTAACATTTTCAAGGGGAGAAGAAAAGGAAATGTTGATATTTTATGTGCAACTATGAGAATATATGCATGTATATACATATGTCTATGTTCAACAGACAAATTCAGCTGAACTTATTACAAAATATAGTTTCCCTCTCAAGGCCAAACCCATACTTTCTCTAGGAGAGTTACTGAAGAGGCACCTTTTTGAAGAGTTTGGCGTAAAAGGTGCATAAGGAATGCCTCTGATAGAAGTAGGGGTGGCATGTAATAGTATCGTATTTATTTAATTTGTCCCCTCTGTCATTCAATCTTCTTGAAAAAAAAAAAAAGGTGGTACATACAGTATGCTGGTTTAAGTACTTCCCCACACACTTAGTCCCATACTGCTATCCCTTGGTCAGCCTAACTTTACCCTCTGCTTCTCAAGAAACACTGCCTTACCTACTTCCCCAGTTCTGCCTGCTTTCAGAAGACCTACAGAAAATTTTGTGCTGAGATGATAATATCCTTGGAGAAAACAAGCAACAGACTTTCTGGCTGTCTTTGGAGCCTGAGGGAATAACTGTGGTCCCTGTAGTTCTCACCTCCCTTATTCAAGATTCAAATTGTTATTTCTTTTCATAGAATTACAGAATGACTTGTGTTGGAAGGGACCTTAAAGCTCATCTAGTTCTCACCCCACTGTCAAAGGCAGAGACACCTTATACTAGACCAGGTTGCTCAAAGCTCTATCAAACCTGGTCTTGAACATTTTCAGGGATTGGGCAGCCACAGCTTCTCTGGGCAATCTGTGCCAGGTTTGGGGGTAAAGTATTTGTGACTGTAAGATGCAGTATTTCTGTCATTTGGAGGGGTTTAAGAAAGTGAGGCTCTAGCAGAAGGATAACCAAAAGAGGGCCAAAATAGTAGTATTTTGTGATGAATAGATGCATAAATGATTTTTTCAGGGTGTTTTTTTGTTGTTGTTTTTGTTGTGTTTGTTTTGGTTTTCTGTAAGGTTTTGTTGTTCGGTGGGTTCTTTTAGTTTGTTTTTGTTTGTTTGTTTTTTTTTTTAACATGGTTATATATATGGAAAAGGGAATCAGGTCATACCAACTAGGTTTGTGTATGGAGCAAGATTTTGCTGTAGTACTGCATGAACAGAAGCTCCCCTTGTGTACTAAGATGTTAGTTGTATTAATTTGGGGGGGTTTTTTTGCTTCCTTGCAGTGCTTTTTAAGCATGGTCAGTCTAAAAGGAATGTGGAATTGTAAGGAGTCTGCTGCTATTATTGGCCAAATAACATCCAGAAATAAGATGTGTATTTGAACAATAGACATATTTTCCTCATTGAATGGAGAATTTACTTACAGAGAAGTCAGCTTTTTAGTATTCCTGATGCTATAGTATTCTCTGGCCTTATGTCTTTCCTCATTTCTTAAAATGTTTACTGTTTTGGGGAAAGGAATAAATTATAGATGATAGAGGGTCTATTTAAATTGGGTCTATGCTGAGAGACCAGCTGACTTTACTGAGTCTGCTTCATGCTTAGTAACAAAAGGTAGTCTTTCAACACCTCTTTCTTTATTATACGATAGTATGCTAATGCAAACACGTATCTAAAACTAGATGCATTCTTTTTTAAAATCATTGCATATCCTGCACTTTTTGCCTACTGAATATAAAATTTGAGTGTGACTATTGAAACAATGTTATTTTCTACAAAGAATTTTAGTCTTGGCTCTTCTATTTGGGGCACATTGAGCAAAATATAGTAAATACAAAGTTTTAAAATAAAAAGCATAATTTTTGTTCATGGGAGTAACTTTTATTATGTGATCAAATATTTTAGGCAATGTAACATATCTGTCATGCTTTTACATATAAAGAGGCAGTATTATTTAAAGCAAGACCAGATATATATATGCATATGTATATTTTTATACTAGAACCAAGGCTTAATAGGTGCCTGGCTTAGTACTAGCTGACAGTGATCTAATTTTGGGCTGAAAGACTGCAGTAACTCAGACTGGTGACATTGCTTGGGAAGTAAAGACATGTTTTAAATATTAACTGATATGAAATATCTTGTTGAAGGCTGTTGTTGACACACATTATTCAACAACAACAGAGTCTGTTTGCAAGCAGAAATAGGAACATGTGATGATACAGCTGAGGAAAATAGCTCTCCATATTATGTCAGTTGCTAAGGATATAAACCTCATTTTAGGAGTTCAGAGAATGAATAATATCTGTATGACTAAGTATTAATGATATGAACTGAAAAAGAAGCACTGTTGGGTAACAGAAGGTAGAACGATTTTACTATATGCAGTGATGAACATTACCTTGCACAAGCAGTACAGACTTGAAGTAGGGTGGGTGGAGGTGCAGCTGGGTGGGAGGCAGAAAAGAAGATTGAGAGAATATGATTTATGGGTGCGAAATACAATCCTGTAAATAAAATTTAGCATTAGAAATTTAACATTAGAAATGCTGCAGACTGGGCTTTGAGTTTACAGACACTCTTTTCTTGCATTTTTGGATTAGTGACATTGTTATTTCCACAGCAACCATTAGTGACATTGCACAAAGGACTGCAGCTAGAGTTTCCATTAATATAGTTATGGATTACTGCTGTTGTAGTTCTAACTATTTAAGATTATCTTCTATCAATTCTTTTCCTCTTTTCCTCACTGCATTTTTTTACTAGCATAACATATGCAAATAAACATCTGATTTGTATAACTGAAAACTAGTTGAACAGCCTTGCCCAATGTCCTGGGTTCAGCAGTAGCAGTCATTTTTCTCCTTCTTGGTAGCTGGTGCAGTGCAGTGTTTTGACTTTCGGCTTGGGAACAGGCCAAGGAGCTCTCTCCCATGCATGCAGCTGCTATGTCACTCCTTTACCATTATGCATCTTTGTGTTGAAGACCCTGCACACTATTGAGTCATCTTGAGCTATTGCATTACCATACTAGCTCACAAGAGTGCAGCGTAGGGGTGGCTGAAAGAATGTCGCAGCCAAGAATTGAAAAATAACTGATAGAGTATGTCTAATTTTAGGTGCAAAAGTCTCAACAGTTTCTGTGCAAATAATGAGAAACCGGCATAAAGTTATCTCAGTAGGTATTATACATGAGAAGTGTTCTTTTCAGTGTTATTTTATCTAATTTGTATTTTGTGTATGTATTTGTATTACTTCATTTTTTTTCTTCTCAAATAGTAAGATATTTTAGTCATGATACCCCTAGATGTTTTGCAGCTATCCACATGTTTTAATATATTCCACTGCATTATATTTTTTGACTGATATTTAGTAATGTATTTGTTTTGCTGAAGCTTAACATAATCTATTAAGCAGATATCTAACACGATTCATTTTGAAAATGTTGTCTTGTGGGCTTTGTTTTAAATAGCTAATTCTGCAAATTGTATTTCCTTAAAAATAACAGCAGCTGTTGTATGTACAGCATTTTTAAGGTGTTTAAGTCATTTAATGAAGTACTGCAACAGATCTAGTACATACACAGATATAAATACTCTGAGTGGGAAGAGAATAACACCCAGCTAGATACAAGCGCAAAATGGATGCTACAGCATTGATCTAATCCCTTAACATCTACAAATAGCAAGGAATTGATTTATTATACAGTATGAATCTAGCTATTGGACTGGGCAGCCTTGGCTCCAGAAGTATAGCTTACACACTACTTTTACCCTGCTGATTGCATACATTGGACTCAGCAAAGTGAAATTCTCTATGCCTTGAGCTAGATGAAGGACTTTGTGAATGCTTGACAGCAGAACTCTGCTTAGTATTGTAGAAACTGACGTAGCATAATCAGGTTTCTAAGTCTGGTTCTTCCAGAGCTGCCTGACATCACTTAAGGCATGGAAGAATTTTTTTAAAAAAACTAAATCTATGTTTTTACAAGGATATTTCTTGGCTGCTACTTCATTTCTCCCTCTCATCCCTAACCTGACAGAGCAGTGTATGGTGTTGGTGGTTGGTTGTGGTGCGGGGTTTGTGTGTTTGTTTTTTTGAGTTTTTTTTTTAATTCTTTATTTTTAAAAATTCAGTTTACCTTTAGATCTGTTTGGTCTAAAGGGCACCTGATAGGAGTCTAGTGACACAGACCTTGATGGTGTTGGAATACCTGAATTTACCTGTAGAAAATCTCGGTACCAGGAATATGATACAAGTAACTTTAAGTATTCCTCTGGATAATAGTCTTAAAAAATACATCAGTGACTGCATAAACGAAATGAATTAAAATATGGGATTATGAATAGTAAGACTCTTTGGACTTATGACAAAGGTCCTGTAGCCTATAGAGTCAGAATTCAAGCATGTTCCCACATGCTTTGCTAGCAGATCTGAGGCGTTTGTGACAGAATTTAACAGCAGCATTGCTTTCAGAGGAAAATGGTCGTACTAATTTTGGCTTCTTATTGTGTTACTAATATCAAAAAGAAAATCCAGTGTAATGTCTTTATATAATTCTATACCAATAATAGTAAAACCCAATGTTTTAGCTTTTATATGCTGCCCAACATTTGAGATGTTTGTTTTCACTTTTAGTCTGCTTCCAGATCTGTACATATTTGTGGAGACCCAGTTCTGTCAAAAGGGAAATGGTGATAAAATATGCATAGTATTGTTAATAGCACAAACAGTATAAAAGCATCTTTAGAAATTAGTGCCACACATAGAGGACACAATAACTTCAACCTGTGTTTAGATAGTCTCTGCTTTAAATCCATGTGCTTTTGGGCTTTGTAGTACTTGGATTTCCTCTCCATTTTGCTGCAGAAATTTCTTTTGAGTGCAGATTGTCAAATAGAAAAACCATACTTAAAATTTGTCATTTAATTGATAGCACGTGTATTAGTATTAATGGAATTTGCTGAACCAAGGAAAAAAAATATTTGAAGCTGAATTACTTGCTGAAGAATAACATTATAACACAATGTTCAGTTGAAGGCAAGTCACTAATCGGTGTGTACCCCAGGGACTGATACTGGGACCAATACTGTTCAACCTCTTTGTTAATAACCTGGTGATGGAACAGAGTGCACCCTCAACAGACTTGCAGAATGATGAGGATTTGCTGCACAATAGTATACTCCAAGTGGTTGAGCTGCTATTCAGATGGATCTGGACAGGCTGTAAAATTGAGCAGGGAGGAATCCCATGATGTTCAACAAAGGGCAGTGCCAAGGCCTGCCAGTACCTGTAGGGGCCAAATGGCTGGAAAGCAGCTCTACAGCGTGGGATTTGGGGGATTTTCTGGTGGAAGTTAAGTTGAACATGAGCCATCAATGTGCCTTCATGCAAAGGAAGCCAACATCCTGCGCTGCACTAGGAAGAGCACTGACAGCAGGCTGAGGCAGGTGATCCTTTTCCTCTGTATTTAGCAGTAGTGAGGTCATATCTGGAGTATCATGTCTGCTTCTTGGCTTTCCAGTATGAGTAATATGGGGACTTCCATGAATGAGTCCATAAAAGGACCACAACAATCATCAAGGGATTGGAGCACCTGTCATCAGAAGAGAGGCTGAGAGAGCTGGGACTTTGAATATGGAGAAGAGGAGGCTCAGTGGGGGTCTTATATTATGTACCTTCTGGAAGACAGTGAAGATGAGGGAGCTAGTCTCTTGTCAGCAGTGCCTACTGATAGGACAAGAAGTGATGGGCACAAATTAAAATACTTGAAATACCCTATAAACAATAGAAAACCCTCTTCTACTGTGAGGATGGTCAAACTTCAGAACGGGCTGCTTAGAGAGGTTGTATATTCTCCATCTGTGGAGATATTGAAAAGCTGTCTGGACACAATCATGCACAACGTGGTCTGAGTGATTGTGCTTGCACAAGGGGGTTGAACTAAATGATCTCAAAGAGGTCCCTTTTAACCTAAATGATTCTGCAATTTCTCTTACCTTCAGATAAAATGGTGGGAAAATGTTATCACAATGGCCGAATACATGCATAAATCACAGGCAGCTCTTCTTAATGAGATTGAAATATGGAAAGAAGCTGTGGTGGAATCTGTCATTGCAGCAACGATGCATCTTGTGCTCATGTCCTTCCCCATAAACTTGTAGGATTGTGCTTAAACCGGTGGGTTCTGGTATCCTTCCTGCCAGGACTTTACTGCTCTGTAGAGATTCATGAAAGAAGTTTTTGAGTTTCAGCTTTCATAGATCCAGTCTGTCAGCAGGTGGTGGGAAATGTTTATCTGACACTGCAGTATGATGGCAAAAACAAAGAATAGCCTAATAAAATGTGTGCACAACACCATTTTCACTTAATATAAGCAGGTGTGATGGAAAAATTTACAGACAATCTGATATATTTAATGCTCAGAGAAACTGAAAACTGAGAATTATACTAATTATAACAGCAAAGTGGCTGCTGTAATGTGTTTTCTTTGATGTCAAACCTATAAATCTTAGGATCTCTTTTTTGGATTTTAAAGGTCCATTTGTATAGGTAAGTAAAAACCTCTAGTAAACATACTTTTGTTAAATGTTTTTATTCATCAGCACCATCCAAGTGAGGTAAGATTTTGTGGTGTATGAAAATTTGTATCTAAACCCTAATTTTTATCATATTTATTAAAAATGCTTTTATTCTTTTTGCTAGGCTTTTCTGCCTAGTTGCAAGCATGTATAAAGTGTCGGTTTTCTGCTATAGTGGCTAGAAATTTTCTGCCCTTGTAATCTACTGCCAGTGGTGCAGCTACTGGCAGTAGATAATGTTTTAAGCATTTGCATCAGTGAGCACATTTTACAGGCACTTTGAGCTATCCTACCATGCATTTGGAGGAAACATTGTGTCTCTTTTGACCACAAATTGAACTTACTTGCAGGTCTCCATTTTCTAAAATATGAAAAGATGGGGAGGTATGGGGCGTGGGAATAAAGGGAGAGAGCAAGGATGCAGCTGTAAAATTTTTTTAGGTAAAAACCATGATATGCTGTGAAAAGTAAGAAATCTACTTCATTTATGCAAGCATGTGAAATCATTGATACTGCAATGGAGCATCCCCCTCTGCAGACATACAGAGGAGATTCTATGTGTATCAAATTCCCTGTGGTTTGGTTCGGGGATCAAAGTTCTTGTTGATTCTAGTATCTAAATTTGCCAACAGTGATTAGCATAACTTTCAGATACTTAGAAATTTAGAGGACAGCTGAGTAATAAATTCATATGTGTAATTTTGATCATTATGGATTTTAGATTCAAATCTTTCTCATATTAGTAAACTGTTCCATAACCATAGTAAGATTTCAGTCATCTAGTTTACCCTTCAGTAGTTGTGTCCCATTTCAGTACAGTTAATTGTGAAATGTGTAGTGAATGAATCTTGCAGTTTCACCAGAAGTAGTCTGTGTTCACAAACATGTAGAATTCAAACCTAGAAGCTGGTGGGAAATTCTTCCTCCCTGTTCCATCTCACACCCTTTTTTTTTTTTTTTAATTTTTTTTATTTCCAAACTAACTCTTTTTTCTATTGTCCCGTTAGGTGCTGTGTCATAAAGAGTGAAGTTCTGGTGGGTCCAGTGCTGAGTGCCGTTCACCAACAGCTCCCATTAAAACTGACAAGGAACAAATATACTGTGAAAGGAGTTCATTATGTGCTTCAGCAAAGTAAGTTAGTTGTGATTTATTTTTAGAGGCTATCACAAATGACTTTTACAGAGACCTTTTCAACTGTGTGCAAGCAGTACATGTTCAAGCCTAAAAAACAAAAAATAGGCAATGTTAGCCTAGAGAGGAGGATCTGTGCAAGATGGAATTCTGTGAATTCCTGGAGTATATGAAAGTTTAGGCAGCGATTGGGAGGCTGCAGAACATCTCACTTTTCAGCTATCTTTGTCTATAATGATTTATTCTTTGAAAAAAAAAACCCAAACAACCCTGATGTATTTCTTTGAGCACTGATTTGTTTTTCACTGTAAAATGGCCTAGCTCTTCCTTTGTAGGTCAGGAGAGTGCGCATGCTTCCTGTGCATATTGATAGGTATGTAAAATCTTAAAATGGTTGGGTTTATATTTATGTAAATAAAATGAAGGGAAAAGGCATTTACCCTGGAGAAGGTCAAGTATATAACCAGTCAGAAAGTGTCATGAAGAAATTGTTCCCTTTTCTAGTATTGAGTTAATTTAAATACATTGGCTGAATACATACTGTGAACCCATTTAGAGTGGAAAGCATCCTTCTTTCGGAACGTAGATATAACAGGAACGAAACACGGGTAACTTTGTTCTCCTTGCAACATTAGAATAACTAGGAAGGTAAGGGCATACTGGGATAATACAAATTGTAAGGACTTCACAACATTTAATTATGTTAATTTCTTTCCCTGTTAGTTCAATCCATTTTGTAGATGGTGTCATATGAAAACATTTCAGATAGGTTATTGTTTATTTAGTTAATTTAACTAAATGTTTTCTTGCTATAAATTACTATTTGCTCACCCTCCCAGAAGGGTTATCTGTTTCTTAAAAGGAAGTAGTGTTTTCAATTCACAATATCATGAACATAAAAAAGCAGAATAAGGATGTAACAGAATATTTTATTTTTGCAGATGTCCCCTAGAAAACTAGAATTTAATTTTTTTACAAGTACTAAAGTGCATCTTAAATAGTGGCCAAATAACATAAAGCTTTTATAAACTATCAGAAGAACTATAAAGTTGTATTTGATGGTAATACATGTTACAAAAAGTGCATTGTTTGTGTTGATGTTGAAGCTGGGGAGGAGACAATTAAATTTGAAATCCTGTACTATTTGTGTACTTACATGATCCTTACTTGATAATTACAGAGATCAAAGTATAGCTGGTGGTGGTTGAGGGCAAAAAAGGGAGAATCTAGAGCTAAAAAAACCTGTCAGCTTGTATCTTGGTAATATGTCCTAGTAACTTAGAAATAACACAATCACAATGCAAAACTCTAGGTGTTGGGTTTTGGTTTTTGGTGTTGTTTTTTTTTTCCTGAGTATTAAAGCACAATCACAATTTAGTGAGTTTTTAGTAAACAGCAGCTGAACAAATGGCTTTCCGCTTTTTTGATTGCCATGTAATGTAGTCCAGTGGAGTTGGAAGTTTATGGGTCCTTAGAGCTGTTAGTGATTGCTTTCCCTGCTCCTTGGAGCACTAGTGGTCTGTTTTTACCCTGCTAACTCTGTGTCTCAGCTTGTCCTCCCTCTCTGCATATCCTGTAGGGCTTGTAAGGTTCCAGTCCTAAGAAGATTTATTTTTGTAATGCCATATATAAGTAAGTTTTTCATGTGTTGTACAATTGAGCAACCTCAGTATTAACTTGCTTAAAATTTATGGATTTCCCATCATAATTAAAATTTATAATATAGCCTTTATTTAAACCTAGATAGAACTTTTGGATCCGAATCTTGTACTCCCATAGTTACTTAAGTTTTTTGCTATTAAGAGGTGCATTCCCTTTGGGAAATTTCGAATTTAAAATGCTTTAGTTTACAGAATTTAACTGCTTGTCATTTAAGTTAAAAAAGAGGTCTAATTTAATATTTTTTATGGAGCAAAATCTATTTGTAAGTCTTTTTTTCAGTGCCTTAAGAAATCTTTGACAAGTCATTTGCTCTCCTTGATAAATAACATCCTTATGTGAGATTAATATGTATCTCATATGACTTGTGATGCCTTTTTCCTCAGGGCATTCTGATTTTTTGTCAAACTGGGTTTTACAATGTAGATTTTTAATACACATGCTTAACTTTTATGGTCTGAAAATGAAACTACTATAAGTTGACTCTGTGGGGTAGCAGCCTGTAGCAGAAAGCAAGTGTTTATTTCACCTGCTAAAGTTTCAAGCTCTAATGTAAACTGAATAGGGAGAAAATAAAAGGATCATGTCAACAATCTGTCAGCTAACCCAGTAGATGGAGATGAAGTGTCAGCAGCTTCTCTGCCAGGAGGGATGAATCACTTGTCTCCCTGTCTGGGGAGAATCAGGATGGAGCGAACTGGCTTGCCAGACCGTCTGCCCAGAGGTGCTGCTCTAGAAGAGAAATGGTCTGCTGGCTAATAGGGTCCACAATGCTAACCTGTAATCTTTTCTCAGGTCCCATAAGCAAATGAATTACTTAAGAGAGTGAGGGAATGATAAAAATAAGAAATCTAAACATAATTTACACTGAGGCAGAGTTCTTTGGTAACAAGATGTATGTTATTTAAAGAAGTATGTTTTAAGATATAAAGCTGTACTAATGGTGAGAAGGATATTGGAATCAGGCAATTTTAATTCCAGTTTATTTAATCTCAGGTGCATGATAATATAGTGAATCAGAGAAGTTTGTAAGATTCCCCCCCCCCCCCTTTTAATTCTTGTTATTTTCTATTTCTCAAGGCAGTTTTGATACTAGCATTTTATCTAGTATTCTAGTAATAGTTCTAGTAAATCCTTCACATAAAAGAAGGTATAAAAATCATATTTAAAGAAGTGTGACTTTACAGAGCTGTAGTTAAAACATTTTTGTATGCAAATATTCTACAAGGATTCTGTATTAGGCTTTACATCTGTTACTCGATTATGATATTAAAAAGAATAGTGTGCAAACTATGCTATCTCTTAACACTTCACTTCTAAAAAATGTAAAAGGAGTCTCCTCTGCATGTAAAAATTTGTAGATGATAATCACATTGTTCAGTATTCAGGTGGATAAAATAATTTACTCAGAATAGTTTGTTAGTGTAACATTCAATGAGTTTTGGCACCTTTGTCTTCCAGAACGTTTGTCAGGACCCTGGGAAGTATCAATTACTGGGGTTCTTTAGCTTCCTTGAAAAGTGGGTGCCCCTTGGTTCTTTGACAGTTTTTCCTGTGTTTCCTTGTGTTTGCCTGGCTTACAAGCTCTTTGGAATAGAAATTGATTTGGTTTGTGTATCACTTTTCAGCTTGTAAGAAATAACAAGTACAATAAATAACAGTGAATCCATCCAGAAGTGCATAGCTAAATAATAACAGAATGAGATGCGATGAGAAAAAAATACAAATAAAAGAAAACAGGAATAAGTTTGCCTAAGTAAATACTGATGTTTGAAAGTCAGCTTTCGTGTGTGGTGTTTGCCTTCTGCAAGTTGAGTACCTGGATTTTTAATTAATTCCATGCAAAAATATACAGGTTGCTCTTTTCATGAGCTCAGAGCTTGAAGGATGTTTTGTGGAATTACACTTCCTTTACATGGTTTATGATTGCAAAGAATTAACCAATTCTGCTCAGGTGTTTGCCTTTACTGTTCTTGTATATTTCTGCATACATTTTAGTGTTGGTCTGTGATTTGTTTTAAACTCAAAGAATATGACTGTTAATTATCCCGTTATTGTGAATTCTTATGTGACTTTTAATTGAATATTAGTTAATGCATATCTGGTTTGGTTTTTTCTTTTTTTTTTTTTCCAGATAAATGAAAGGAAAATAAGAGTTTGTTTCACACTTGTTTAAATTTTAATTGCCTTTTCAAGTAACAAACAAGCTGCAAGCTAAGACTTGCAGATGTTGAAAACTAGGTCATCCTGTTTATGCACAAACTCTTGCTTGCTGTACTGCAGAGTGGTGATCTATAAAAACAAATTAAAGGGTATTCCCAGGATTAGGCAAGTCGATAAGAATGTTAGAGTATCCTTACTGCATCCTGCCATGAACTAACCATTATTTTTTATTAGTTATTCACCTATCGTAATTCTGTTTTTTGCTTACTTGGATTTACTTTGGCTATCAGACTCTGGGTGAGTAATTCTTGTGGAGATTCTTCACTCAAAATCTAACTCATGGAATCTAAGACTGGTATTTCACCAGGATTGATCCAGTGCTTTCTAGAATTTGGTCTCCTTTGCATGGTAACTTTACACAGGACTGGTCACCATGAAGAGAACAGAATTGTGTCAGATTATAGTCATACCATCTTTTTAACAACAACATTAATTTGAAAAGTGGTGACATAAATCTGTTTTCTTCCTTCACCTCATGTTAGTCATACTGTCTCCCCTGTAAGCTATGCAGTTTGCTGAAGTGGTGCGTATAAATAGGCTAATATTTCTTGTCTTCTCTGCAAAACCTTATTATTTAACTATTAGTCAGGACTGTGAGGGTAAGTATAAAATGCTGACATCACAACAGGTTATATGGACACTACAGGATCACGTGTGGTAAACCAGGGTCAACACTCAAAAGGCACAGTGAGAGTTTTGAAAATTTTGGTCCACCTTATCTATGCTGTGTATTCATAGCCAGTACTTTCAGTGGTGTGATTTTATTGTGTCAAAATGCAACCTGATTTTCTAATTAAGACCTACTTACAGTTCGGTTTTGTTTTCTTTTTCTGAATCTCTTGCCTCTTTATGGAAGTAATAAGAAAGATATCAGATTTCAGAAAATTTTGAGATTTCAGTGCTTTTTGTGTCAGCTTGGTAAATAGCACGAGAAGAGTGCTTCATTTACCCCTGCTATTTTCCAGTCTTGTTCAGAACAAAAATGTGGTTTCATGAGAACTGAGAGAAAATGGTTAATATATCTTAGTTTTAAGTTTTCCTTATTAATTTCAGACTCTGTAAATGATTAGAGTCCTCATGCAAAAGTCTGCATTAATGCCACCCTAAGAGACTGAGCATTTGTCTCTGTAAGATACCTTTCTTTTGCATTTTTCACCTTTTTGTTACCCAGAAATGGCATAGGAATAGATATAACAAAATCTTACTGCAGTGCTTGATAGGTTGAGTATATTGTCCACATGAAAGGCTTATTATCTCTTTCTGTTTCCCTGCCTCATCCTGTTCTGCCTGTTATATTCCTGTCTGCTTCTATTTTAGAAACATATAAATGTATGTAAATAGATGATCTTGTATGATTTGTGATTTATTTAGCAAGTCCTTCACTTTCTGATAGTGTGTGTGGTTTACTCAAAACATTAGCACTTTAAACTCAGTGAGATGATACAGAACAGAAATGGAAGAAGCTTGCTTTGTTATTTAGAGCATTTGCTTCGCTTGAAAAACTCATTTAAGATAAAATTGGCAAAAATTGCTACGCTAGGTTGATAATGTTCTGTTTTTCACTGGATGACTGGATTTTTAACAAAACCTGTATGACAAATGGCTAGCTCCTTTAAAGTGAAATA
Organism: Pezoporus occidentalis; assembly: GCF_034315485.1. Taxonomy (NCBI): domain Eukaryota; kingdom Metazoa; phylum Chordata; class Aves; order Psittaciformes; family Psittacidae; genus Pezoporus; species Pezoporus occidentalis. The sequence goes on from NW_026915527.1 coordinate 238,238, forward strand.
ACTAAAACCTGAAAAGGGTCCAGTTTTCATCTGAAATTTTCAGTGTATGAATGTAATATTGTAGTAAGTAAATAGTTACCAATTTTGATGCCACTGCTGTCATTTTCCTTTGTATACTTGGTTCTTTGAATCCACTACATATGCAAACTGAATCTTACTCTCCCTCTTTCCCCCACCATGAGTGAAGAGATAATATTTTCTAGTTGTTTTATACATTGCTCCTTTACAGATCAAAACATATTATGAGGAAAAGCTTAAGGCTTGAGGCAAAGACCACATTCAGTAGCAACCATGTGACTCAACTGTCCAAGGATTGAAACAGAATTTTAACTCTTGCTAGCATTTTATTGAAGTTTTAACCTGTGATGTCTTTTATTCGTTTACACACAAATCTCAGTTGCAGCACTTGAGCAGCTATGCAATGTAATCTGTGCAAATGCCATAAAATAATTTGAGAGGATGTAGAAAGTGGGGCAATGTCTTCACCTCTGTCTCATTTTGACTTATTAAAACACCGACATAAGTTGTTGATAAAACTGGCTGCATATGTCTTACCAAATGCTAGATTAGAATTGTAGATACATGTGATTGTTTTCTTGGAATGATTAATACAGTTGACAAAGTGGCATTTGGTCACAGAAACCTCTTTTTTGGATCTGAAAGAGAAATAACAAACTTCAAACTTAGATACCATTGAGAATAATTGGTCTTGGATCTTATGAGAAAGGAGATAACTGCTTTCTATTTAGTGAAGTGAGGAGGGAGGATATAAGCAGAAAGATAGTGCCAAGGTGATCATTTACTTGGGGAGAGTGATTAAATTATAAAAGTAAATTATAGCCTGTGGTACATGAACATGTTTCACTCGGAGTCAGTAGAGAAACCAGAAATAACTTAGCTTGACCTTTAAATTCTGTTTCCAGAATTTGAATTTGGAAAGGAAGGGAAAGAAACAAAACAACACAATGTAGTGAATGATTTACTTAAGTTTACTTGATTTGCAATCTGAGTAAATGTAACATGCATCAGAAGCACTGAAGCAATAATACTATTTTAGTGCAATTTTAAAGGCATTTTCATCAGTGAAGGTTTGCAGTTGATCAAATTGATCTGAAACATCTTTCATGTACTGTCTGTTAATTTTTTGCAAATAAAATACAAGGCTGTTGAATAGGCTGAAATTTCTTGTTTTGGTGTGTTTTGGAGGTTTAGGGGTGGTTTGTTTGGGGTTATTTTCTTATTTTGGCAGATATTCTTGATTGCATTTGTCATCTTATAATACTGTTGCCTTGCTTTAGAGATTATGTATCTTGAGTATGTGTATCACACATAGACCCCCTGAAGTCTTTTGAAATCAAAGCAGTTAATAGTTAATGACAGTTTATTAGGCATTGTACTGTAATTCTGACTGCTGATCCTATTTGGAGAATATCTGTTTTGGGCTAAACGTAGCTAACTGCATGAACCATGTTGATTTTTTCCTTTACAGCTGTAGTGGTGGTATTTATTCATTTTCTCAGATATTCATAATGTATTTTAAAAGGCATTGAATTAGAAAGTCATTTACACTGTTCAGTTTTGATACTGCATTGAGATTTTACTTATGTTACACTTTCTTGTTCATGGCTGATTTGGTTTAAAAATTTTTTGGCATCAGTTTCATGCCTTTTCTTAAAAAAAAAGGTTTTTGTTTTTGTTTTCGACATAGTTTGCTGTTTCTGTGTGCCAGAGGTTATCATGCACATTGCCTCTAGAATATGTTTACAATACATAAGAAAAGTGTTTGGGGGATGGATGTGGTGTTTTTGTAGCTCATCAATAGTAGAACTTACTGAAATGACAATATCTCTTGATCAAAATGAATCTGAAGTACACAGTATGACTCGGTTATTTGGATAGCACTGGCTCATTAATATTTGCAGAGGAAAAATCCCACATAATATACTGCAGATAGGGCCTAGCTATTTTGGAGGTTATTTCTCTTCTTTTGATTCATACAAAACTGAACTCACTACCTGTTTGCCATGGTAACTATCTCTCAATAAACCTGTTGCCTTATCTGTATGAGTCATTCTTGACAGGAGTGACCTGACATCCTAAATGGTGTAGAAGCATCCTTACACTACGTGATGGTTAAGCATGAGGCATGCTCACATGTAAAGTGGCAGGGAAAACAGAATCCCTATATTCAGGTTACAGATTCAGATGTAATGTCTGTTTTGACAATGGGCAGATACCCATATATTCTCTATTACCCCGAAATGAGACATTGTTGTCACTTTTGTGTAACACTGTTGAATCCTTGTATATAAATTCTCTAAACTGTATTTTGTATATATAATAAATGCACATAATAAGGAAAGACAAAGTTATAGATAACTAAGGAAATTGATCTAGTTTGGTATTCAGTGTCATTGTGGGGAGCGTTTTAAGAATATATTTATATACATGGATCACACCAAAATCAGTGTAGGATGCCATGATTGGTACAGGGAAATAGTGAGAATTTACATTCAAAATCACAACCCATATACAGAATTTGGATTTGCAAACAATACTTCATTTTTAAAGTGAACTAAACCAAAGTCTTGGCAGTAATTCCACCAGAAGATTGGTACCTCAAAATCAATGTCTTTTTTAGTGTCTTCTTTTTCTTTTCCATTTCTGATGATATTTAACTGAAATTAGGCAATGCCCCATGAAGTAACTGACAGAACACTCATGAAGTGTGGCGGAAACAATCCTGGGGGATTGTACAAATAAATTGTACATTTTCTGCTGTGTCTGCTGTACCTGAATTTGTATATCTCTTATAGCCTTTTCTTTTTTAAAAGTGAAAAAAGGCATAGTTGTCTTTGACCTGACATGTATAATCGTTTTTTGCATGGGTAAGGAAGAATTTTGAGTGAACAGTCTACCAGGCTACTCTGCCATGGAAATATTTACTGTCATCATTAAATCAAGCTTCTCCTGTTTGCCTGTACCACTGCCTCTAAATCAGTTACAATGGAGGTGAGAGGTTACCCAAATGAGGTGGTCTGCTGATCTTGTCTTCCCTTTTATATAGTTTTTATATCAAGCCAGATTAATTCAAGGATTCAAAACCAACAGCATACCTTCAGTGTTGTCTTGTCTACCTACTGCTAGGATTGTTATCTTTGGGTAAACAGTCAAAAGCTCTGTAGACTTTTTTCTCAGCCTGAAAATATATCCGAAATGTTCATTACAAAGTTCTTTTCTTTTCTTTTTTTTTTTAATAGCTTTGTTTGTTTGTTTGGAAGGGCACAATAAACTATTTAGCCATACTTTTTATTGCTGTTTATTCAGCCTTTTTTCCTCACGTCCTTGAGTGAAGCTGGCTATTTTGCTTTAGCCTATAATGATTCCAGGTTTTTAACCCAAGAATGAAGCTAATTCCTCAATCCTGTGTAAGAAAAAAGTGAGTCTCTTCCACAATACTTACACCGGTGACACACATCATGGCTGTAACTATCATGATTTAAAGCATCATTTACTTATGCTTTGAGTAATAGATTCATAGAATCATAGAATACCAGCTTGGAAGGGACTTCAGGGATCATCTGGTGTAGGCATAACATGACCTAGACTAAATGTCCCAGCACCCTGTCTGGCTGAATCTTAAATGTGTCTAACGTTGGGGAATGCATCACTTCCCTGGGGAGACTCTTCCAATGGCTGATTCCTCTCATCGTGAAATATATTCCTCTAGTGTCCTGCTGGAATCTTCCTGGGATTAGCTTGTACCCATTACCCCTTGTCTTTTCCATGTGACTCCTTGTAAAAAGGGAATCTCTACCTTCTTCGTAGCCACCCTCTTAATACTGGAATATGATGATATGTTCTCCCCTAAGCTTTCACTTCTCAATGCTGAATGAGTCGATCTTATTGCTTTAATTTAAGCACCCTAACTACTTTTTTAAGACATAACCATAATTTTGATTTCTAATTGTTCAAAAAGTGAAAGGTATTCAACATGTGACATCTCTATACCTAGAACATTACTCCTATCACTCCTGTGAAAGCATGACAGAAGACTGATAGCTTTACAAATAGTAATTATGATCAGAGATGAGGAAAGTTGTCTTATTGAAAGGATTATATTGAAATACCTTATCTATATTTAAAGTAGAATCCATGTTCTACTGTTATTTTTATACAGAGTTTCCATGAGTCACAATTGGAGAGATTTTTCATTAGAATGAAAAAAAAATAATGCATTTGAAGTGTGATAGCAGTTTGGTAATTCCTGCCAGGGACCAAGATTTCACAACACTGTTGAAACTAGTCACCAACAGAACTAATGCAATTTAATGACATTGTTATGTACTAATGTAACAATATTCCACACAGGAAGGAAAGAAGGGCTGTTTGTGTTTTAGAGCAATATTTAAGCACATCTGAGAATTTATCTTTTTCTTTGATTGTAACTTTCTGACGGTTATATATATCTGGAAAAAATCCTATTCCTGTTTGTACCGTTGCGGATGTCATTTGGACTCTACTTTTGCACTGATGCTTGTTCTATGCCACATCCAATTTAACTGTCAGCCAAAACAATAACAAAATTTTTACTCAGCAACTCACAAAAGTGCATTTTACAACTTGTGTTAAGACCAAATGCAATAGTAGTTCCAGGTAGATTTAATTTATTAATAGGTAAGTTTATTAGCCAAAAATAAACCCAGAGTCTTATTTACAGCTAGATAAAATTCATTGCTAGGTTTTCATTCCATTTCACATTAAAGAGATGACAAGTTTTCTTGACTGATCTTTTTTCCTGTGTTTGGAAGAAGGAGTCTGACTTGGTTTTATCTTTTTTTTTTCTTTTTCTTTTTTTATTATGCTAATTTATGTCATTGTTAAATCATTGTTTTTTAACTGTATTGTTCAGAGTGACCAAGAGTCTAGCCTAGAGTGTCTGTCCAGCTAGAATTAGTACTGTATCTTGGGCAATGTAGCTCTGTGGTTACTTCTTCAGGGTGTGTAATACTCATTCTGTATGTCATAGCTGCCAGATGGTGAATTGTATTTTCATCTCCCATTTTTCTTTCAGAAATATTTTACTGTCTATTCTTAGGTAGTTAATATATAAATACAAGATACTAATTTGTCTGCAAAAAACAGCATAGTAGATAATAGAAAAGAGGTGTATTGTGGTATATACCCACAAGATGGCAGATTAACTTTAGCATATGTGACCTTCAGCATTTGCTGAATTTTGGTTTTAGTTATGAAGCCTTAATATTTTACTGGTTCCAGAAAGTCTCTGCTTGCCTGTTAAAGGGGTATATGCTGGAAATAGAGTGCATAGCACCTCCCCTTTGTGCAGTGGTATTAGTAAAAACTGAAGCAATAACATATCTGAGAGCACTAAATTCTTTTTTTACCTAGCTACATCAAAACTCTGACTTCTCTGCTAACCATTTAAAATGGTAAAGTGTTTACAAATCATGTAGATGGAAGAACATCTAACCTGATTTCCTTTTATGACAAGGTGACCTGTTTAGTGGATGAGGGAAAAGGCTGTGGGTGTTGCCCACATAGACTAGTAAAGCCTTTGACACTGTTTCCCACAGCATCCTCCTAGAGAAACTGGCTGTTCATGGCCTGGAAGGGCGTACACTTTGCTAGGTAAAAAGCTGGCTGGATGGCCAAGTCCAAAGAGCTGTGGTGAAGAGAATTAAATCCAGTTGGTTGCTGGTTACAGGTGGTGTTCCCCAGGGCTCAGTATTGGGGCCAGTTCTGTTTAATAACTTTATCAACTATTAGGATGAGGGGATTGAGAGCACTCTCAGTAAATTTGCAGATGACATCAAGCTGGGTGGGACTGTTGATCTGCTTGAGTGTAGGAATGCTCTGCTGAGGGATCTGGACTGGCCTCAGTGCACTGATCCAGCCTAGTGTATGATGTTCAACAAGGCTTATTGCTGGGTCCTGCACCTGCATCACAACAACCCCATGCAGTGCTACACTGAAAATCCCTAGCAGCCTGCATTTCTTTCCTGGGCAAACAAAGTATTCTGGGAAGAGAAGGAGACAATCACTGTGTCTTGTCCAGTGTAAGATCAAGCTAAAGCAGGGTCATACTTCCACATCTGAGAGCTATGAGGTCCTGCTTAATTCCACAGTGTATGCATAACCTGAGGGATAGTCTAGATATATGGGATAAGAAGGAGGAGTTCTGTTTAGGCCGTCTCCTGTCTATGCTGGGATGCATTTTGCCTGCTTATTTCATTATTTATACTGTTTACTTCTTCCCTTCACTGAGTGGTACCACGATAGTAGTTTAGCCAGTTTCTCTGTGATTTTTGGTCAGCTGATGTTTAGAGTCTCATAAACTGGCAAAATGCTGCAACCTGGACACTCTTAACTGCAGGTGAACAGCATATAATCTGTGGGTGTTTCCCTTGCAATAAAAGCCATGTGTAATAACAATTGCAGCCCATCTTTAAATCTGTTTCTGTAATGCCTGTGTTTTATATGTTTGGACATAAAACATCCCTTTTATGATTTTTATGCTCAAAATTGCATTTTGAAGAACGTGAACACTGGGGTTTTTAATACATTTTCATAAGCCTTTATTAATTAATCTGGAACTTTCTTCAGATTTTATACCTTGAAAACTGTTTTCTTTTATTTGGTTTCTGTTAGGATCAGGTTATTTGGAAATGTGCTGTATGCATTCAGCAGCAGTAGCAAAACAAAGCTTTGTATTCTGGCTCATCGCCTCCATTACAGGGGCAGACAGGTGGTGATGTCCTGTCACCATGACTACATGCAGCCTTTAGGGAGGGCTCTTGTAAGATGATAGTAATTCCTGAATGGGGGAAGGGCATCAAGATATACTCCTCCTAGTTGTGGGCTCTTTTGTATGGGTTGCACTTGATGACAAGCCTACCCCTGTCGCATGCATGTGTGCTCCCTGAAATGCAGGAATCAGAAAGAATGCATCACTGCAGGCAATGTAGCAGGGGTTGCTCACATTTCCCATTTACAGTAAAAGTCTTTACATGGATTAGAAAGGCAAAAGAACAATTACAGTCACACTGTCTAAGCTTCTGCATTGTCTTGACCATAGATTTTCCCAGAGTTAGGCACTTCAGAAGGAAAGGTATACTGGTGCTGAGGTGAAAGGAGGTTAAATCTGGCAGTGGTTTAGGGCATTGGTCTAAATGGGAAGGAAGGGCTCTGTGGCTGTGACCGCATCTAGTGACAGAAAGTAGCCGTGCAGTAGTGGGAAGTGTTAGCGAGGGTAAACAGAAACTGTTCTCCCTCAGTGAGTCCCGGCGATTTAGGTAAGTAGAACTAAAAAGCTGTGCCTGGCACCCACAGACCACCAGCTTTCACTTGTGAAAGAGGTCTAATAGTATTTGTAATGATTAAATGTGGTTTGACCTTGTTGATGTCATAGCTGAAAAATGGGATTGCCTCACCTTTGGCTTCAGATTTGAATGGCTTAAAAAATAATTTTTAAGTGAATTGCCAGTATTGTCCTTTTACATGTTTTTATGCAGCCTGACCTGGCACAGCCTTATTTAAAATTCTGAGATCTGTCAAGACTGCAGCTGGACTTGGTGTTGCTGCAGGATACTTGTCATTTCAGTTCTACTGCTCCCCTGCAGCAGCACAGGTAAATGTCTCTGCTACTGGAGTGTTTTGAGTAATGTGAGAGAAACTTGAGAGGGACGTAAAAGAGTTAAATAACATAAACCAAAAAATCACTACAGTCATAGAATTGTTTGGGTTGGAAGGGATCTTAAAGATCACCTTGTTCTAATCCCCTTGCCATGGGAAAGGACACCTTCCACTAGACCAGGTTGCTCAAAGCCCCATCCAACCTGGCTATCAGACTTGAAGGGACAGAATAAGAAAAATGAAAGCTGGCCTTGTAGTTCAGAAGGGATTTTTTTTGTTGTTTACATGACTGAAATTTTACTTTTAGGAAAATGCAGCTGTCACTCTATATGTCTACATGTAATACCTGGTTAAGATGAGCTCTGGAAAAGAGTTTGTAATCTGTGATGTTACTACTGTTATTCAGTGTTGGGATTTTCAGCCATAAATTCAGCCAGGAATGCTGTAGACAGGAAAAGGGAAGGTCTCCCTGATTCAAATTTAATGTGGACTGACAGAAAGAATGAAAGTTTAGTGCATGAAGAGTGTAAAGAAGGGAAGAAACCCTTCCTTTTGAATGGAAATTACATGGAACTGGCTAAAGAGAAGAAAAGACTAGTTAATCCTTCAAGTGTTTAAGTCCCCATAGTGAGTGAATAAGAGTTACCACCTGGATTTTAATTTCACAAGGAAAGAGACTCTGTGTATGTTTTCAGTGCTGTGGAGGGAGTGTGGGAGCAGTGGTGAGCTGCAGAGAATGAGTGGTCTCCTTTGTACTCCATCTTCAGATGCAGCGGTTCCTTCAGTCTGCTGTTTGCTCCTAATGATTCAAGAACAGAAAGAAGCAGTGACCTAGAAAGCATAGAAATATCATTTTACTGTAAAATATTTACACTCTCTAGCTTTAGCTAGACAAATTCTGCAGCATGATGAATTGGGAACAGACTTGCTAGTAAAGCGTCTTTTAAAATCATCAGTTACATATTTTAATCTAAAGTACAAGGAGCATTCTTGTATATGCATATAATCTGGAAACAGAAGTAGAATGGTTAGAACAAAAAATACATCTTTGCCAAATAGCTTTGAAAATTTAGTAGCTCAGCCATCAAATTGCCCTGCCTACTCCATTGACAATTAAATAGCATAAATCACCTGTCTAAAAACCATTACTTGTTCTGGGCAAGTATTCTGAAACTAATAAAACAACGGGGAGCTTTGTATTTTAGTTAACTTGCTAAGTTTTAGGACTTGTTCTTACATGTCAGTCATGAAGACATACAAGGTGTCAATATGAGTTCTGATGCACTCAAAACACGGTATGCAAAAAGTCTATAATCATGCTGGGTCTGAGCATGGGCATGTGGAATTCCACTATAGGGCTGCCAAATGGAGGCCAAGTACCAATGGAGGCAAGGCCCTTTGCACTCAGTATATATTTCTGTGTGTATGGCCGGCAAGTGGAATGTTGCTTCATGTCCCCATTTGGAACTCTTGAAATTCTTCTGCTGTATATCAGTAATCTGAAGGGCACGAGCAGAGGATGAAGGTAATTTAAATACCACTGCTTCCTTTCTGTATTTCCTGTTGCACAGCTTGGATGAACCAGATAATTTATTCTCAGTCTTTGAAAGAAAAATAAAAAAGGAAAAAAAAATTGTGCTAAATGGACCAGTTACAGTTTTTTTGTCTAAAATATATAATTGAAAATACATGTGTAAATTAAGCATTTTAAAATATAGACTCTGGGTTAAAATGCTGCATTATAAAATGAAGATAACAGTAAAATAAAAATAATTGCTTGTCCTCATTTCTGCACAAACTCTGCAACACATGAATTAAGGATGTGCCTGGTGCAGATGGGAGATGTTAGTAACATCCTTTCTACACAGCACACATTCATGGAAGTAGCATATGCTCTGCCAGTTTTGTCCCTTGTCACTTTCAGAGTTGAAAAGAATGTGCTGTTCCCTGATGCCTGGAGTTGCAGCAGCAAAATCCCATCCAAAAAATGAATGATACCTATGATATGTGTTCCACATGTTAGGATCTGACTATGCCAATTAACGCCACCATTCCTTTTTTCTTCTATAACTTTTTGTGCTTGCATCTTTTTTTCTTTGTTTGTTTTGTTTTTTAGTTAAGAGAGAGAATTTATACAGCTTTCCTGTTGCATACTTTCACAAGCTTCTCAGATCTTTATCTGCTTATTTGCATGAAGGGGTAGGATAAGGCCTTTGGCATTCAGCAGAGACAAAAAGCTGTTATTTTTTTTCTGGGTCAATCAATTTCCTTCCTTAGATCAGAGCTGGGATCTCTGAAGTGTATACTGGAACTGAGCTTTCTGCTGGTGTAAGATTAGACCCATCACTGTCATCCTCCTGTAACAGCAACAAGAGAGAAAAATATGAACAAGTGTATGTTTTTGTGACTGATGAACTCAGTCAATCAGTTTCAGTTCTCTGGGAAAGAAACTCATAATACAACCACTTACAGTGTGTGTATGACATAATTAAAAAACCTGTGCATGTTATCTTTGAATATAACTGCTATTATACGGCATGCTGTTAAACTGCGTCTTTTGGTTTGCTGGATTTGATATCACTGCATTAGACTGAGGGACAAAACAGCATGACCCACTTTGATTTAGGATGGCCAATTTCACTCATTAAGACCGTACTTTGCTTGTACTTTGCTGTAAGCGCATACCTGGGGCTATGCCTTCTGAAAGCAAACCCAACACTGCTACGTAGGGAGACTGGTAGGACAGAGTGTTTGTGATCCATGTACAGTCTATACAGGTTTTATAATAAAGAGTAAATAACCCTCTGATACTGAAATTCTCATAAGGCTTGTAGTCTTACAAGAAAACTGTGCCATGTAGGGTCTGGTAAATGCATTTTGTATTTGTAATACGTGTTTACTATAACAATGAAGGATACCTTTTAGGGCTGATACCATTTTTCCCCTTGCCCCTTAATGTAGGTTATGAGAAAAAAACATTAAATGGCTTTTATTATACAGGAATTCTACTTGAAGTGTAGAATACTTGGGAATGGATGCCTGCTTTAGTGCTATAAATTGTTCATGATATGTCTTTTCTTATATGCATCAAACATAGCACTTGCTGCAGAGATGCATATGATTTGTCTTCTGGGAGATGGTAATTTGCTTCAGTCTACCTAGGCTACTGCTGTACAATTTATTTTCTTAGTTTAGCTGAGGCTCATATTGCATCATGTTTTCTTCTATGGGGAAGAAGTGTTTAATTTGTAAAGTGGTGGAGAGTATGTGTTACATTACGAAGACAGCACATCCCTGCTCTGTGATGTTTAGTGGAAACAGATCACAGCACTCCACCATCCCCCTTTACCTTATCCTCTCTTGTTATTAAATTGTATATGAGTTAATCATAATCTTTTAGAAAGCATCTGGTGTAACTTGCTCAGTAATTTGAACACATGAGTAATGAACTGTGGTTACTATTTGCTTTTGTCTATTTATAATGATTTTTTTTCTGAGGTTTTCAGCTTGAGTCACATGGTGTTATTCCTCTTTTATCTCTGTCTGGATAACCAAACATTCTTCAAACAGGCAACAAATAAAAATAATGAAAACATTTTAAGTATCATTTTTTTTTTGTTACTTCAGTGTTTTGGTTTGGTTTGGTTTTTTTCCTGCTCAGATTTCTGGTTTGTTTTAAATTTATCTATCTAGATGAAGAACTAGAGATGAAAATAAAAAAATCACAACAAATGGCACTTCAAGAGAATTAAGCTCTTCAATGTATAAATTTTCATGGCAACAGTTCTTGTGGCAATAATAATAATGTACCATGCAAGCCGTATACTGGAGATGAACCCTGAGTGAGGGCTTTCTTGATTTTATTAATTCCTATCATAACTGTACTGTCTAAATGATTGATTTTTTTTTTCAATAAGGAAATTAGTAATTTGCTAAGAAGTGCTGAGTATTTACAGTTTCTTTTAATGGATTAATGAGTTTCACAGTAAACACATTTGACTGCTGAGGATCTTAACTTGTCATAATGGCAGTCCTGTTTATTATAGCTGTGGCCAGTCTGCTTCTTTTTGGAGGAAGTGTTGGGGGTGTGTGTGTGTGTGTGTGTGTGTGTGTGTGTGTGTGTGACTGTTTTTTGCATGGGTTTTTGATTTGGTTTTTTGTTTGTATTTTTATGTTTTTGTTTTGTTTTGCTACCATGTACTGAGCTTCCTTCCTTTGTTAATATTGCTTCAGTGCTGAATTAGCTTCAGTTAATTCTGCAGGCTCATTACTCTTTTATGAGCGTGCACATGTTAGGACTGCTGCGTTAGCTCATGTGAGGCACTAGGACTTCTGGGAACACTTGCTTGGGAATACATTAAGCTGTGCTGCCTTGTGAATTAATTTGCAATGTACCGAACAGGAATATGTCTCATTTCTGGGCATCCATGTGGAAATTTCTTCATTTAAAAACTCATTAAATAAAAGTAGCAAGTAATGAACTTATACTATGAGAGTGACCTAGCTCTACTGTCAGCATTACTAATACTCTCATTATGGCAATACATAACAGATAAGAGGTTTAATACAGAGAAGAAGGCATTTTGTTTGGTTGGACACATTGCAAATTCACCTGTTCATGGACATGGATCAATACAGTCATGAGGATTAAGTCATGAGGAATTTAAGAGCCAATAAGGGATATTCCTTTGACTGGAAACTGTGGAGAAGAGAATACACACCCAATGATAGTGGTAGTGTGGAATATAAAACCACACTTGAGTGCGATAACCATCACTACTGGATTGCCAAGTAGCATGGACGGAGTTCTTTCAAATAGCTTTTCTGTTCAAATGGTCTGTAAGCGTAGGAGTATGTAATGTGAGATTTAAATTATACAAACTATTCAAATGATGAAACCCCTGTTGATATATTTCTGTGGGAAAAGGAATAGGTAGAAGGCAAGAAGTTCACAAAAACAGCAAAGGGTAATTAAAAGACAGACGTGCCCTCAAAGCAGTGAGCCTATTTATAGTCTAGGTTAAACCAAGCCTGCTGGTCCAGGCCAAAAGTGGTGTCAATATTTTCCCACGTACAGTTCTTGGTAATGAAGTCAGGTACAGTAATCCTACAGAGTACTGTAAGAGATTCCAGGTTTCTGAAAATCAATGATGAACTGTCATTCCTCATCAAAACACTTGCTAGCATGTTCACAGAGCAGAAGTTCTGCAAATTTTAGGTGATTTTTTGAGCAGTGATATGAATTGGTATGAGTAAAATGGAATTGCTAATTGTGAAGTGAGGGACCAAAGAAGCAGAAGAGCTTTAAAAGTCTCTGGAAGTAAATTGAATCATTTATGAGGTTAGATAAGGTAGTTAGAAGAGTGTTCGAATAAATAATGCACATAACTTTGACTTCAAAGATTTTCATATTGACATTAACAGAATGTGGTTAGATGATTCTCTAATTTCAGCCTAGAGGCCAGGTACTTTTAAGGATGCCTGTGGAAGACAGTGTCTTGAGCTTTAACCCTGTATTCTTACAAAGCCAGGGACCAGGTCCAGGAACTAATCATATGAGCAGGCCTGACAATTCCATGTGTTCTTGGTAAGGCATTTTTCTGGTGTAGGTAAAACCATTCATGCAAGCAAATGCAGGTTCCCTATTTCATGGTGTACCAACTCGGAGACCCAGCTGCAGTGATTGTTGATGCTTATCATATCAGAGATCTTAATAGATTTAATATTTAGCCAAAATATGGCTTATATGGCATAATATCCAGAGATGATGAAAATGCTGAAAATATGGCAGTAAGGAAACTCCAGGAATATTCTACTTATTGCTAATTTTAAACTATGTTATTTTAAATCAGACAATGTGTTTCAATATACTACATCTTTCTGTCCTAGAACAGCATGAAGTCAAAAAAAAAAGTTGAGTCAAAAATTATGGTATAGCATCTGGACATTATGCCTATGAAAAATACTTAACAGCTGAGTTTCAGTGCAGACCCTTTCTTGGGATATCAAGTGAAATGGTATTTATTACTTTTGAGAACTGCTGGAATAAAAAAATCATGATACAATTAAAACCAATTTTCATCTCTTTGTGATCAGCCTTTTAGTTGAATGTTATAGAGGACCTAACAGAGGAACTCTGTTGGAAAATTTGTTTGCATATTTAAGACTCATAAAGTGTGAACAGCTTTGGTAGCAGCAATGTGGCAAACTAAAACAATACCTCTAGATAACAAGCACTGGCTTTATGCTTCAGAAGGGCTCTTGAGGGCTGACAGAAAGGCTGCTGGGGCAGAATGTGTAGGTGTCCTGTATTATCCCCAGATGGCATGCTGGTGGCAAAGAAGTCAAAATCAACGGGGTGGGGGTCAAAATTATCAGATTTTTTTGTTTTACATAAAAATTAAAATGTGAAGAATAACATATTTGGTTCTAGTGATAAAGAGAACATTCTTTATTTGTACCAAAGCCAGTTTTCACCTTGCTTTAACCAAGAGAAGGACAGAGACAAAGAGGAAAAGAAAAAAGCCCTAAACCAAAAAATAAAAAAATGAAATCTTTATTTTTTGGCTCATTTGTAATATTGTTTACGCTGTTTATGGTAATAGCAATTTCCTGCATGCATTTCACCAACACATTACAAGTCAAAAACATTTGTAAAAGAAAGATTCTACATTTAATGTTAGCTTGTGTATGAAACACAAAATGTCCTGATGTCCTTAATTATACAAATGTGCTGTTTTGTTCTTGGGAAATATTGTGGATCCTAGTTTTACAAGTCTAGTGCAGCATGATTCAAAAAGAATAAGAATAGGCTATGTAAACAGACACTGCAAGATAGCAAAGATTTAATGAACAATGAGACTATCTTGGAACTTCTGATTCAAACAGCGCTAGAAATTTGCACATTCCTCTAATAATTTCCTTGCTATTTCCTGTTACCAGATATAACTATTTGGAAACAAGCTGGGTTCCAGATTTACACAATTTACTTCACATTGAAATATATTCAAATATAATATTAAAACAAAATAGTCTACGAATACTCATTTTTTTTTTCTCAGAGTGTGATGATGCCAGTTTGAAATAACTGTGGTTAAAAAGTCAATGAGGAAAGAAATATAAGAAACAGTGATCCAAACTTGAAGACACTTCTCTTATATACAAAACTGTTGCCAGTGGTATTTCTTTACATTATTTATATATGCTAACCATATTTTCAACAGGTTAAACAGTTTGCAGTACGGCCTGTACAGTCTGATTCTACACCATATAGTAGCCACTTCAATTTTAAAATGCAAAACTAAAGAAGCTCATAAATAGCTGCAAACTATTGCTTAATGATTTGAAAGAATGAGGTCTGCTTGGACAATTTGATTCACTTCACCACTGACACATGGCTTCCTATAGTGGAGACTGTTGACAGTGGAAGGAGCGAGATACAGCAGCAAAAGCATTGACATGCATCAGTGATACTCTCCAAACTAACTATAATGACACAGAAGACAACATGTCCCGTTGAGCTCTTGCAAATTATCCATACTGTGGTACATATCTGATGCAATTCAATGTGGCAAAGCCATTTAATTCTATGCTCAAATATGCACAACAGTATACCATTAATATTTACATGGATAAGGGTATTATTGATTCACTGGATGTTGGCTGTGATGAGAGAAGGCAGTAACTCAAGTGTAATCCAGGAAAAAATTCTAGCTGTTAAAAAAAAAAGAGAACTCTCAAGTATATGTTGGCAAAGCTGTTTTTCCAGTGCAGAAACCACACAATATTTTTTAACAGAACCAAGAACTTGTGCATGTTTAATGATTTGCATAAAAATAAGTCATTGCAGATTCCTGTAAATTAGGGGAGACTTTCCAGGCACATTAATCTGGATGCAGTCATACAAGTAGTTAGAACACCTCAAGTTTAAGAGCAACCCTGAAACTTGGAAGTTCTTAAAGTATTTGGCTTTGTGCAATGTCATATTTTCATTTATGCATGATTGACAAGTGCAGCATGCCTATGCAAATCACTTCCCTCTATACATTATAGAGAATCTGAGAGTAGAACACCTGGTCCTCATACCTCTTTCCCCAACATAAAACCTACTACAAAAATAGTCACATGTAATAGTAAACAGCTTGTGAATTAAAAAATAATAAATACACTAATACTGCTTTTGCAAAAATCTGACAAATGTATCAGCTGCATTACAAAGAGTGAAGAGAATTACTGTTCTATGTGTTTGCAGAATGTGAAACAAAAAATTATCGCTTTGCACTCAATTCATGCTCCATGTTCTCTGTGGAGCCACTTTTTCCCTCCTTCTTAGCAGTGTCAGCTGTAGTGAAAACAGTAACCTCTTGTCAAGTTTGTTACCCTGATTCACAGAGTCACAGTTTGATGATGAAGGTTCACTGTTCTGTTATAGGCACTGACCTTAAGTATATATATATAATGTATATATATGCACACACACACGCGCGCACACACACACACATATATGTATGTGTAAAAACTGTCAGTTTGGCATAAATCTCCTGCAGGAGTCCAGTTGATGCTTCATTCTCAAAGACTGTAAACAAGTTGTCCAACAAGCAGAATTCTTAGATCTTTATTTTTTATGTTCCCTGACGTCTTTACCTTTGTAGTTCTTTTCTGCTTTGTCTTTTTCATATTTTTCTTTCTCTGGCTTTGTTACACTGTCGTAAGAAGGTGGGGAAGTTGTAGAGGAACTCTCATCCGTCTTTTCTGGAGTGGAGTTCCCATTTAGTTTATCAATAATTATCTCTTTTATAACTGGTCCATATCCTTCTTTGTTTTTATTTCTGTTATATATACTAGACACCTTTTTAACTTTTTGCCTTAAAAGGTAACACCTGTAAGCACGCTGAATAATGACAGCAGATACCTCCTCCTGTTTTCGTTTTAACGTGGTTGTAATTGGTTCATAGGAGACTTTAGAAGGATTGGCTGCCATAAACCGATCTTCCATCTGTATTCTGAGGGCGTCCATCTCCCCACTTTCCCCCAAAACACGCTTTGTGAAAGCAAACAAGATGTCAAGGCAGTGAATTCTGTCACCGCTTACCATGGGCAGATCCATTGCAATAAGCTGGACTTTGTTTGGTTTCGCGATAAGAAGAGGAGGATCTAATGAAGCTGCAAAATCTGACAGCTTACTGTATTCTATGAACTGTGTTGCATCGGGATCAAACTTCTCCCAGACTTCATAGAACATCTCAAAGTCATCCTCGCTCAAGGGTTCAGCGCTTTCTTCAGTAGCAACACTGAAGTTCTCCAAAATCACAGCAATGTACATGTTCACCACTACCAGAAATGATATGATAATGTAGCTGACAAAGAAGAAAATCCCAACAGAAGGGTTGCCGCAGTCACCTTTAACGGAGCTCCCTGGATGGTCTTTATAGGGATCACAGTCTGGCTCCCCACTGTTAAGAATTGGGGCTAGCAAACCATCCCAGCCTGCAGATGTGGTAATTTGAAACAGGCAGATCATGCTGTTGCCAAACGTTTCAAAGTTGAACATGTCATCAATCCCAACTTCCCTCTTAACGTAGGCAAAGTTGGACATGCCAAATATAGCATAAATAAACATGACAAGGAACAGTAGCAGACCAATGTTGAACAAAGCAGGAAGAGACATCATCAAAGCAAACAGCAGCGTGCGGATTCCCTTAGCGCCTTTAATGAGACGCAGGATTCGGCCAATTCTGGCAAGTCGGATGACTCTGAAGAGCGTTGGGGACACAAAATATTTCTCAATCATCTCAGCTAAGAACATACCTAGAGAAAAAAAAAGTGAATATTTAAAATGTAATTTTAAATTCATTAATTCACTGCCCATAGAATGATTTATTTATTGCTGTCTCCAAAACAATCAGTATAGGGAGCTCCTAGTTATAGCAAAACATCATACAAGTTATTCCATTTTCTTGAAAGCACCTTCCTGATGTCGGAATGTTATCTAGGAGAAGGAAAATAAGTAAAATATGACTCGCTTGTGGCAAGGTAATTAGGATCTGCCTAAGTTTTCAGTTATTTCTAAAGCAGCCTGGAAAGAGAAATTTCTGTCTTAGACATAATTAGTTCTTGAAGCCGAGCCTATTACTACCATCTTTTATGAACGATTATATTACTTGATTTCTGCAAATCAGTAATTTATTTTTCTTTACCTGAGTATCTACACTGTATCAGCACAGCCTTGCTCAGGTGTATCACTCTTTAAGTTTTGTCATGCAACTCAGTTGCACCTTGGAGAGTCATTAGCTTTTAGTTGACAGAAATCTAAATATTCACCAAGTCCTTAGTTATCAAAAGCAATTAAAAATCTCACCCCCTTCACATACTTTTCAGGTTTAGTACTGAAAACAAATTTGTGGTTAGTTCACATATACCACTAAGGATTCCCTGTTAATCTGATGTGCCAAATAGTTCGTCTCTTCTGATGTGGAAGATGACAGGGAATAGTATGGAAGAGATAAAAATCTTACAAGCAACATTTCTTATATTGTACGCTATAATGCATGAAGATCTGAATCAACATTTAAGTCATACAGGAAACAGAAAAATTCATATTCATAGCATTCAATAAAAATTCAGTATCATAACATTCCTGAAACAAATGTTCCCTTTTCCTTCCACTAGTTCTTTCTTGAAAGGGAATTGCTCTTACCTACTATGGAGAGAATCACAACCACAAAATCAAAAATATTCCAGCCTAGAGTGAAGTAGTAATGGCGAAGTGAAATCAATTTCAGGACACATTCTCCAGTGAAAAGGACAATGAACACAAGGTTAATCCGGGATAAAATTGTTTCCATTTCTTTACTTTGGTCATCTGTTTCTACCATCATTGTGACCATGTTAAGGCAGATGAGTATCATGATGCTGATGTCAAATACTTGTTTGGTTACAAAATCAAAGACCATGCCTTGGAATTTGTTCTGCAAAACCAGAGATGGGATACAGTTTATAGTCTGAAAATATTTCTCTTTACAAATGCCAAATGGGAAAGCAAGCCCCTGCAAGATTTAGGAGTGCAGAGCAACACCCATTCATGACACATCTGTTAATATATACTAAGCACATGCTGGTTTGTGTCTCACTCTGTGAGATCATTTTGAGAGCGGATCAAGAAGTGTACCACTGTTGGCCAAAGGGATGGGAAGGAAAACAATGCAATAATAACAGTAATAACATTGACAATTGATTCTTTTGGTGTAAAAGAGGTGGTATAACTTGACAGCCAGCAAGAGTACCAGCCAAATAGATACTTATTATTCTTAGCTGGTTTGTAATACTAATAGCCAGACAGGCCTCTCTCTTTCTTAACCTAATCGTGCTTGGTGAGATCGTTGAAATGCTGAAGTTACATGTCTCCAACACACCATGACTGCAATATCCTAGTTTTTCTTTAGTACTTAGCTAAATGTTTATTGCCATATGTCTCTCCTCAGAAAGACTATTTTTAACCACTTGGTGCATAAGGTGCAACAAGTATTTTATTTTTTCCAAACACTGTAGGAGTACAGTAAATAACAGTTCCTTATCTCAGAGACAGATTTATCCTAGTTTATGCTTTGCTCCCTAGGGTGTCCTTTTATCCTGTAAGATTATCTGCATCTGTCTTTCTCATTAGGTGACCACTGCCCCCTTCTGTCTCCACCAAGGGCCAGTGCCTCCTCATTTCCTACACATTTTCTGGGAGGAGAAAACAGAAAATTAAGTTTATCTGGGGGTAACAAGAACCAATAAATGATACAATTAACTGTAATTTTCTAGGATTTAGGGAATTATGAAATTCATAACATTAACCTTATTAATACCTACAGTTCATATTTCTGAGTCTGTGTTTTTAAATGAAACATGAAAAATCTAGTCCACTGAATGAAGAAAAAAAGGGACAAATTCTACCTTTACAATAAAGTAAATAGAAATAATATTTTCTTTCCAGACATATAACCTTTTCTTGTTGGCCAAAATTATATTCCCCAATGAATATTTAATATTAGGGGTTTTAAAAAACAAATCACTCTTACCACTGGCCTTGGTATAGGTTTCTGTGGCTTTTTGGATCCCAGTTTCTTCATTGCATTATAATATTTCTTCTGTTCTTCTGTCATAAATATGTCCTGACCTCCAAAGTAAAAAATAATATCAAAACTAATTACTGCCATGTCCATGCATACAACATCTAACTACAGGAAGTCTCTCTGTAATATAATACCATGGTATGTCTCTTTGTAATATAATATATTTGATTTAGATAACAAAAGTGATGTTGTTCAGGTATTTAGAGTGTGGATGTTCATATGCATTCCTAAAAAAAACAAAACCTCCCCTTTGTCGGGCTGACAGTTGAATTTTTCTTCATGCTCACTTTTGCTGACATGGCTAAAATGTCTATTTTACTGTAAAATTACTATACTGATGCTGTTAAATAACTTGCTGATTTGGGGCATACAACCCTGATTGTTTCCTCATGTGTCCTAAATTCTAGACAGACTTTTAAGATTACAGATAGCAAGGTCTAAAATGAGATAATTTTGAGGCACAAGTTGTGTCAGGGGAGAGTATTTGGGTCTAATCTGAGGGGTTTAATCACCTCTGGTACAAAATTTAAAAAAGTAATTCAAAACATGCCACAGCAAATTATTAATTAAAATATCACTAGAACCTTGACTAACTCAAAGTAGCCTTTGTTTGCAGATGCACATGCTGCCAGTTAGATGTGCAACTGACTGAATTTCAATATAAATTGTGCTTATTGTGAATCTGAACTAAGTTAGATAGAAACATAATGCCAAAGTCTCTGTCTGCTAAACTGGATATTGAAGTTCAAAGCATAACTGACAGAAACGGAGGAAGTAGCCTCAGATGTGTTTATGGCTCTTTTAAGAAGCTAAAGAATATTTTCACAAGGAAAAATTTCTGTAGTTCACAACTGACTTTAACCATAGATTCTGTTTAGTACTGCTGCTTTCTACTTGGTTACCAGATAAAACCAAATCAAAACTGCTTTTTCACAGCATACAAAGATTTAGAATGATCCTAAGGTTCATTTTGGCAGCTGAAGGCTGAGAATCATGAGCCTTCAAAATTTTTTAAATGTGATTATTTGTATTTTTTTATTTTTAAAATTATTTAGAAATCATTTGCATTATCAATATATTTTTTAAGCAGACTTGTATGTCAAATGTATAGAAATAAATCTTCCTTTTATACCTTGCATTATTATTGCTAATAAATTATAGTGTCTAAGAAGTTCATCTAATTTCTTACAAAATTGTTAGAAAATAGACTTCTTTTGTACACTTTTTTACTTGTATCTTTAAGCCTATTCATGTGAAGTCTGTCGAACTTACTATTAACCCACTATTTAATCAGTTTTCAGAACTATTACCTACTGCATGAAAACAATGCCGTATTATATTAAGTGCCAACAGTTTATAAGTTTAATTAAAATTAATTTATCTTGAATTTTAAAAGTTAACTAAAAGGTTAATATGGCAGATATTATTGCATCTAATCAAAAGAATAATGCACATTCCCTTTTTGCATTTTCATTTTAGCTCTTACACAATTTGCACAGTATTATGACCCAACTCCTGCCTTGTCCCTTTTCACTTGTCAAAATGATGAAATGCAAAGGTCAAAATCACGCACACAGATTCAACACAGATTGTGTTAAAAAAAGAGATGTTTTTATTCAAGGACTCAAAATGACTTTTGATTTTTATTAGCTTTACATTAAAAAGTTAATTTGTAGACATTTTGTATGGAAACATTTTAAATACTTATCTTCTTTTTTTGTTGGTTGAAGTTGTCTATGATGACACCAATGAAAAGGTTCAAGGTGAAGAATGATCCAAATATGATAAAGATGACAAAATAAAGATACATATACAAATTGTCCTCATACTTAGGTTGATCTTCTACCTGCAAAACATTGTAAATTTTATCAACCTGGGAATATTAAATGTAAAAACACAGTGCATATAATTTATGAGTAGGTATATGCTAACTTAGCTAGAAAATCTTTAAACTGTACTTAGTTATTAAAAAGACTAAACATGTCCATTCCACTCAGTATTTGGAGAACTGGAGGTTGAAAGAATGATTGCTCATACGGAATTTTAGACTAAATATGCACACAGATGTGTTTATGTATGTACATATACACAAAGTTCCTTGTATAGAAGGAAGAACCAATGTGGGACTGAGAGCAGTCATTAATACTTAAAATTTTAACAGCACAAATCTAAATATTTTATATTATGTTCAGTATATTTTGATGCAACAGAATCAATCGATTTTACTATCGCCTAAATCTCCTTGGAATTCTTTTGGGCTTATATGATTTAGTTCTGTAGCCTATTTAAAATTCTAATTCCTAGAAAACAAATGTTCTTCAAACTTAGAATTTAATTGCACTTAAATATATAAAGGAAGTGCTCAGACCTAAATAAAAAAAATGAAATGTAGTTACATATTATAAAACAAGATTAATATATTCAATATGTAATAATTGCATTATATAATCTTAAATTAATACACAAGATTAACGAAAGAAGTGGTTAAAAACCCTCTTCTTCTTTTTTAATTAACATTAGCTTTTTAAAAAAGTCCCATTAAGTTAATTTATCTTATTTGCCTAAACAGAAGGAAGTAGGATTAATTCTTTCCACTACAAATTCTAAGATTCATGAAATTAGATAAAGTTCCTTTCTAGACTAAAAGTATCTAGAAAAATATGTACTGGTGCTGATTATAATTCTTAATGTTATTGTATGTGTAGCTGTTTAAATTCTACACTCAGAACATGGCCACAGATTATATTTGAAAGTCTTACACTTACATCTCGTGAATCAACAGCAGCATACATAATATCCATCCATCCTTTGAAAGTAGCCTAGAAATAAAATACAGTTGTTTGTCTTTCCTATAAAAATTCATGATGTGGAAAATAACTAGGTCACAGCATTTGGGCCTTAACTTTTAGTAAAATGATATCTAAATATGTAAACCACATTTATTAACACAGGTATATTTTTTATAATAATACTATTTTTTTTGAGAAGTTATTTTTCACTTATTAAAAGTCTCTGAAGGTCTCAGCAAGGGCAAAGTGTGTTTGGAGCTGCAGATTCTTGCTTTGCAGATTAAGAATGGTAGACTTGGATAGACTGGAGCTGTTCAAGTAAAATCTACTAGAACCACCCATGCTGACAAAAATTTTATCAAGTGCACAGTATGAATTGATGGAGTCAGCAGTACAACTTCTGAACAGATATGAACATGCATCTGAATGTTTTTGCTATGTCTAAATTACCATGGTATTTTTAGAAATGTTTTAAACCTACATAGCTAAAAGGAATAGTCTCTGATAAAAAATATATATATATATGTATATACACACACACACACATATATATATATATATATATATAAACACACACATTATTTCTTGAGGAATAAGATTTTCAGAAGACCGAAAAGTGAACTATGAAAGAACTGAGATTAACTTCAGCAAAACTCTAGGCTGAGTTCCTATAGAGACTTCGGGTAGAATAGAGGAAAATAAGATCTGTCATCATTGCTCTAAGGCAGTGATTTTCATGGACATGGAACATCCACTGTCTGAGGAACACCAAAGGGTTGGTGTGACATGCCGGTTGAAAGCACAAGTGCCCACCCATTAGCCAGGGTTTCCAGGCTTATTCACAATACAGAAAAAAGAGCTAAAATGCCTGTTAAATGAACAGATAAAAAAGATCTCTTCTAAGGAGATTCAGGAGAGGAATTATCCCAAGGGGTATATTTGCATCTGTGCTTTCCAGAAGTAGCTCTGATACTTTGGTACACCTACAACTTTCCACAGCAGAAAACTTGCATTCCTGCAGTTTTTATGTCCTGAATTTTGCAGTGCAATACAGATATATATTAAGAAGGTATACTTGAAGCCAGGCTTCATAGCTCTTTGTGGTTCAGTTGAAAATTGGCAGGCATTTGGTGCACTTTGCATAGCAATATTAGAAGAGGATTAGTTTGGTAAGAGCAATAAACACAGGAGAAGAGTGGAGGGAGAATGTTAATGGGGACAATCAGCTGAAGAGGTGACATGATACACGCTCAAGGATCCTTTAATCTCTGCATGAAAAGTAAAGGGCAGAAGGGAATTTTGGAAAAGAAAAGAATCAGAACAGAAAGAATAAAAGACAAGAATGAAAGGTTCACAGGAGTGATGTAGGAATTAAAGACCAACACTGTCTGCATGAATGACAGAGACGACATTCAGACAGTTTCAAGAGACTAGAAGTTTTCTTTGTACATTTTCAGAGTCAAGTATTGGTAATAAGATGATTTAGTCTCTAGTGGGTAGCAACGCGATCTGGTCAGAGAATTAGGATCATCATTCAGTACTACTACTCAGCACATGAGAGTGCTGACTTTACAGACTTTGAATATGTAGCAGTAATGAATAGAATATGCCATGCAATACAATAACATCTAATACTTCAGAAGGACAATACCATAATTAACATAAATATATTATAATGATTCTTTAACAAGCATTAATGGAATATAATAGTTATAAATCATTAGTATTTTTTTCCTAAAAGTATTTTACATTTTCCTGTTTTAGCCACAGTTTAATGTCTTTGTAGTTCCATGTACTTCTTAATAAAGTACATTTATTTTAGTAGCAAGTACTGTTTATCTGCCAACATCAAGAGAAAGTGTTATATGATTAATCAGATCTAATACTCAAGTAGGATCTGTTTATCAATAACTATCCATATTCTTCCCATGGACAGCTTCTACTTCTCTTAGAGGATTTCAGACCTCTTACACAAGCATTACGATAACAAAGAATTGGCTCCAAGGTACATGAAACATTGGGTGCCCTAATCTCAGATCTTGCTTTATTTATTATTACTTTCCCCAAACCTGCTTCCAGTTTCGGAAAATCAAGGCTGTATTAAACAAATATCTTCATCAGAGACACTGGGTTGGTATGTTTTTATTTTTACCATCTAACTTACATACTGGTTCCTTAGATAAGCATAAACATGAAGGAAAATCCATTTTACCTTGATCACACTGTTGACAAAAGAAAAATTATTTCACAGTGACAAAGTGCCTAGATTAATGGATTTTGGCTCTCAAAGAATTTTGCTGTGGATGTGTAATGATCACAGAATCACCAAATCATTAGGGTTGGAAGCAACCTCTGGAATGTAAGAGGTATTGGCAGTAATTTCTCACTTCAGACCAGTTAGTTGTCTGCCCTCTTTTAAGCTGCTGTCTGCCCTCCTGTCTTACGAGGTAACAGAGCTCATAAAGGAGGGCAGAGACCTTTTCAGTAATTATAGGGACTTCTGAGCCTTGCCCACCATGGCAAGACACATGAAATACATTCCTGAAGTTTCTATTGTGCAGCAGTAAAAATATTCTTGTAACTTTTACATTTATTATTTTCACATTATTATCATCACGATGAGACTGTGTTCCCTAGCCTTGAAATGGAAAGTTATTTTACTATCTTGAATACAAAAAATATAGGTAACAATGCAGTAGAATTATGTAAGCTGTACATCACTGCTATGAAGAAATTATTCCACTCCCTAACAGTCCTAAATTGCCCATTTTTTGTAGACTTCTTTAAAAAGAGCAAAAAGAAATTATATAAATTTACTTACTACTTGAAGAAGAGCAAGATATCCAGCTCCTACATTATCAAAGTTTACTTTCACATTTTTCCATCGGGCACTTTGATTGTTTTTTATGAGTTCCTCACACTGAGTATAATTGTTGACATCACTGACATCAAACATCTCACCAGTTGTGGTGTTGACACAGTGATAGAATTTGCCAGCAAACAGATTTACTCCCATGATGCTGAAGATGAGCCAGAATATAAGACAAACCAGCAATACATTCATGATAGATGGAATTGCTCCTACAAGGGCATTTACAACCACCTAGTGTACAAATTAGACAAAATAGCCACTTAGTTTGTGAGCAGAAAAATAAAAATACTTTTAAAATGTTTAAACAGTATTAATATGGAATGGACAGTTAAAATGCTACATTAAAATTTATGGGGAAAAGTTATTTAAGATTTAATAAAAACACTAATGAGATTGCAAAAAGCAAGAAAGAAAATATGCAAACCAATACAATGCAAAAGTCTGAAAAAAATCATAAAGCAAATGAAAACCTGTTAGTAGCAAGATGGATTCTTAGAATTTGTGTTCTCTAGAGAAAAAGAGAGAAATAAATGTTAAATTCCAACAATACAAATCAAAATCTATGAATAGAAAATAAACCAGAAAAAGATCAAAGAATGATGATGTGGGAGACTCAATAAAAATGTCTACATGTAAAACTACCATTATGAATTACTTTATTCTCAGAAACCCTATGTATATATTGACACCAGTGTATTTTAGCCTCTACATACAATATAGCATAATTAAGCATATCTAATTTACTTTTTATTAACAGCATCTGCTTGGGCTTAAATTGCCTGGCTTACTGTAGTTGCTCTTACATTTCTTTTTTTAATTGGTTGCATTTAATACAGTTGAGCTGATCTATAAGGGCAAGGGCGGTAAAAGATAGATGAAATCCCTCTTACTTCTTGTGACTGAACTAAAAGAAAGCTGCAGATAATCAGATGATAATTTCCTACCAAATCAGTAGAGGCTGCAGTAGTTTTTTTTGTGTATTGTTTTGAAAACAACAGTATTTTTCAGTATACGAATTTGACTGGAAGTAGTCTAATATCAATAGAGGTTTTGCCCATTTATTAGACAGAGACTTATGTGTTGTTTGCAATGCAAATCACCCCCTACACTGGCTACTGTGGCCACGTCTAGAATATCTCAGCCTCAACCCAAACTGGAACCACACTACTTCTTTTGAAACTTGAGACCCATGACCAAACTGTAAATTTGTATTGCAGCATCTGGGTGTTTTGAGGTGAAAGATTAAAAATAAATTTCTTAGTAACATTACCATATTAATATTTTATGCATCAATTTTTTCCAGGAAATAGCATAGCCTGCATGTTCAGCAGACAGCTTGCAATAGTTGGGGGGGTTGTGGGTTTTTTTGTCAGATTGGCAGAATATGAAGATAATAATTTCCTCAACAGGAAGGATTTAAACTATGTAGGAGGAGAGGTAAGATGGCAGCATATGCATTCATATGAAGTAAAGGACACTAGCTGGGAAAATAATTTCCCATCTCTCCTTTTCTATACTTCCAACCTCACAGTTATCAGAGAACCTTTCCCTAATACTACAGCATTTATTATGGGATTTTTTTTTTTCCCAGGCAGGTAGACAGGGAGCCACAGGAAGGCTACAGTTTCTGGTGTGTCACAGTTGTCACTTTCTTCACCTTCTGTTTTGTTTTGTTTTGCTTTGCTTCGCTTTATTTTGTTTTGTTTTCCAGCTAATCCTGTTCCACCTAAACTGCTGACAAGCTGGTAGAGAATAGAAGTGAGGTACACAAACGTGTAACATAAAGTTCCCAGCTAAACTGGAGGAAAAACCTCCAACCCTCTGTTCTAAAACTTCTCATGTCTTTTTACTTTTCTATAGAGATCTACAAATCAATGGAAAACACAACTATGCAACAGTCAGCAGGCAAATTTAATGAGCTCAAACTCTCATCTCTGAATGTAAGCTGTACACATATTGTGTACAAGGACATGTTGGGAGGCTTTTTTCCATACATTTTTGCATGCATTCCCGTTCTGGAGTTCTTTGCAGAAGGCATGAGTGTCAAACTTCTACATTACTTTTTGTATGCATGTATTCATTCTGACTCATTCATTTTGTCTCACCCTCATTCCTTCAAATCGTGACAAGGCTCTTAAAGGTCTTAAAGCTCTTAACGTCCGAAGCGATTTAATGGCACCAAGTTCAGAATAGCCCAAAGCATTGGCTATTAAACTAACCAATGAGACCTGTAAAAAACACAGAAAAAATATTATGAAATTTGTTCTACACTGTTTAGTTTAAAAAAAAATACAGGTTCTATCATCAGAAATATCAACAGTGACACCATTCTTGCTTATAGTGACATTGGAGGCCAAATCCCACTATTTTCATACTTGCTGGAAGGTCAACAGGTCATACAAAAGGAATATATGCTATTAAATGCCTGTTATAGCTAAGTAGGATTTAGCAGACAGATGGAAGCTCACTGTTGGTGAAGAATATAATTTTCAGTAGTACTTAAAGACAAAATAGCCATACTTCCAGTAACTTCATTAAGGTTCAACCTTTCAAGCAGTTTAAAATTCTGAATACATTCGGATAGTTTATTAACTACTGAAAATATTATTAATATCTATAATCACTAACACTATGATAAATAATGTACTGGTTAATTAGCTTTTGTTATAAATACTAAGTTACTGAGTTCATAGCAACAAAAGCCAGGGTATCTATGAAATATATATTGACAGAACATTTACTTTCTCACTTGCCTGACAAATCTTTTTTTTTTTCTTCCCTTACAGATATAGGGAAATATTACAGTATATATGTTAACAGATGCTGGCATTATAACAATAAGTTCTTTGTTATCAACAACAGTAGTGAGCTCCTGTTCATGTTACTGGGATTTTATTACAAGCTAATCTACTTTAGGAAAGAGCAATTAATTTGCTTCTCAAATAGAATTGTATTTTAAACAGTGTTTAAATTTATTTCAATTTAATTTAATTTACTTCGAGCAGTTTTGCAGACAGGAGTAGGGAAATACACCCTAATTATTTTATTCAGTTCTACCAGCAAAAGCATAAATGAACATATGTCAGTTCTTGAGAAAATCCTTCAAACATTCATTTCAAAATACCTGAGTCTAGTGGGTTTCTCAAGTAATTCATTTAACAGAAATAGGTATTTGCTGATAATGGTGGTAAGATTTTGCCCATTAGATGAAAAATTAGTTTCCTATGTTACTTGTATCAGTAAAGAACAATCAGGTGAATCATAGAATCATAGAATAGTTAGGGTTGGAAAGAACCTTAAGATCATCGAGTTCCAACCCCTCTGCCATGGGCAGGGACACCTCACACTAAACCATGTCACCTAAGGCTTTGTCCAGCCTGGCCTTGAACACTGCCAGGGATGGAGCATTCACAACCTCCCTGGGCAACCCATTTCAGTGCCTCACTACCCTAACAGGAAGGAATTTCTTCCTTATATCCAATCTAAACTTCCCCTGTTTAAGTTTGAACCCGTTACCCCTTGTCCTGTCACTACAGTCCCTAATGAATCAGAAACACACACGTTACAAAGTCATGTCTCAAAAGGACAATCTGACAGCAGATAAAAATCAATTATTCATTACAATGATGCTATGTATATTAGTCTAACAAAAATTGTGTTTTAGGGAATTCATATCACTGTAACTTTCAACTGGATTACATGTAAGGATGTAATTCTTTTTATCAAAGGAAAGGCTTATTGCCATAATGGAAAAGTTTAAAGGAACTTGCTATGATTTACAAGCATATTAAGAAGAAAATCTTATTGACTTTCTGTAGCCTGTAACTCGTCTGTTCACTTGCAAGAGATAACATTACTGTTTTGGCCATTACATTAATTACTGTCATTGATATTAATAATTGTCATTAATACAATTTATTTGCCCTGTGATTCTACAATCAGAGAGGGTGGTTTTTTTATCAATTTTTAATATATTCCAGAGATAACAAGACATTAAATTCTAAGTATTATTGATAGAATGTTCATCGTGATTCACTCACATCAACAAGACACCCAGACATTTGGTAGAAGATCTTTACCTTTGGTGTGAAGACAGCACATTTTATGGATTAAAATGCATGCAGATACAGTAATTTTAAAAAATTAAAAGGAACTCAAATTTTTATGTTCATCTCCTAAAACTGGAGTGTCAGATGTTCACATTGTTGTGTATGGATCTTCTAATTTTGCAAAAAATGTTTTGAAACTTAGCAGTCATAATTAGCCCTGCTCAAGATCTTCAGTTAGGGTTGTCATCCAAGCAAGACCATCAGTCATACACTCCACATTGACTTTATTTCTATTTAAGCCTAAACTTTTTACTCCATATGAATTCTGTGCTACTTGGTGAGGTAGCTTATATATGTGATTTGATTAGAGCTCCTCAGTTCCAACACTGCTTATCATACCTTTCATGTAGTTTAAGTGTTTAGGTATTACACTTAACTAGGAATAAAAACAAACTGCAAGATGTAGGAGGAAAATAATAAACAAACCACAACGACCCCCCCTCCCCCAAAAAAAAACAAAAAACAAACCAAAACAACAAAAACATCTAACCAAAAAAAAAAAAAAACAAACTAAAGATTTTTCTTTCTATTGAGAAGTTAATGCTTTTTCTTGTTTTTTGAAAGATAGACACTGTATTATTGGTTTTCCAGTTAAGCATTTTTGACATGCTTTTACAATGTTAGGATACACATAAAGTCATATAAGACTATCTAGGAAGACAAAGTGACATCTCTTTCTGTATCTGGTCCCCCAACACATCAATACGCTCATCTTATTTCTCCTTATTTTGATTATGACGTTGTCAAGGCGGTAGTTGCCCTTTACTCTGTGCATACAGCATTTAGCGTATTAGTATAATGTGACCCTGATGTTTTCCAGAATGTTGCTGCTGAGTTATTTATTCCAAAAAACTAATAAAAAGGTCAAGAGCATGGCTGAATTAAATTAACTGTTTTAACAAAAAAAAACATGAAATGTTTTTAGCTATATGAAGAAATATTGTATAAGCCACTGACACGACCAATTTTCATGTACTGTACAATAAGCCAAATTGGAGGGTTTTCTTGCTACATTTAAATGTTCAAAAATTGTACCCACTGGAATTTTCTCAGGCATCAGCAATTTCAGGAAGGTCAAAGTTTTCCTTCCACTTATACATTCATTATTGCCCCACAGTATTTGACAAACATGTTTTGTTTTAAATATTATTTCTGTTTCATTCAAGTACAATTTATTAACATAATAATTTAGAAATAAAGTGTTTATGTCAAAATGTAGGACTAGCTTATAAAATTTAAAAATACACAGCATAAACTATATCCACTTAACACTATCTAAGTTTACATATCTTATCAGAAATCTACACAAACAAATTTGATAACTGACAAACTCATTGGGTCTTCCCAGATTCTTTATCTCCTTCCCTGGTATCCCATCTCCTAGGTTTGTATGTGGCAAAGACAACTTAGGCTCCTTACAGCTGTACATCAAAACCTAGACATAATAAACTTATGACAGATGGCTTCTAGAAAAAGTAGTAAGAGCAAAAACCAAGGCACAAGATGACATGTTCTATAGCATCTAGTTGTACTGTGTTATGATATTGCTGTCTCAAGCCTTTACTGGATATCTCTGCCAGAATTAGTCTCCCCTAAAAAAGTGAGTATGTCCCTGCCTGTCAGCTGCTTGACCAAAATTCAGTCTCTTCACTTAAACCACTAAACTAATTTACCAGATTGTGATTTTGGGTAGATAAGGCACTCCATGCAAATATCTGCTCCTTGCTGCAGATATTGTTGGTTCTAGCATAGGAGTGGGCCTGAGAGATGGCATGATAAGGTTAAAAACTGAGGTAGCCAGATGTACCAAGAGTCATCTGCCATGGCTGTAAACTGACAGAGCTGAAAATTGCCATTGCTTTGTGTAATTATTAAAACTAATTTGGTCAAAATCACAGAGAGCAACTATGGCTATTTCTCACAATGAGGGAGTTAGGTATATAAGATATTAAAGGTCAAAGCCATGAAGGACTATCAGTGTTTAATCTTGAATAATTTTAGAGGATGGAATTAAACAATTTGATTAACTTGAGTCACTTCTAATGAAGAAGGGCTCACTGGTGTTCTCACTAGGAGCATGCCACTGAATCACACCTGTTCAAACTGCCTGTTAAAGCAGTGTAGATTCTCTGCTTTTCTTTAGAAAAATAACATGACAATAACTTTTTAAGTACTGCCTGTTGGTGTTGAGGGAAATGCTGCATTAGCCTTAGGCACATTTTTTACCACTTTCTGGAACACTGAATATAATGCTTCAAAAGTAGAAGGGTCCAATCTCATTTAGTCATGATTTTATTTATAAAATTAAAAATTATGGGTAAGAAGTTAGCAAAATAAGCTGCTTTACTTACAGTGATGTTTTTAATAATTCTGAGAACCTGCTCAGGTAACAGCATCTCTAAGGCTAAAACATTATTAAATGGAGTATGTCTTAGAATAATCTGTTTAGCTTTATGTTATTAAAAGAATAATTAAAACATGAGTTGTAGTTTATCTGAAAACAGTCTTAACATCATCTTGGAGAGGAGCATCTCTTCTGCATTAACATCCTCTTAAGGAAACTGTTCCAGTGTAGGTCTTCAGAACTGAGATAAACAGTATAACAAAACTAACTTGGGCAGTTTAAAAAGCTGAGGTCTTCCATTTTGAGTTATGGGCCAATCTAAACAGGTGTTTTTCTCTCTGTGAGTCGAAAATCTGATACATTTATATATTTTTAACAAATGAGTATTTATGGAACTGGGATTTATGCAAACTTCCCAATTAATATAGTAGCTTGGGCAGAAATAAAGACACTATTGCCCTGAAATGCCATCTCTCAGTTCCACACTGTGGACATGCGTAGCTAATGAACTGGGTCACATAATGTGTGAAGGCAAGAGACCAAAATATTCTGGGAGTAAAACCAGCTTTGATCCCTAAGCAAGGCCTTTGCACAGAAGTGTATCACAGCTGGGAAAGCAGCCAAGAAACCTTGTATTCTCTTCTGTCATAAACCCTGCCAAGTCACAGCTGTTTTAACTATTGCAGATTGGCAGCCCCTTAAAGCTAATTAATTTTTAGACCAGATAGCCACTGTGTTTCTGTTTTACTGAAAATGATAACAGAATAGTTTTGTGGGACAAAGTACTGAGAAATCAGATGAAATCTGGACCAAATGTATTGTTTCACTTGCAAAGTTGCACTGTTTGTAAGAAGAAACTTTCACAGTATGGTGACTTATTTGCTAAGGAATATGGTAGAATGACCAGAGTTCATTAAAAATATCATGTTTCAAAATTAGGTTTTGTCCTCATAAAATCTCAAGTTTGATACACCCTGGGTACGAAATTATTAACCATGAGGAATGAACAAGCTGATGGCCAGCCATCCTTTTCCTTCTGGCATGTAAATCTACTTTAAATAATACATACAGATCATTGAAGGCTATTACTAAGGCAGTAAGACTGCTTATAAGACTGCTTGGTAGTAAAGAGCTTTACAACATAAAGGACTTAACTACATTAAATTTTACAATGTTAAAGTCTGTGTACTTACATCAACAATCAGGAAGTCCAGCCAGCACCAAGCATTAGTAAAATATATTTGAAAACCATATGCTACCCATTTTAAAAGCATTTCTAAAATGAAAATATAAGTAAAAACTTTGTCAGCATATTCCAGCATGGTCTTGATAGTTTTGCGCTGTTCAATGTATATATCTTCAAAAGCCTATGAAAAAAATATATTCACAGATTACTAATGTTTCACAGAATACACATGATAAAAATAAGCTATTTTTTCCCCTTGTTCTTCTTCATATTTCCCATCTTTAACCACACTACAAATTGGAGCAATTTGCCCTGTCTTAAGTTAGATAGATATATATATATATATATATAATGTTTTACTAATGAATGATGAAATAAACTCAAAGCACAAATTTTCATCCAATGTGGTATTAAGAAAATTTCACATACACAAACGCCCCCATTCTTATACAAAATCTGTTCCAGATATGTACATTCCATTCTAGAAAGCAATTGGGTAGATTACATTTCTATCCTCCATCAATCAAACTTATGTCTAGCAGACAAACTAAAGAGCAATATATTTGCTAGAATGTCACTTTGGTACTGTAGTGAATGTTAAGTGAAGCTGGAGAGGTGGGTAATGTAAATCTTGTTGGAAAGAGGTTGTTAGGTTTAATTTGTTGTCACAGTCTTCCCTATCTTCTGCCTCCAAAAAAGAACTGAATGAAGTAATTATTTCTTTTTTGTTTTTTTGTATGGTCTTTCATAAGCAGATTCCAAGAAGTGGCTGAGCCTAGAAGGAATTAAGAATTTAAAATATAGCTATATATTCAGTTTACAATGATCGCTTGTACTCAAATCTCTTGATGAAAATTCGCAGGCAATTTAAATCTTGAGTAGCTATGCTGGCTTAAATGAAACTTTGCCAGCTTTACAACGGTAAATCAAAAGTATCACTAAAAAAGTGCATGTGAAAGTTGACAAATTTTTCAAGTTTGGGCCAAGTTTAATTCCATGCTGAAACGATGGAATGCAGGTAGTTTTATCCAGCTCCAAGTAAAACAAGTCTTTCTAAAGCAAATCTAAATTTTGCTGTTGCTTCTAAAGAGATATCTAAATATTTCAGCATCTGCAATTTTTTTTCTACTTACTAGTGCGCCACTGCTGAGGAGAATCATGAAGACAATGAAAGTCTCAAACCAGTTGTGCTCAACTATGCTGTAGCAGGTTTTTCTAAGGTTCCACCAAATTTTTCCTTTGCCATCCTCTATACTTACTTGACAACATGGAAATTTCTTCACACAACCTGCATTAGATTATGAGACATTAAGATCCAAAAGCAAATTGTTTCAAAGTCAGTATTTACTGGGGTATCGACATTGTTAGAAGCATTAACAAATTTTATAATAGTTTTCTAAATTAAACGCTGGAATCCTCTTTATAGGATGCTGAATATTGGAATTTAGATAAGTAATTTGAAGGGAAACCAGACAATAGTGAACATACAGTATAAGTAAAAAATCAAAATAAACCCACTGATACTTTTGAGTTTTGGCATGTAAACTGTTCCATTTGTTGATGGACTATCACAAAGATGAATTTGTTCCAAATTTCAGGGGCCCTTCCAAATCAGTGTAAAGTGTTTTAAAAGTAGAAAAGTTAATAAAGTTTCTTAGTTACAAGAGGTACACAGTGGCCAGGCAGATAAAGTTACTCAAAGCCTGGGGAAACTGTGTTTTGATTTTCGTGATTTGCACCATTCTAGGTTATTTTCTTTTGATTGTTAAGGTCATGAAGGTCCACCAGATTTGAAAGTCCCAAGAACTTAAATATGCCTAGTAATAATGCCACTTTACTAATACATCTCTTAAAGCACAGTTATTGTATAACCTTCTGTAAAACAGGCTTCTGGTTCAAGAGCTTCTTCACTTTCAATTTCTGCCTGCTCTCCCTCTCCAGGAGGAGCAATATCAACCGTGCTGCCTTCTGATGAACTGGATGCATTTAGTTTCTGCAAATAAAGTTCCACAGAACAATTTTTTCTCATTAGATACATATTCTGTAAAAAATGATATTGAATCAAATCATGCCAGTCTGACTTTTGAAGAACGCTAAATTTATACTTATAAATTGTGCATCACCATAAGTAAAAGCATAGTAATGACATGTGCATTGTATAGTTCTGCTTCCCAGTTTATCTTCTCATAGGGAACAATTAAATATAACTTGTCTACTAACCTGGTCCACGTATAAGACTTCTGAAGTATTCTCAGTAGTATTAAAACTGGAGAGCTTGCATGTACCACACTCTCGAGTTATTTCATTTTACTGGATTACACTGAAAATGTGTCTTAATTTTCCCAGCGAAATGAACTAACAGAAAGCTCCACATATATCTTCATGTCCTCTACAGATGGTGTTTTCATAAACACACACCATATCTGGATTAAAAATTTGTAAATTTAATGGCATTTAATGTCAAATTTCTGCACAATATAATTTTTTCAGAAAGCACAAATTACCAGATCCTAAATACCATCTTTGCATTCCAGTCTTCTGTGAATACTGAGAGACCCCTGAGGTCCTTTCCTCAGGTCCTTTCCATCCTGAATTTTTCTGTTATTCTACTGCTTTTGTGTTCAGTAACACAAACACATTCCTTACTACGGTAAAACCTTAGTTAGATAAAGCAACTGAAATTAGGTGTAACTTTTTACCAAGTACATTGAAATTTGGATCAGGTCAAGCTGTTTATCAGACATGCAAGACTGCCCATAATTTTGTCCTTTTAAGAAAGCATATTTTGAAAGGACAAACTTGCCAAAGATGCATACAACTAATCCAATAATCACAGAGTTGTAACTTGTATTCAGTTGTCAATACTGCGTGTCCTTAATCGCTTCCATCCAAACTACATTGTCTTTTACTGTGAAATAAGTCTTGTAATCAGAAAGCAACATTAAAAAAAAAACAACCACATCAGTGGAATATTTCCGGTTTATACCATGTAGCAGTAGTACGCAGGAATTTTGAGGGGGATGGAGAAGGCAGCTCTAACTAAATAGTTCAAATCATACAGGCATTGATGTAACAAAAGGGCATTTGGTCGCAGACTAGATTTATGGTTTCAGCTAAGCAGATCTGGTCATGCCCTTTTACCTATATGAAGAGCTTTCAATAAAAATTTTTTAAGGGAATGCTTATTACAAGTTACTTTTCACATTTAGTTTTCAAAATAGTGACCTTTTTAGAATATATATAAAGAAATACCGCTCAGATGATTTGACTGGTTTTGCAACAAGTAATAAAGAATAACTCTTTATAGAGGCATTTCCATGTATTCCCTTCTTCAGAGACACTGCTGCAAGTTAAAACTACTTCTTTAACTCTTCAGTCCCTTCAGGAAAATGTATCAGGAACTAAGGGCTTTTTTTCTGCCAGAATTTTGGTAAATAGCACATATATCTTCATATAGATTAGTAAGCAATTCTTTCCTCATATTCAGCTCTTACATGACATGAATGAAATTTTTAAAAGTGTTAATATTGGGTGATGAATAATTTCAGGGTTAAGTTTCAAGAAGCTGCCCTTCATGAACATGTGTAAATGGAGTCATTACAGGGTCACTCACACTCAGGCTGCATGGATGTTACTGCATTGTGACCAAAACCAAAGGACTTGTTGCATAATAATATAAAAGATTTCTGACAAGCACACAGGTATGAGTTTGAAAAACATTCTTTCTCTTCCTAAATATTGTGATCCGTCACACATGGAAAATTGTGCTGACAAATGTGAAAAGATTTGGATAAATACATTGAGATTTGAATGTTGGTTAATTTTTGCTTAGTAAACTTGTAAAAAATATCATGTTTTCTTTTTCATTATGATCTTCCTCTGTAATTTCCAAAACTTATGGAAGTAAAATAATTACAGCTATATTGCCTCTAAATGGCATCATTTTATTACTGGTCATGGAGATCAATAAGTCTGAAATAAAATATCATGTACTTCCCATTGTGAGAGTATTTTAAACTTTGCTTTCTGTATTACATTTACAGACCAAAATACACATTAATGTACACTGTATTAAGCATTATTAGCACACCACCTTATTATACACACATAAGGCTGTCTTTTATGAAGGAAATAAGATTTGTGAATGAACTTAATTGTTATATGTCATTGTAATACAAAGAAATACAAGTCTTAAACTTGTCACTGAAATTATAGGCAGTTTCTTCATTAAATAAAAACCAAATATTGTGAAAATAAGAATCTGTCACATTCAATTTAGGAAAATTAAAACTGATTTATGGCCTGATCCATCATCATTAAATCAATTACTGACTTAATAGTAGCAGGACAGAAGTTCATAGTAGGCATCAATTATTAATCTATATGAATGCCAATTACAGAATTAAAAGGCACTCAATTTTTTAACTGCATCTTCCCATGTAAACTCTGTTGCAGGTAGTCCTGTCAGCATAGTTGCTAAAAAAAAAGTGTAGAAGTGCAGTTTATAGTCACTGCAGACAAAACCTGCTATAATTCTCATCACTTTTTTTTCACATAAATTGTTCTATTCATTTTTTTCCACATAATTTTAAAGAACCATATTATAAAAACGAAACTCATTAAGTTAGTAAAACTCGTCTTTGCTTCAAGACCCAATATTAGAAAAGAATCATTACATTTTAAATAAGGTGACTTTAAT
This sequence comes from Pezoporus occidentalis, assembly GCF_034315485.1. Classification (NCBI taxonomy): domain Eukaryota; kingdom Metazoa; phylum Chordata; class Aves; order Psittaciformes; family Psittacidae; genus Pezoporus; species Pezoporus occidentalis. The sequence continues at coordinate 276,009 of NW_026915527.1, forward strand.
GATGTTTTTTTTTTCTGGCAATAAAACCAATAAGGCTAATTGGAAACTCAGTATACATCATGGATTAACACAGTCTTCTTTTCACCTCATAAATGTGATTATCAGCCCCTTGAACATGCCATGCCCTATAAATACTTATTTGCAACTTCAGTGATATTACATTTTCCTCTACAAGGATACAACTGAAAGCAATTGCTTATGATGCAGCATTCTCAAGGCCTGAATCAGCAAAACAACATGCTTGACTACAGCAGAAGCCTGAGCAGTACTGTGGAAATCACACACAAAAATAAAACAGAAAATAAGACTACCTCAGTGGGATTTTTTGTTTGGGTTTTTTTTTTTCTGAAAATGGTATTGTATATAAATATTATTTCATAGGATATTAAAAAAAAAACAAAAAAAACCAACCAAACAAAAGCTTCATCACCAACCCAAATACTTGGTTAACATATGTATAATCAGCCTCCATTCTGTCCTTTCAGAGCAGTGCATCTCTTTTAGCTTCGATCATTAAAACAAGCTTTGACCAACAGCGTGTTAATGTGCCCATTTACAGGAAAATGCATTCACCTAAGGCCTGGTCTTGCTCTCATTTGATTTTATTCTAAATTTCAGTAAGAGCAAGAGCAGGATACTAAAATTGTAAGCTTTACAAACGGCTTCATGATTCAAGTGACAATAAAATAAAGGGATTCAGCCATTACAAATTGCCTTTAGTAATTCAGCCATGTGGTTTTATCCTTTGAGTCTTGGAAGCTGCACTGTAATTGAGCGACAAAATATAAAATAATGGGGATCAATGATTCCAAAGTGATTCTAAACTGACTTTCAATCTCAGATGTTATGATATTTGACTTCTATATAATATTAAGGAAGCCACTTTAAAAATCTATTTCCATGTTCAAAGCATGTCTTGGTTTAAAATTTAATCAGTAAAATCTGAGAATTTTCAGAATAAACATCAATATTAATTTCTTTTAGCATCTCTGGAAAATTTATATTCAGTACAGTATAAGTAGATCATACTAAACTATAATCAATAGTACAAAATGAACTATTTCGTTATCCTTTTGAAGCCGGCGAGACTCTGCCTGAAGGAAACAGCTTTGCATTTTGCTGTAGGACTGAAATCTCAATCCCAACAAAATTTTGACACCTAGTTTTACTAGGATAGTTTGGCCTCCTTAGTTTCATGCAATATTTGGTGTCCCTGTTCCTAAAAGCTCTGCCAGTTACGCATCATGGAAATTATACTTGACTATAATTAAAAAATCAAAAACAAAACCAAAAATCCCCAAAACCTAGGGTTAATATACATGGAATTTTATAAAAAATTATGCTGGCTATTCCATAGTCTTTCTAATCTACACCAAGTGAAGTCCTCCGACTCAGTCACAGACTGCTCTCATGGAACACCGCTGTTTATGAAGCAGTTTAAAATGCTTTGTAAAATTTGTAAAATGCTTTTCTTTGATAGATTTTTAAGGGGGATTATTTGCTAAGTATAATTTTAGCAATTATGAAACTGTTTACTTCGCTTACAGTTCATAAAACTCAAGATATGCACTGCCCAAATGAATATAAAATGTAGTTTGTAGCATTTTTAAGATTTGCTTTACAGTGCATCGTAGATTTAAAAGTATAACAGTATAATGTGTATGCAAGTAGCTACTGCAGTAGTTTAAATATTATTCATGAAGGAGCTGAAGTTGTGGCAGTAATCATTATAAAAATCACTTAACACATTTCCTTACATATTTACATTTATAAGGGCTGAATCAAAAAGGGCTGTTTTTTTAAAAAAAACTATGCATGCTCCCTTTTTCTTTTGCCTCTTTAATGTATAACATTCCAGTACTGTTATGATCCATACTTCAAAACCTGTAGACCATGCACTTATTTCTAAAGACTGTATTAAAATATTCAGAAAAATCATTAGCAGGTTAAAAAATGTATGTTGGGGTTGCCAGTCCCACCTGACCATGCTGTGATGTGAGTCTCATGACTCAGCAGAGAGCAGCTGTGCATGTTTGTACTGTCTTGCAATGGATAGGGAAGGTACATAGCTGAATAGCATGCAGGCCAGTCAAAATCCATTATAAAGTGATTATATATATATATACATATATATGTATAACTTGCTTAGGTAACCTGTGTGAAAGTGGTGACACGTTGCTCTACCTGGTTAAAAAGCACCAGAGCTGCATTCTTGATTGCTCCAGCTTGGTTTTACCCCTGTGAGAAGTAAGAATGGTAGGTAGTGAAGTTCAAGACACAGGATCTCTAGTTTTCCTCTTTTTGGAATCTCTAATTAAAACATGGCTTTAACACAATTAAAACAATTATTAAATATTTTATGATCAGTTGGTAAAAAGGGAAATACATACCACCTGAAATGTTCAACAAACGTTTTCTACAGAACTTTATTTTAGAGAAATAAGAAATGCAGAAGCTAGACCTAATAAACCACACTCTGAAATGGTGATTCATAAATAAAAATAGAATTAATTCAATTAATAAAGACATGGTTAGCAGATTTGGAAACTATTCCAGTATTTATATAGTACTTAATGCATATTAATAAAATTTTAAGGGGTTTTTTTTTGGTTTAATGTTCTAGTCTTCATTTAAGTGACTATGTGATTATGTCTTTTATTTGAAAAAAATGTACATGCAGTAAGAAAATACACTGAAGATGTATGTCTTCCCATTCCTCCTTCATCCCCTAATAATAGTGATAAAATTTCTGGGTCTGAATGAAAAGAAATCTCCATAATTTCTGTTTAAATGGAATGTCATGAAGTATCATATTGCATAAGTTTAGATTTAGTATGCTATATACTTCCAAGTCTGTAATCTCTCTCTAATTCTCAGAAGAGGATTGGATTGGTGTCTGGATGGAGGCCCATCAGTGTGTCCAGAGATGTGGTCTCATTCATTAAGTATCCACAGCTAGTCCATAACTTAAAGAATCTGTGGCTTCTGAAGACAGCATTACAGAATTGGTCAGTTATAGAAAATAGAAATTTAGATTGTTGGATATTTTAAAAGAAATGCGATAAAAAAATCACCCAACAAACTGATCAAATCACTGCAGGGCATGGTTTGGCTAAGAAATTTATTGAAGCCCAATGACAATGCTTAACTTTAGGGAATGCAGTAAGTATGTTCCTGTCTTCACCTAGTCACAATATCACTAGTGATGCCAATCTGAAAACTGAATTTATTCCTTGTTTTGAAAATTCAGTGGATTAGGTGATGAAGGATATTTTTAATTTTATTAAAAGCACCAGTTGCAATTTCAGAAGTTAATTGAGCAGTCTTACTTCTCCAGTCTGAATTTGTACTTACTGTACATATACTGTAGATACAAAGGCTTTTGAAATTCTGAATGATAGAGGCCTGTAGGTGTATGTATTTCTTTAGTTTTGAAATAAGCTTTCCAGAACTGATGAATATCTTTGAAATAACTTTCCCATGTTGAAATCCAAACCGTATTCATAAAATTGTGATTCAGGTAGAATGAGGAGTTGTTTAAGTGGTACAGAAATACAAGTAGAGGAGTTTTATGTTTGGTAAGATTAACAGAGTCTATTGATTTCACTGACTAGCAGTCATGCTTTATAATAGAAACAGCAGCCCCAATACTAAATTTAAAACCATCAAATTATCCTCTTTAGTTACTTCTAATTTTCTTACTATCTACATAGTTAAGTATCTTGAGTATCTTATTTTCAGAGCAGAAATCAGTTATTTCTGATGGTTATTTCACCGGGTATCACCTCTGTTTTCTGTAGCAGATACTAAAAAAATCCTCCTTCAAAGTATCAATTAAATGTTTGCTTCTTTCAGGTACTTTCTGCCAACTATTATTATAAAGCAATGGGTAACTTAGAAATCTAATAAATGTTACTGTTCTGTTTCACCCAAATGGAGACTTCCCAGAATTTCTAGTGATACATATGAGAAAGATCTTCTTTTGGTCTGAAACATGCAATCAGGCTCCAGAGTAAATTCTGGAGCAGATTTGGCAAGTTACTAACTAGCAAATCAATTAGGAAGTGTTTTCATGAAGGAAGACGGGGACTAAGAAAAATTACAATTTGTTCCTCACTCTCCTGCTCTATCGCCTTGCTCTTGGAACATTCCTCATTGAGGAATATGCCCTGCTCTTGGCATATTCCTCACGGGCACACAGCCTCTGCCTCAGCTCTAGCGTGACCTGTTATTGCTGACAGACTTTAAATAATCATTCTGCTCTTAGCATTAGTGACAGTCAGTAAGACACCAAAAAAGGGGCCATTTTACAGTTCCTGTGAAGATCTAGTTTCCAACAACTCTGTTGTTAAATAAAAAGTTATTAAGGAGGATACCTCCTCAGGGTATTGTAAGTGCTAAGTACTGCCACAGTTAAGCCAGGGAAATATCTGCCTCATCTCTTACCCTTTCTTTTGAAGACTAGGCTTTCTCCTAGCAGAAATGTTGTCTCGGTGGTACCCCTTGAGAGGGAAAATAAAGTAAATGATGGTGTGCTGTTCTAGAGAGGTAATGTAAACATTGCACCAATATACTCCTCAAAAGACAATCAGGAGGCAGCAAAAGATTCAACAGTACTGTTGACTTGGTAGGAGAAGATTGGGAATCTTCGCAAATTCCTATCACACACCGGAACATTTGTTCTTATATTATCAAAGTGGATTTTTATACATACACTTAAAAAAAAAGAGCATACAATCCTTCTCCTAAAAATAATCCAGAAGGAATGAATTAAGGAAACCAGAACAGAAATTGTAAGTAACATAGAATTAAAAATTTTCAGGGTACTGGTAATAAATTCCTGTCTTATTACATACCATTCACAACATCCACACTTGAACCGTACAAATACCTGCCAAACAATTAAATGCTAAACAGCTGTGTGTGAGTAGAACTTTCAGGAAGCACTATTGCTCCTGCTTCACAATGGTAGTGATTATTACAGTCTACAGAAACCTTGAGGCTCCATGTAAGTCCTAAGTTTATCCTATACCCATTGACAATTTCTGTACAAGTTCTTAAGATAAACACCATCCATCACTTACTGGCAGATTTCCTACAGTCACCTGAAATTTTCACTTTCAAATTCCTTATAGAGACTTTTGAATTTGGTTTCTCTTCCTGAAGACATACATATACAGCTAAAATCTGTAAAACAAGGCAAAATCCCTTTTGATTCATTATGGTCCTGAAATTTCAGGATGGCCTTAGAAGAAAAAAGTATGTCTGAATTGAGCGAAGATGAGAATGAACAGAGAAATTCACTTGTGAAGTCACCTTGAAACTGGTATAATTCAGAACTTCTCAGGACAGCAAGGGATTTTACTGCATTTTCTTAGGATGTATTTACATCATATATTCACTTGAAAAGCAGAGGAGTTTCTGCCTTTGCATTGCATTTTGGTTTGCCTTCAGCTGTTCTGATAGAACAGATAGCAACACGCCATAAACTGAATCATTCAATCTCTCTTAAAGAAGAAGTAAACAACACCTACGGGATGATGTTATTTAATTTGCACCACTCCAGTGACATGCCTGATAGAACAGACCCACAAGCACTGCAGCAGTGAAACTGGTAAAGACTGCCAGAGGAAGAGGAGCCAGGTGTGAACGGGAACTTCCCAAGCCAGCTCTGCTGCTGAGGCTGACATGCCACGTAACTGCACATTTAGCATCTGCACAGTTTATAAGCATACCAACTTCCTAATGCATATTACAAACACTTTTTAAAGTAACATATTCTGGAAGTGTGTAGGCATGTAACTTCGTAAGATGGAGTTACCTGGAAGGCACTCATCACTGTATTTACCAAAAATACCCAGAAGGAAAGCAGAAAAAAGTTAGTAAAATGTCATTTTAACAAACATCAGAATATATGAAAATACTTGGAAGTCTTTGCTAAGTCTTTTGCTAATGGAAAAGACAACTTTTATTAGAACAGCTTATGTGAAAAATACTTAATTTTCAGACCCAAAGTCATTCTGAAAACTTTTCTTTTTCTATACTAGTTGATCACATAAATTATATCACTTTACACTTCCTGTGTCTCTTATATTCTTACATTGTCATGTAAAAGCACTACTGCTATACTGTCTTATATATCTGCATTAAAAATATTCGTCTCATAACCCAGCAATTCAGTCTGATGTTTGATAGAATATCTTGCTCTTAATCTCACAAATGTTATGCAGAATAACCTCCTTTGCAGCTGCAAGTAAACACACGCTTTAGATGTTTCTTTATGTTCTTTAGCAAAAAAACCCCACTACAAACCCAAACATACTATGATTAACTGGATTACAGTTATCCATTAATGTTATGTGATGTAGCTTGCTGTTGCTGAGGAACACAGCATTATTTTGGGTAGCATGGTTTAGTGAGAGGTGTCCCTGCCCATGGCAGGGGGGTTGGAACTAGATGATCTTAAGGTCCGTCCCAACCCTAACTATTCTATGATTTGCAAATATGGCAGCTCTACAGCTGTGATAGCGTCATGAACACAGGGCTTCTTAATAGAAGAGCTTTCTTTATGGTAAACAAATCCTTTTGTATTAATGAGTTAATCACATAACATCATAGCTTCTCATCTAATTGAAAACATTTACCAATGGTCCTTATCCCTTAAACCTCACAGGTCCTACATTTCTAATGGCATTGAATATAATTATATTCTGCTATATGCATTTATTAGCTAAACGCTACATTAGCTAAATCTGATGCATTCATTAGATTGTCATTGATCATTATTCCAACATACAGAGTTTTCCTTGAGCACCATTACAACCTGTTCATGATCACTTCTGGTATTTGAGCCCCTTACATTTTGAGCCACATGGCTTCTGATTTTTAGACCAACTTCTTTCTCTTTGCACAATAATTACAGCATATGGCTTTCCAGTAAACTGTTTCCAGATGCATCTATATTACAAGATTATTCTGCTCTCCAGGATCTTTTGAGATGCTGCTTTACCATGACATTGCTTGGTATCTGGATTACTTCAATTCAGCCAGCCATAATCTATGAACCCAAAATCTGTAAGAATATTACTCACAAAACTTTTTAGATAACCCAGAATACATCACTGATTTATGGTGTCTTAGCGTTCATTTTTAGAACTAATCTCTCTATATAATTTTTTTCTCCACTTACATTTCATTGAGTATGCAAAGATGTATATATTTAATTTTTCTTTAGCCTTCTACAATTCCATAAATCCTGATTCTGTAAATCCTGATCGCATTATAGGTACTACAAAAAGAATGCATTATAAAATGTGCGCTAGTCCTAAAAACCTCACAAAGTTGTTAAAGAAACAATCATATTTAAAGTTAAACATCTGCCAAATGCTAATAAACAGAGTATTAAAAATGTAAACTCTAAGGATCCACTAGTGTACCATCAACAGGGTATTTTTTTTTACAATTATCATTACATTAAATACTAAACTATAAAATACATTTATATGGGATAAGACAGTTTTTAAACAATTCTAAACATATAAATACATAGCAGTGCAATTGTTAAGATTAAAAAAATCCTACCTGTTTGCTTTCTTCCATATCAGACTCACTGCTAAATTCTTCTGTATTTAAATTTTCAAAATCTGATTCTCCAACTGCAATGGGCACTGTCACAGTGAGACCTGGGTTGTTTATGAATGACATATAATCATTTTCATCGATTACGCATTTTTCCACACTGCTGCCTGTTCCTACACCACTGGTGGTTCCATTCCCATCTTTAAGATAATTCATATCTTTGTTTATTTCAACAGCAGTATGATTGGAAATGCAGCTGCCTTTCTTGTTGTTTAGCTCTTCAAGTGCTTTGATTTCCTCTAAAGCTTTCTGCTTTCTAATGAAGGCTTTTTGGATGAACTCCTGTATCTTTTTTTTAACATAATCTATTCCCTTCTGTATCCTTGCCACAGCAATCTGGAGATTGTTCATTTCATTATCATCATCGGTAGCAGCAAGGTTGTCTGAACTAAATGAGCTCAGCAGCAAGGCCAGAAATAGGTTCAATACCTAAAAGATGAGAAAACACAGCTGTAGAGTAAATACACACATGTAAGAAGTGGTGGACTAAGCAGTGCCAAGTTAACAGTAGGACTTAATGATTTTAAATATCTTTTCTAATTTAAATGATTCTATGATTCTAAAAGAATAGTAGAGCAGGTTACTGATCATAAGTAAGTGTCTGGGGCTCTGCACGTTTCTGCTGATATAATATCAAGATTGCAAGGTCATGTAGATAACTAGGATAAGAATATTTTGAATTCTGTTTTATAAAAAATTAAATTGTGTTAAAATGTATCACTAAAGGAAAATAATTTTGACAGGTAATGAAATACAGTTTTCAGGCATATCAGAATTAACTGCAGGGATTAACAGTAAATGACACTTTAAAGTAAAAGTGTAAACGGCGCATTCCAGTTACAATCCTGATTTCTAAGAAGTTCTCACCAATTCAATACTTACTAATTAAACCTTAGGCGTTTTAACTTGTTGGCTTGAATTAAAATTTTTCTATAAAGGTTTCTTCTATCATTTTGAGTTAGAAGCTTTCAAACATATTTTTAGTATGGACATCCAGTCACTCTGTATTTTGCTTTCTTTTTTTTATACCTAAACAGGCCCAAAAGTTAAGTACTTACATTCAAGAGAGTCTATATAAGAACAGCTATATTATACTTTATTAAGTCAGAAGTATTAGTGCTGGAATCAGCTTTCATGGGTGTAAGGAAGCTAGATTTTTTTTCTCTGAGCATGCAGCTGCCCAAAAGCTGATGCAGCATAAGCTTTATTATTTCAAGAGCAGTTAGGAAGACATTTGGATTTAAACAGCACCTCTAAAATAGCTGCAGCACTCCAATGATAGGTTGTTTGATTTGACATTTTGGTATATTCCTAAACTCTTGAACCCATAGTGAGAGTACTCCAGTGTATGAAAATGAGTAAAAAGGGGGAAAACAAAATCATCTTATGTTTTTATCCAAAATCTAGCACATTCAGATTTATTTTTTAATTATAAACAGAATTATGACATTCTCATTGCCTAGTTGTATAACTTATGTACAGTTTTGCATTAGAGTTAACGCTAAAAAGCATTCATCACGTACCACAAGGTTTCCAATCACCATGACCAGCATGAAAACAATAAGGCACATGGTTTGGCCTGCAACCTCCATGCAGTCCCACATTGTTTCTATCCATTCTCCACACAGCACTCGGAATACAATCAGGAAAGAGTGGAAAAAGTCGTGCATGTGCCAGCGTGGAAGTTCACAGTCACTGGAGATCTTGCAGACACATTCCTTGTAGCTTTTCCCAAACAGCTGCATCCCAACCACAGCGAAAATGAACACAATGATGGCCAGCACCAGGGTCAGGTTCCCCAGAGCCCCCACTGAGTTGCCAATAATCTTAATCAGCATATTTAGTGTTGGCCAAGATTTTGCCAATTTGAAAACTCGCAACTGAAAAACAAAACCGCACAGGAATAAATAGTGTTAGCCATGAAACAGAAGCTAGGTTCAAGTGGTTCAGCAGATTAATTTGTTCTTCAGTAGGAGAGCCTTATTATTTTAAGAGAAAGGAGGGAGAATGGAGTATTTGCCTAAACTGTTGTCTTCAGCATTTCATCTTAGTGATGCACATAGGAAAAAAAAAACAACTAATTTGTACCACATTTGATTTTAGTATTTCTAAACACCCACTTACAGACGATGACTGAACAATTCTTAAAGACATTTTAGAAGTTTTACTCTTTTCATCACCTTCACTACACCCTCTTTTCTGGTTTGGTTCCATGTTTCCCTCAGTGCTACATAAGGTCTTCCAGGCTTAGAGAACAATTTTTTTAAGCAGCAATTTTGTGCTGGTATTGTGATGCTCATTCAAATCATAAACATTAACTTAAAAATAATATTCAGTAACCAAACTGTGCTATATCAAGTTGGGTACCATTTCAACTGGTCCTAATAAACTAAGTCACAAGCTAAGCCACTACTTTCTGCTCTCTATATTAAGAATTAACCTAGTTTTTCAAGTAATGTGATAAGTATTAGTAATATAGACTTCTAAATCATGAATGCTGTGCCTCCAGTAAACATACCTATAAATTAGCTTCTGTATGATGCTAACTGCTATAAAAAGATATTTCTAGTAGAAGCTCAATATTTCAATTCAAGCGTCGTGCTTAAGTCTGACTTTACTCATATTGACTCTGTTACATGCAATGGACTTACTAAGTGTTTATTCTCGGCCCCCATTGAAATAAATGTGAAGAGAGGATCTGCTTAGGGGCTTTATGTGTAACAAACAGTAATGTTCACAATGAAAAGACTAAAAGTGTTATGATTCTTTACACTGGTGTAAGTATGTATATTTTCAGAGATATTCAGCTTGGATGAATCTTGATGAAATCAGTGTAATATTTACAGAATTCTCAAAACAGGTAGCATTTATCCTTATGCTGGCAAAGGATATCAATAGGATAATTTGATACCAAAACATATCAAAGGACATCAATTGACAAACACCTTAAAGTTGTACTTACCAAAAATGGCTTGCAAATTAGGTATATATGAAAAATAGTGTGAGCCATATAAGTATATATCTTTATAATGCTGGCAATTGTTACAGAAATCAGCACTTCTGTTTCTTTTTTTTTTTTAGAAGACAATAGCATGCATGTATTTAATTATCAAGGTATTTACCAATCTGAATGACCGAAGAACAGATAATCCTTCAACATTTGCAAGACCAAGCTCCATTAAACTAAGGCTAACGATAATACCATCAAAAATATTCCAGCCTTCTTGGAAATAATAATAAGGGTCCATGGCAATTATCTTTAGTACCATTTCAGCTGTGAATATCCCAGTGAATACCTAAAATAAAATGTAATTAATTAGTTGAGTTGTGATGAGAAATTTATATACCTGAGTGAATATTTCTAATAAAGCTTGAGTTGTTATACCTGTCACTATAAAAACAGCTGACTGCTATCTCCAAATGCCATTGAAGTATTTCTAAACACTGAAATCTGATCATTAAAAACATTACTAAATCAGGATAGCTAAAGGAAGGCAGAGATTTCATAAACCTATAAAAAGCTCTTCACCAGTCAGCAGCTCAGCTCTGGTTCATATTTGACTGATATTGCTGGACTGTCCATCCAGAAGACGATGTGTTATGATCCAGTGTTTTCAGTTCTGTTTCTAGAGAACAGTCCCAGTAAAGCAGAAGACTCAACAGTATTTTTTTGTTTGCTCACAGTCTAAGCAGAAGTGGTTTAGAAACTCTCTAAAGTTCGATGCTTGAAGGACAGACTCTCTAAGTTCTGTATTTTAGGTCAGAGTTAAAAAGTATAAGTAGAATAGATGGGAATTTGGAGTTTCCTGCACAACTTTTTGTAAGGACATTGAGGTTTCACACACAGCTACTCTTCTGTGTGACAGTTATTTTCTTTTGGGAAAAAGAGCTTCAAGGTGATAATGTTTGAAATATATCAAAGTACCAAACGTGAAATTATCAATGCTCCTTAGAATTTTAACGTCCAGAATTTAATCCATTTAAATTTCTTGCAATGAGTATTGACCAGTGTTTTCTGCAGCACAAAAAGAAGTTTTGGAGCATAATGCAAAACCACTAAAAACATGTCAATACTCTGCACAGTACTCAAAGGATATCCTAGATGATCCAAAAGCCTACTGAAGTGCACCAACATACTCTGTCATTGCCTTGTGACAGTTCTTTACCCAGCTTATCCTCAGTCTTCCTACAGTGAGTTTTATGGAAGCCGAGCTGACTTTTTACAGCACTATATAACTACACTCATGACTTCCTTTTAATTTAAGATTAGGAGGTGGATATAATGTTGTGGAAACATTCACCATTGTCAAAGTGTAAAAGTTTATATTTTTGAGAAAACAGAAGTACAGCAGGAAACACTTCACTATTAAATTGAGATATGAGAGATGTTACCATATATTCAGAAGCATGTAACAGATATTGCTATGTTTGGTAAAGAGAATGCAACAAAGAAGATTATTCTTGACAAAACTTTCATATTTTACAAAAGAAAAAAATGGGGAAAAGGCAAAGAAAACCATTTTATTTTAAAATAGTGACTTCACAAAATAACCCATTCCATCCATAAACTACTTTTTCTTGAGCATAACTGCAACCCCAAATACATAAATACACATTTTAACAGAAGTAAACTCAAGTTTTCTTATAATTACTTTGGACTTTTGAATAATGAATGGCTTTTAGTATTATGAAAATGAATCATTGTTTTTAGAACTATTTCTTTTCATTAAAATGCTGCAGAAAAGGCAGTCATATTTGTCATATTTAATTTATCCTCAAACAGACCGTGATGTCACAAGCAAAGAGTAAATTAACATATTTTGAATGGAAATCACAAAATCAAGGTTAATAGATTAGTACAGTGAGGAACAGAGAATTTAATTGAAACCAGCAGGAATAGTATTCACTGCATATATGTAATAGTCATAATTAAATATACTGGTTTGTTACAAAGGTAGTTAAAAATATGACTGCTTCTAGTTTAGAGTAGAAGAAATAAGCATGAGATGGGAAAAGGCAGACAGCATTGGAAGTGTAAATGTTTGGAGAGAATTACTTCTAAAAATATGGCAGAGCCACATTTTAAAATACAATATTCTGTAATCTGTGATGAATATAAGACTATCCCAGTAATTAGATCTTTGTGCAGGAGAAAGAAAACCATAATGCACACAAGAACACATAGGTAGTAAGTGCAATTTTAGTTCTATTTTTTAAAAAAGTCAGAAGGATATAATACCGTAGATATAAGGAAAGTGTTTAGACTTTAGAGCATACTCCAACCGAGAAATCTATTGCTCTATTTAAACATTAGCAAATTTAAAAAAAAACTAATAATTTTGATTGATTAGTTCAGAAAACTTGGTTGGTTTTGGTTTTCAGGACTGCATGCTGTGTCAGTCAGTCCAGACCTCTCCTGTGTAAACTATTGGTACTTATGTGTGCTGGCAAAAGATTAAAAATGTGAGTCTTCTTCTAAAACAGTCGCAAGATTCTGTCTTCTGCTTCCTGAGCATTAGAAGCAAATAGAGAGAAACAGACAAAGATATTTGAGGGTTATGCCACACTTAGGTATCTGCTCAGAAACAGAATTACATGTAACCCTAAATCTCTGGATCAGCTTAAAATCAGGAAAGGTATAACTAATAAAGTTTCAGATACAAGGTGCTTTTTGTTAGAGAATAAATAATAATCTTCCAGTTTATTAAGTACTTTTTATTTACCTAAAAAGGCAAGGACTGTGGTAACAAGAAATGTACTTCCCTTTCTTGGAAAAGTAGTGTAACTGAAAATATATCAAAGAGAAATTCTGCCATCTGAATATTTCACTGCATTCTTACAGAAGAAAAATATTTTCTGTGATGAAATATCAGTACTTTGCTAAAAATTAGATAATCTACCATAACATTTTAAAGAAAAAGCCCAAGGTAGACCTCAAGAAATCTGACAAGCCAGTGAAGACTGCACTTCTAGACAGGTTTGGTTATACCATTATAGTAAGTACAAAATAGATTAATGAAATTTAAAGGCTCCAGAAAAAATCACTTTATCTATGAAAATCATATATACAGTTTCTAAACTGATTATACAAAAAATCTGGAACAAATTTAAAACAATTGCAATGCATTTATGCATTTCTTCTTTTAGAAAAGGTATTTTTAACAAGTAATGTATAACAAACCACTTACCAGGTTCCCCACAGAAAGGACACTGCTAAACTGTTCTGTCATTGGGTAATGTTCCATGGCCATAAACAATGTGTTTAAAACAATGCAAATAGTTATAGCAAGATCAACAAATGGATCCATCACAATTAAATTGACTAGATGTTTCACTTTTAACCATGGATTCCAGCAATCCCAGATCAAGAAAGTGTTTGCAAATCTGTACCAGCATGGTGGGCATTTCTGTCTGGATTCTTCAAGCTCTGAAAAAAAAAAAAGAAAAAAAAAAAGAAAAACGTTAACAAATAATGAATATCCCAATTACATCCTCTGAAAGTTCTTCTTTTAAATATGTACAAAGATTAAATCATTCAAAGAAACACCTCACATTAACGTGTTATTTCCTTCACCTACGTTTAGCCGTCTTAAAGTTGAGTATCTAATTTATTTAAGCTTCTCTACAATCAGTAGACAGTGAAATTATCTCTAAAGAGTGAATCACCTCAGATATCTATGTAAAGAGAGAAGTGTGTTTGTCTCTTTCCCATGCAAGTAGGGAGAGTCTAGACATTTAAAGTCAGTTGAGTTGCTTACAGCAGATGTTTTTTGGATATTAAAAGTTAACATGACTCCCTCATCAGTTGTATAAGCTTCATAAAATATGAAATTTTTGTGTTAAATATGTAACATGCATACATATTTTGATTTGAGCTACTAAAAGCATTATATTTGCTACTACACTGATCCAGTACAGTATCATAAAGATCACAGAGTCACAGAATCCCAAGGGTTGGAAGGGACCTCAAAAGATCACCTAGTCCAATCCCCCTGCAAGAGCAGGGTAACCTAGAGTACATCACACAGGAACTTGTCCAGGCGGCCCTTGAATATCTCCAATGTAGGAGACTCCACAACCCCCTGGGCAACCTGTTCCAGTGCTCTGTCACTCTCACAGTAAAGAAATTTTTCCTGATGTTCACATGGAACCTCCTATGCTCCAGTTTACACCCACTGCCCCTTGTCCTATCACTGGACATCACTGAAAAAAACCTAGCTCCATCGTCCTGACACTCACCCTTTACATATTTGTAAACACTGATGAGGTCACCCCTCAATCTCCTCCAAGCTAAAGAGACCCAGCTCCCTCAGCCTCTCCTCATAAGGGAGATGTTCTACTCCCTTAATCATCTTAGTTTCCCTGTGCTGGACTCTCTCCAGCAGCTCCCTGTCCTTCTTGAACTGTGGGGCCCAGAACTGGACACAATAATCCAGATGCGGCCTCACCAAGGCAGAGTAGAGGGGGAGGAGGACCTCTCTTGACCTACTAACCACCCCCTTTCTAATGCACCCTAGGGTGCCATTGGCCTTCTTGGCCACAAGGGCACATTGCTGGCTCATGGTCATCCGCCTATCCACCAGGACCCCCAGGTCCCTTTCCCCTTCACTACTGTCCAGCAGGTCAACCCCCAATCTGTACTGGTACATGGGGTTGTTCTTCCCCAGATGCAGGACTCTACACTTGCCCTTGTTGAATTTCATCAAGTTATTCCCTGCCCAACTCTCCAGCCTGTCCAGGTCTCGCTGAATGGCAACACAGCCTTCTGGTGTGTCAGCCACTCCTCCCAGGTTAGTGTCATCAGCAAACTTGCTGAGGGTACACTCAGTTCCCTCATCCAGGTCGTTGATGAAAATATTAAACAGCACTGGTCTCCAGCACCGACCCCTGAGGGACTCTGCTAGTCACAGACCTCCAGCTAGATTGTGCCCCATTAACCACAACTCTCTGCCTTCTTCCTTTCAACCAGTTCTTGATCCACCTCACTACCTGATCATCAAGCCCACACTTCTTTAGCTTATCTATGAGGATGCTGTGGGAGACAGTACCAAATGCCCTACTGAAATCAAGAAAAACCACACCTACCGCTCTACCATCATCCAGCCACCTAGTTACTTCCTCATAGTAGGCTATAAGGTTGGTCAAACATAAATGCTAAATGATTTGGTGTGCATACCTATCACTGATTATTTGAATCAATATTTTTAATCTACAGAATGACTGTTTTCTTATTTTAAAAATTATCACTTGACTTGTACAGATGCGGTGTCTATCCATTGAGAAACAGAACAATGTTAATATTAGCAGAATGACTTTGCCCTCAATTAGAATCTTTACAAACTTTTTTCTTCCATTTCACTGTCAATATTGTCAAGGTTACAGAGGAAAAGTAACTTCTACTGAGTTAATAATAGAAAGGATGGATCTCTAATGTGATGGGATGTTTGAGGGCAGCCCAGAAAGAAGACTGATATTTGCTTAAGTGAGAAATACTTAAACTATGAAATACATGAGAAATGGACACAACTGTTTTGATAAAATGTCTGCATAGTGGCATTAACCCAAATCTGAAATTTGTCAGTTTTCAGACATCGCTTAGAGCACAGGAAGTCTCCATCATCATGACGCTTCTATAAGATTTTGCTAAAATGCCAAACATAGAATCATAGAATAGTTAGGGTGAGAAAGGAACTAGATCATCTAGTTCCAACCCCACTGCCATGGGCAAGGAGACCTCACACTAGACTATGTCGCCCAAGGCCCTGTCCAACCTGGCCTTAAAAACATGCTTAATTAGAGTATTTGCTAGTAAGGATTTATTGCTAAGTTCTACACTTTGAGGACCAGTG
This sequence comes from Pezoporus occidentalis, assembly GCF_034315485.1. Classification (NCBI taxonomy): domain Eukaryota; kingdom Metazoa; phylum Chordata; class Aves; order Psittaciformes; family Psittacidae; genus Pezoporus; species Pezoporus occidentalis. The sequence goes on from NW_026915527.1 coordinate 292,496, forward strand.
GACTGCTTCTAATATTGTCCTGTATGGGTGGAATTACAGGAAGTTAGAAAGTCACTTGCCACAGATCTCAAATTCATTGAAATTAGCAAGCTCTCCCCTCACATCAGACTGTAGCCTCCAGACACAAAAGGGTATTGTCAGTAGAGAGAGTCTTCTATAATATTAACATGTTTTTTTCTGGCCAGAATAATGGAAGGACAAAGTATTCAACCGGAACAAGAGTGTAGCACCCTCTAAGGAGATACCCTACCTACCTGAGAGGAGAGCTAAGAATTGTACACCAAGAATCAAGAGGTACCAACACTTCCTGCTTGCACTAAAGTAAGAATATATACTCAGATATACTCAGAAAGGCACATGTTTGTGAGAATACTTTTAGAAGTACATAGGCAAAATAAACCTTATATTTCTGACTACAATTGTTTGGTATCTATTTATCTGAGAGCAAATGGCTTCAGAACCCCCTTTAAAAAAGTCTATTTCAATTCTGGCTTAATCTTAAGGACACTGTAAATTTTGTTGGTAATTTCTTGCCCTTTTAGAATATGTGTTGTAGGACATCCTCAGGGTTTGTGTGACTGCAGCAGCTGTCACACTGTGGCAGTATCCAGTAGATACATCCTTTAAGTTTATAAAAGGCATATGTTTGAAGCGTGAGTGCACTCAGTTTCCATTAAGTAAGCAAAACAATTCTTACAATGCAAGCTTTTTTGTATACTAAATATTTTTTTAATCTTTGATATACTTACCTATGAAAGTTTAAGCAATGCTTGAGGAAGGCAGTTCATGTGCATTGCCATGGGCTGATTAGAGTTGACTGTTTTCTTTAAAACTCTCTTTTTCATTCCAATTTCCTATTGTCTATCCTTAGATATTAAATCTAAAGAAAATATCTGTTCTAGGACATCACTGCCTTTCTCACAGCAATTTCTGTGTATCTTAATTGATTTTTTCTGTTGATATCTTATAGGAAGAAAATCCCTGTATTCTCTGTTTGGGGATCTGTCAATCCCCTTACTATAATTATTTTGGGTCTGTTTATCCACTAAATAGCATAATAATTTGGAACGTGCCACAAAAAAATAAATGACTAAGCATTCAGAATGTGTAAATGGTCTTAGAAATGCTCAAAAGCCTTGTATATCTGATGTACAGTGATTTCACTTGTCCAGTTTCACATTTAAAAAGGAAATTATATAAATAATTGCTCTGTACATATGGTTAGCTGAAATTACTGAATTGCCTGTCAGATAAAACGCATCAAATACCTTCCATTGTATTTGTAAGTATGCTGGCTATACTCATTGCTCTTTGTCTTGCAGCAGAATCTTCTAGCATTTCCATGGAAATTTGATAAGAACTCAGTCTTCTTTTTCTTATCTCTGTTTCTGTAGTGGTGCCCTGTAAATGAAATACTGAGGAATTAAAACATCCTTTCAACAAAAAATTAACAATATTTACTGTGTAAGTATAGTAATAAATATAGTAATAAATAATAAATAATAAAAATCAAGTTTGTGCAGCACATTATACTTTCTTGCATACTGCATTTTTCTGTTCATGTAGGAATTACTTTGTTCTTTCTTGAGGAACTCAGTGGGAATTTTGTACAGTTCTGCAAATGATCAACTGAGGGACAACATACCAAGGCAATGTCGGACCAAAGGTGATTCTTATTTAAATCATAGAATCATAGAATGGTTTGTGTTGGAAGGGATCTTAAAGATCACCTAGTTCCAACACTCCTGTCATGGGCAGGGACACATTCCACTAGACCAGGTTTCATGAGAGAAAACTTTGCTAGGTATCTTTTTGCTAATGATGATTATTCTTTTCAGAAAAAAATATCAAAATTGGAACCTGTCACCTTAATTTCCAGCAGCTAGACATATTAAATAAAGCACAAGCACAGAAAGAAGTGAACCATTATTTAAGAAAGTAATTCTCCTACAAGAAACATGAATATAATTCTAGGCATTTATCTCTTTAATACTATGCACTGCTTTCCTACCCTGATAAGTGTGCTTGGAATGTTTTTTAGGAGAAAAAAAAAAAAAAAGAAAACCACATCTTATTCAATAATTCTTCTTCCTAATTCTCACCACTGTAGTGTTCATACAGAATTTGTTCTTGCAATAGATCTGCAAGTCCTGTCTGTTTTGTATGGCTTCTAATTATCTTTTCAAAGCAATAACGCCTAATTCTGATTGTGATGTGTCTAATGTGTCACTACTCTGTGGCATGTATCACAGTATCACAGTATCACAGTATGCTAGAGATTGGAAGGGACCTCGAAAGATCATCTTGTCCAATCCCCCTGCCGGAGCAGGAACACCTAGATAAGGTTACACAGGAATGTGTCCAGGTGAGTTTTGAATGTCTCCAGGGAAGGGGACTCCACAACCTCCCTGGGCAGCCTGTTCCAGTGTTCTGTCACCCTCACTGAGAAGAAGTTTCTTCTCAAGTTTAAGTGGAACCTCTTGTGTTCCAGTTTGTACCCATTACCCCTTGTCCTATCATTGTTTGCCACTGAGTAGAGCCTGGCTCCATCCTCATGACACTCCCCCTTTACATATATATATATAGTAATAAGGTCACCCCTCAGTCTCCTCTTCTCCAAACTATAGAGACCCAGCTCCCTCAGTCTTTCCTCATAAGGGAGATGCTCCACTCCCTTAATCATCTTAGTTGCCCTGCGCTGGACTCTCTCCAGCAGCTCCCTGTCCTTCTTGAACTGAGGGGCCCAGAACTGGACACAATATTCCAGATGCGGTCTCACCAGGGCAGAGTAGAGGGGAAGGAGGACCTCTCTCGACCTACTAACCACCCCCCTTCTAATACACCCCAGGATGCCATTGGCCTTCTTGGCCACAAGGGCAGTGTTGGCTCATGGTCATCCTGTCATCCACTAGGACCCCCAGGTCCCTCTCCCCTACACTGCTCTCTAACAGGTCGTTTCCCAACCTATACTGGAACCTGGGGTTGTTCCTGCCCAGATGCAAGACTCTACAATTGCCCCTGTTGAATTTCATCAAGTTCCTCTCCGCCCAACTCTCCAGCCTGTCCAGGTCTCGCTGGATGGCAGCACAGCCTTCTGGCGTGTCAGCCACTCCTCCCAGCTTAGTGTCATCAGCAAACCTGCTGATGGTACACTCAATTCCCTCATCTAAATCGTTGATGAATATATTAAATAATACCGGTCCCAGTACTGACCCTTGAGGCACTCCACTAGTTACAGGCCTCCAACTAGACTCAGCCCCATAGACTACAACTCTCTGGCTTCTCTCCTTCAGCCAGTTCACAGTCCACCTCACTACCTGATCATCCAGTCCACACTTCCTCAATTTAGCCGTGAGGATGCTGTGGGGGACTGTGTCAAATGCTTTGCTGAAGTCAAGGTAGACCACATCCACCGCTCTGCCATCATCCATCCACCGTGTTACTTCCTCATAAAAGGCTAAGAGATTGGTCAAACATGATTTCTCCCTAGTGAAGCCATGTTGACTGCCCCTCATAACCCTCTTATCCTTGATATGCCTTAAGATGGCACCAAGGATAAGGTGTTCCATCACTTTCCCAGGGATGGAGGTGAGGCTGACCGGCCTATAGTTACCCGGGTCCTCCTTCTTGCCCTTTTTGAAGACTGGAGTGACATTTGCTTTCCTCCAGTCCTCAGGCACCTCTCCCATTTCCCAAGACTTGGTAAAGATGATGGAGAGTGGTCTAGCAATGACTTCCACCAGTTCCCTCAGCACCCACGGATGCATCCCATCTGGACCCATGGATTTATGGATGTCCAGGTTGCTCAACTGGTCTCTAACCCATTCCTCATCGACTACAGCAAACCGCTCCATTGACCTGACTTCATCTAAGGTCTCAGGGGTACAGGGCTCTTCAGGACTGCCTGCAGCAGAGTAGACAGAGACAAAGAAGGCATTCAGTAACTCTGCCATCTCTGTATCTTCTGTCACCAGGGCACCCATCCCATGTAGCTGTCTTTGTTTTGGTTTTCTTCTGCAGTGTGGCCTAGGGATCTAAACACACGAGTAGGATTAAAAAGTTCCTAAATCTTCATGCTTGCTCTACCACCAAGTCTGTGATTCATGGAAACCACACGCTCTTTTTGTCATTACTCTGTTCCTACCCAGAAAAAGAATAAAAAAGCCTACAGAACTCATAAGGGATTTCAAGGTTATCTTAGTGTGAAGATGAAAAAACATTTTCAAGCATTCACTAGTGCTATTTTTTTAGTGAAGACTCTTGAGTTAAATGGCTAATTTCAAGTGAAAGTATTTCTGAAATAGAAATATATGCTCATAACCTCTGCGGTAATCTGACTAAATTTCTGGTATGAAGGTCTGTATCAAGATAGCGGAGAAACAAAAAAGTAAAAAGAAATGTGTAATAGAAGTAGTGAAATCTCAATACTTATCTATGATGAAAATATTTTCCAGGGTAATTACAGTGGTATAGCTACCAAAATGCCATAGTGAATCCATACTAAAATACTATCAATGAAAAGCTTTGTTTTTTTGAAAGCTTGAAAGAACATCTTAGCTTACAGCAGTATGAAACTGGGACTGAAATGTAAAGTAATTGCAAAGATACATAGAAATTATATGTATTTTTCTCATGAAAGTTATGAGAAGAATTTCTTCAAGATAAATTCAGTAAGGAGTATTTCTACAAATTGCCATGGCAGTAGTAACTGCATCCTGCTTAATTTTGCAGGTGTTTCCCTCTGCATATTTCCATGTTATATACTTAGTAATATATCAAATGTCTGCCTTTGTTGATGAGGTGAAACTATATAGAAATTGTCAAATTCAATTTACGGGGTTGTCCTGGGTTCAGCAGTAGCAGTCATTTTTCTCCTCCTTGGGTAACAATATTTCAGGGCAGGAAAGGCTGTATGGAGTCCCCAGCAGCAAGCTGCAGAAACTGCTTAAGAGGACAGTGAATTATTTTAAGCCTGGTGGGCCCATGGCACTTCAGGCCATCAGTTTTTCTTTGTACGTACAGATCTCTTGCTGAAAGCAGGGAGAATACGACACTTTACTGAAGCTCAGACATAGCAGGTTGAGGACTTTTTTTCTTTACACTCTGTTGTTTAGAAACCATTGCAAATTATTTCTCACAGCTGTAAGAAATGATGAGGCATGCAGAGGTGTGCAGTAAGAGAAAAAAACATGCCTGAACAGAACTGTAATAATTACTGATTTACTTCTAATTACCTCTGGTACAAGCTGACCAGCAGGTGAAGTTAAAGGTGAAGGTCCTCCAACTAAGGAAACTACTCCGTTGCAATCCACAGTGCTGTGCATCTTCCCATTTACTGGAAGGGCTGGTACCATTCTAGATGACACACTGGCTTGACTAATGTTACTGTTGCGTCGTTCTCCATGTCGATTTGGAACAAAGAGTGAATCTCTTCTGCTCTCATTGTCTTCAAGAGTGCTGTGCTCATCATCAGCAAAGTCATTTTCTGATCCTACATCCTTTGCATGACCTCTGAAACTGAAAATGCTTGTTTTGCTGTTGCGCCTTGGAGAAAAGAGGGAGCCTCGAATGCTTAGCAAAGACTGTAAAAGATTAAAAACAAAACAAACCAGCATTAGAACTGAAGTTCTAAGCTTGTGACTTTTCAAGGAAAAGTTACAGTGCTGGAGGAAGAATAGTCACTTTTTTCTTCAATAGTATCAGTGTGTCCATTAGGGCAATGTGCTTATTAGGGGAACTAAAGTGGAGGTGAAAAATTCTTTTTAAGGAATGAGGAAAAGTTGTGCAGGAGACATAAGTAAGGTTGGACAGTTTTGAGCAAAGGCTGCAAGCTGAATTGGTATGGATCCATGACTGCTGGAGACAGCTCTCAACACCCCTGTCAAGGCTTTGCAGGTATCTGTCTTTTATTGCTTCTATTAGAGGACAGAACTGAAAATCTTTAGTTTTTTTCCCTTCCTCATCGCCTGGATTCCCCTGGGTAACAACTGCTAATGCTCACTGATCATCGCTTTCTAGTTTATTTGCTAGACGCAGAGGTGTTCTTAAGTTTGGTATTAAATTCAGTCTAAGTTCATGTAACGAATTTGTCTCCCCCCTTCACAATAGGCTCAATAACATGGGAACAACATATGCAGTACTGTAAAACCAGAAAACAGAGGCAACAGCTTGGGGAAGCTCTGGAGGCAGAGTGTGAACATGACTAGTAGTACTCTTGGGTATAGCACTCTGGGGGCTGTGCCCACTGGCACACCTACCAGAAGGTACCACTTGGCCATCAGGCAGCTCAATGCAAGCATTCACCAGGGACATAGTTACATAAAGATCCTCTTACAAATGTGAAAAATAAATCAGTGGTTGTTGGTAATTCATCTTTTAATTACAGTAGAAACTGGTTAATGGAATGTTCTTCTCCCTTGCTACACATTTTATTAACAGCATTCATTAATAAATAAAATGAGTACTAATTGTGGGAAAGAGAAACCTTGCATTAAGCTTTCTTCAGTTCTGCATTTGTACAAATGTTCACATCTTAGTACATCAAAAACCTGGTTTCAGAGACTCTCAATTTTTCACTAGTTTTGCAGGTGGAAAGTGCTTGTATGTAATAGCAGTGTTTTTTATCCCAAGATAATTAAAGTGAAAGCAAAAGCTGCATTATAATATATAAGCCTATATTAATACTGTGAAAACCAACCACTGAATACACATATATACAGATCCATATGTATCTTGGGATGTACATACTCAGATTTATATGTACACACACATAATGTGTGTGCTAAACTGCTAGTACTGCCTGTTATAAAGGCTGGCGGGTGTTCACCATTATGAGATGTATTTTTTCTGCTTTTACAGCTAATAATTTGGGATGAAATTTTGTATGCTGTCTGTCAGCCTCAGGCTGAGTTACTTGAAGAATATCAGCCAAATGGTTTTGCTAACCCATTTATGTAAACTTGGCTGAAGAAAAAGTGCTCTTTTGCTTATGATGAAAGATAATTTTATCCAAAAAGAAGCTCTAGCTGCTAGAGAGCATGACACTGAAGTCTGACAAAGTGGTAAACTAATTACTGCACCCTTTGTAAATTTCTTTGCAAATGTATTTGGTCAACCTACAGTCCTTTGAAAAACCACGTGCTAGCTAGGTTTCATCTGACTACCACTGCTACCTTTGCTTTTTTAGAGAATGTTTCCATGGCTGCTATGTATGTTTGTAGCCCAGTCTTTCAAATATGCATTATCATGCTCTGAGCACAGCTAAATGGATTAGGCCCCTCAGGGATCTGGGAGGAGTACTGCTCTGCAAGTCCCTGCTGGATTGAGATAAAGGAGATAAGCCAGAATGGCTGCAATTCCAACACATATAGAGGCAGAAACACATGTGTCTACCTGCTTCTGGAAAGTATTGTCTGAAAGGGAAGCTTGGCTCTTCTTGCAGTCTGCATCATTCATTTGCATGTGGAATATTGTGTCAAAGGACAAAACCTCTACAGGGGCCAAGTGAGCAGATCATCTCCACTTACCATTCTACCACACTGTTTCACAATCTGCCACCCTGTTTCCCAAGGGAGCTCACTGCAGCGTTGTGGTGGTGCATCCCCCCTGCCCCCTCCCCTGGATCTCTCTGTCTCAGCAAGAATTCCTGGTAGGCCCTAGCTTTTGCACAGGCACAAGGAGTTGGACAGCTGGGTGCTCCCTGGCCATAGCATGAACAATAATTGCCTAGCAAAGGTGGGAAGAGGCACACAGCTATCAGGATGGTTGGATACTCCCTGATTGCATCAGTTCTTTTGGGATGATAAATCATTCCCTGACAACCCGAAACAACCAATACAGAATTGAGGCCAGGATGAAAATTTACTAATGAATAAAGCCAATCACCTTATGACCCTATAAATAATGGTCCCAAGAGAGCTCTCCTGAACTGCAGTGGGCTGTGACCGGTATCTCCCTCTGCATGGGATGCCCCTCGGAGCCTGTAAACTCTCAATATGAAACAGGGGGATCATCTGCCGGGGCTGTTACTTCTGCTCACTGACACTCAACTTTTCACCCATTGAGGAGTGCTGAGAAAGCTGATGTGGTATGGACACATACATAGGTATCTAAGTGAGGCAGGACTGTGCAGTCTAAGATGAGATCTTTGGCTGCAGCTCCTTTGCATCAGCCTGACTCAAAGCCCATTCCAATTAATGAAAGATTTTTTGGAGTAGTGTTGGCCCAAAACTGATAGTACATTTGATTAGATTGGAGATACACCTTTACAGTATTACTTAAAGGAGTTGCGATAGGTTTAATAATTTTCCTTACATTTTATTTTTTTCTTATCCAGAGAACCTAGTCATTCTTCTTAATTATAATAAACATCACTTTCTTAGAAATGCAAATGTATCCTTTACAGACCAGGCGTCATCCTTTATACTTGACTAATTACTGAGGCTTTCTCTAAACTTAAACTTTCCTCCTCTCAGTGCATGTATTTCTGTGTGAACTATTTCTGCCACTGAATCTCATGTTTTATATGAGTCTGTAAACTAACACATTTGAGATGAACATTAAATAGGACAAACATTGGTCATTAAATGTGGCTAGTACTAGTAGTTACATGTCATCTATTGCCTGAGACCAATGATCATGTTGAAGAATGCATCTGAGTGACTTTTCTGCAATTACCATAACTGTGTGTAGACTTGAAATATGCAAGTTATCCTCAAGTGATGGAAGAGATCCTTTGATTTAAGGGAACTTTGAAGTTTGGATTAAATGATTTCCAGAGGTCGTTCCTAAACTACTTTTTTCTGTGATTGCAATGATTCTCCATCTTGTATAATGAATTTCTAATGAAAAAGAACAGTATAACTAAATTCTTAGCCCAAATCATCCCTATGTAGTGTGACTTTGTTGTGGAGTACTGGAGCTATTTTTCTCATTATCTGCCATTTAAAGAAGCTAATTAAGGAAAACAATAGCAACTAATGGTAGTGTAGAATTTCCTGTGCAGAGTATTCTCATGATGTGGTCTGCTAAAACCCCCCTCATATTTGTATAGTTTTGAAATTAATGCAGTACAGAGAACCTATCATTGATTAATGCAAATATATGAGTATTAATCAAAGAGACTTTGATTTTTTCCTCCAATCTACTAGATACATCTTTAGAAGTACATTTTCAGAAATCTTTTAATTAAATTTACAATACCCATGCTATGTTCTTTTTATGGCTAAGCTGATACAGTGGGTCAAATCGTATCAAATTCTTAACACTGTTAACAGTACTAACACTTCTTTTCCTTCACTCACCTTTTACATAACTTCTAATGTGTAAAGCTGTTGTAGTGTCAGTCAAAACCATATAGAGTAGTCATACATGATTTAAGAAAAAAGAGTCCTGTACCTGGTGAGGAGATGTGAACCTTTTTTCATATGACAGTTGATTTCCTTCTGTGGAGAAGCGGAAACTTTTCCTTCTGATACTGTCTTCTGACTCGGACTTGGGGAGCTTATCAATATCTCCTTTGTCCTCTGCTTCAGACATTTCTTTCTGTCTTCTTTTCTTCCTTCTGTTTCTTCTTTCTTTAGCACTCTTTGAGCTCAACTTTGATGCTTCTGAAGAACTTTCCAAGAGTTCTCCTAATCCCCCTACACCACTGAAATCTCTTGATGCAACTGATGCTGCTGCTACTGCTGCTGTTGCCTGTGAGGTTACAAAGGAAGGTATTCCTAGTAGGCCAGAATTGAACAGTTTTACAGCCTTTACCAACTATTTTTATTATCACTGTGGTAATACTGCTGGTTGTACACCCCTGAGTATGCAAATATACACAAATAAATTGAACTGAAGGCAAACTGAGCTGTATAGCTCCTCATAGTTTAGTAGCATGAGCTACTTGAAACATCGACTTCATCATAATAGTGATATCACTGTTCCTTACAGACCAGCTGCACAAGACACTGGTCTAAAATTCTGTAATTCATTGTACAACTTATACATGTTCTAATTCATAAAGTTATTATCCTTGCCTTACAAAATGAGGCTGTTCAGAAAGTAAATTTCTGTCCTTACCTGAGCTTCTTCTTGTTGCTTCTTCAGTTGTTCTAGCATCTGTTGAAATTCTGCTTCTTTCTGCTCTGCTTCTTCCATCGTTGCTTGATTCTGTTCTTCATAGGCCATGGCAACCACAGCCAAGATCAAGTTGATCAGATAGAAAGACCCCAGAAAAATCACGAGAACAAAAAATATCATGTACGTTTTCCCAGCAGCACGCAGTGTCTAGGGAGTAGAAAGAATATCTAAATATTATTCTGCCACTTTGTTAGTACAACAGCATTACGCTTTCAACTCATGTACAAATAAGCCTATTTATATAATTTATTGTGTAACCTACAGTTTCCTTTTTGTCATAAAAATGTCTTACCAGCTGATACAGGTTTTCCCAGAAGTCCTGAGTCATTAGACGAAAGAGTGACAGAAAAGCCCAACTGAAAGTGTCAAAACTTGTGTAGCCATAGTTGGGGTTTCTACCAGCTTTCACACAGATATAACCCTCTGGACACTGCCTATGTGAAAACCAAACAGGAGGTACTTAGTCATATCTTTTATTTACTGTGAAGCAGATTTGTTACTTTCTGGAACAAAATGCATTATTTTTTCTACAAGAAAGCCATGAATTACAGTTAAATTCATTCAGAAAAAAAGTCCTAAGAAACGAACTAATAAGATTGTAAATGAAAGATATCCCTTCCATCCATTCACTGGTTGAAATGACCTAAATATCTGAATTCTCCTCAGTCACATATTGCAAATAGATTCCTTATTGCAAATGAATTTCCTGGCAGAAATAATTGCTAAAATACTGCTAAGGTTACAAATAGATTAAGCAATATTATTAACTAAATCCAATTGTACTGTTAAGGATCTCCCACATAATGCTGAGATTATTATTTTTTTTTAATAAGCTTCTTCACTGTTACCAGTTAGGTATTGCAGTTCAGCTAACAATTCCAGGCTCATAATTGGGCACGTATGTATGGCAAAATTTGGCAGCAATGAAGAAGAGGTAAAGCTTATAAAAAAAAAAAATCCATCTGGAACTATGAAGCCACTACTGTGCTTTCTTAATATTTTGTATATTCTCTTTCCTGGTTCTGACCTTTGCTTTCATCCTACTTTCTTCAATCCGTATATCTCCAAAATAGATTTTACGAGAGTTCGTATTTCATCATTAACACCAACATCACTTTCCAATTGAGCAGGAAGAAAGGCTGTTAATGAGTATTTTGTTTAGCCAGAGAGTAAAATATTTTGACTTAAGTAAGAAATCATTGTTTAGCAGTAAAACTGTGTAAGTTCTGTAACACTACTCAATATGGAGTTGAAACTGCGATGAGTAGGTTTCATGTTATTGCTTTTACTACAGAACATGAGAGGATTTTTGAAAGGGTCTTACCCTGCATCAGAGCTATTACCACAAAGTAGGGCATCTCTTTGTCCTTCCAAAATGTAAAAGTGAGCTGTGTAGAAAGCATTAGAAATACATGTGAATAAATCAAATTAACCTGAAAGTAGTACAAAGTAAAATAAAACTAAATTGTAATAAAATCAAAGTGGGCAGCTGCTGGTCACTTCATAGTTGGTTTAGAAACTCTTCTGCTTATTTTCTATTGTATGTATTTGATCTCAGTGACTGCAAGCAATTTTACATAAGGCAGAAATATAAACTGTTCAATGTTCTTTGTTTGATCACAAATAGTTGCATACTATAGCCACAAATATATTAAGAATAGTTATATCAGAAATTCTTACTTTCATCCTCAATGTAATCCTTCCAGTTAAATGTGCTCACTGTCATATTAATAAGTGTACCATTTTCATCTATGGTGCTGTTGAAGTAGGAAATAATATTTATTTCAAAAGTAGAATTGTCTGGAGGCCACTGCAGGCATTTATTCCTCAAGTTGCCCATGAACAGCTGCAGCCCTATTAGTGCAAATACACTCAGACAAAATACAGTCAGGATCATTACGTCCGAGAGCTTCTTCACAGACTGAATTAGGGCTCCCACAATAGTCTTTAGGCCTGCAAAAAGAAAAGATCCATAGATTTGTCAAAGAGTATCTTTGCCGATGCCATGTAATTAGGATGTCATGCAGACACTTAAAAAGAAATTCCTTTTTATTTTTCAAAAAGTAAAGCTTCATGAACAGCCTCAGAGCTTGTGAAGATGAAGGAAAGAAAAAGATTCTTTTTTATGAATATGCAATGTACATATATTCCACTAAATTGGATACATAATGTTATTCTCAAGCAGGAAATTTTATCAATAATGCTTTCCTGTTATAGAGTTAATTTTATTGTTTTATTTTTTCTCTGCATTTAATATTCTGCCAGTAATTCAGTTTCCAGTTAATATTAACTATGACTTCACAATAGTATGAAGATAGTATGAGATAGAAAGTAATTTTGAGGAAAAAAAAAAATCACTTGCATTTGATAAACTTTCCTGCGCAATATTTATCTCCTTTTTGTTAGCTGCTTTTGTTGTTGCTTGGTTGTCTTTAATGTTAGTTCTAAGTGGTAAAATGAAGGAAAACATTCAAAATCAAGAAAGCCATAGCGCTAAAGCTTCTTAAATGTATAGCAATTTCTTATGATAAAATGCAGAAAACCAAAGCAAAATAACCCATAGGCCTCATATTTTATGTTTCATGCAAGAATCTGTTAAACTCAAAGGCTGATTTTGCAAAATAAAGGAAGCTAATGCTGAAAAGGCAAAGCATCATAATCCAGGCTGATGATCCATGCCTTTTTTTTTTTTCCTTTGGCAACATGAGCAGCGAACAGCAAGACTTATGCTCAAAAGAAGTGAACTCAACTTCAATGGACGAAAGTCAGCCTCTGTGTTTAACCTCGCTCTCACCTGGAATGACTGATATTGTTTTCAAAGCTCGGAGAACTCTGAATGTTCTCAACGCTGAGACATTGCCCAGGTCCACAAACTCTGTCACATATCTGTAATAGGGGAGTTCACACACAAACACAATGACAGCACACAAATAACAGTTGGAGATATGAGGGGCCTAACACCTTACACCAACTACTTCTTACCTGGAATTACAGAAATAGTTTTCAAAGCTCTCAATACTCTGAAAGTTCGAAGAGCTGAAACATTGCCTAGGTTTACAAATTCTGTTACATACCTGTAGGATTAAATCACAGTTATTCAGAATTGAGGCAGATCTTATACTAATTATGTGGGTCTTCAAAACCTCTGTGGCAATATTAGCACTCATATTCCAAAATTTGCCTGTCTCTTCAATACACCTCACTTTTATAATTATAAATTTTCATCATTCTGCTTAAATTTCATTGAAGTGAAACTCACTGATTTGTATTTGAACAGCTAATTAAGCTAATTAGCTTGTCATAGGATGGTGATATGAAGTCAAAGGGATGACTGCTATTCTTCTGAGCAGAAAAATGTAGGACATGAAATTAGTGTCCCTCAGCAGTAATTACACTAGTGGCTAACATTCCATACTAGTTCCTGCTGTATATTACTTTATGAGTACTAAAATGTGGGATATGGTGTCTAAACTTCACAGGTTTCAGAAAATAAATACTTTTAAATAAATACATTTATCATTATAGTATTTGCCACTAATTTCATGCCCTAAAAGCTTAGAAAATTCTTGAGCCACTTACGCCATTAAAATGACACTGAAGTCAAGCCAGTTCCATGGGTCTCGCAGAAAAGTAAAACCTTCTAAGCAGAAGCCCCTTGCAAGAATTTTGATAAGTGATTCAAAGGTATAAATTCCAGTGAAAGTGTATCTGAAAAGCACCAGAGCAGGAATAATGGATTTTTGCATATCTATGTTTATAGACAGCGCCATTCATTATCAAATATGTCTTGCAAAAAAAGAAAAGCATTTAGAAGTAAAAGGAGAAAATCATTAACTTTACTAGACCCAAACACTTAAGAATGCAATTGTAGATGAAATTTGAACCTGATACATTGATTTAATCTCATTTTTTGTGCAGGGATGCCTCTTGGCTTTTATTAAAAAATCAGGTGTCTAAATATTACAAAGAACTACAACAAAATAATATTTTTCAGGTCAAAATCAGAGTTTTGTCAAAATCAGTTGTGGATAATAACTACACTCATTCTTATAATACAGGTTTATTTCATAAATATTCATTAAATATAACAAAGCATGCCCAGACTGTTATTCTTGAAGATGTGGATTGTGATTACCAGTTCACCTGGTGTGGTGACTACCATTCATTTAAAATCACAGAAGTCAGTTATAACCAGTGTAATGCAGGGACTTCCTGAGACCCATGTGGGTCTGTGAGAACCTCTACAATAAAAAAAATCTACCTACAGATGCTACTGGTCTCCTTTCAGGCTCTCAGCCATAGTCACAGTTGAGCATACTGGGAAGTGGCGAATATTAGTGCAGTTTCTACATACAGTATTCAAAGTAAGATTTCTTAATGCAGTGAAATAAAGCAATATAAATCAGTAATGGCTTTTGGAGAACAAGAGGGAATAAAGTGGTTAGACCCAGGTTTTTCATGAGTAGTACTACTTCAAAGAAAAATATAATCTTCAGAGGAAAATGCATATCTGTTTGAGAACATGTATAACAATGAACAAGAAAAAGAAATGGATACTTTATGGCTTCTTCACTTCTATCTGCTTTTTGTTACTTCTTCATAGCTAAGGCCCTTTCCTCAGCAGTTTGAATTTCTTGTGATTTGGGTGTTGCATGTGTTTGCTGTAGCTGGCGCTTGTAAGTACACATCAGTGAGCCACAATAGATAATAGAATAGTATTGTAGAATGTTTGGGGTTGGAAGGGACCTTAAAGATCATCTAGTTCAAACACCCTGTCCCAAGGCAGGGACACCTTCCACTAGACCAGGTTACTCAAAGCTCCATCCAATCCAGACTTGAACACTTCCAGGAATGGGTCATCCACTGTGCTAAGATCATGGATTCTCAAGCAATATATGGTTGGCCTCACCAAGAGCATGCAACAATTTCACACAGACATTTGTAGTTCTGGAGTTCCTTTTCCAATTTACAGCTCAGAATACCCAAGGATGAGAACTTGTGTTCATACTTCACAGTAGAACTTCAGATATTCCTCAGACATAGTTTTAAAGAACAAGGTATTACTCTTAAACCATTTAAATTATTCAGAGGAAACCAGAAAGATATTGATATCTTGGAATCTGATTCTTCATAACTCTGGAATGCCTATTCTGGCATGTAACTTTCCCTAAATGCTTCTGAATCACACAAAAACAAAGACATAAAAAAAAAAAAAAAAGAATAAAAATATGTGACTTACTCTACATTCTTTGTCCAGTCTGGAGGGTTACTCATGGTCATAAATACACAGTTGGTTAAAATAGTGCACATGATAAGCATGCTGAATAATGTAGGTTATAGTCAAGGCATGTAAATCACATAAGTTTGACAGTTTTATAACACTGAAATAATTAAAAATATTAAGTGTATAAAAATATGTACAAACAATGAGACATTCTAAATCAAATCTGAAATTGAAGCTTTGCACATGATTTTATCTATTTTAAATGGTAAGCCATCTGGCATGCTATGGTGCAGTTACTGTAAAACAATGCATTACTTTTATAATTCTGGCAGGTTTAGGATTTAAATGAAATTTAAACGAAATTTAAACACATCCTTAAGTCTGTAAAAATATGAAATGAGTACCCAAGCATAATTACTCACTGAAGCCAGGCGGATCATTTTGAAAGATCTTTAGGCAGAGGCTGGTTGTTTATGCCCAAGTTGTTCTTTGGGCATGACTGAAATATATTTGAAAATATACTCCTTTATTCTGACTCGGATCTTTTATAGGACACCTACCCCAGTGCTGAAAACACAATGCTGAAAAAGTATGCCTGAAAAGCAGCTTTTTACTCATGCTCTTTTGTCCTTGCTAAGTGTTTCTAGTTCATGACAAGTGCTACTGGTCTTGGTAAAAGTGTGACCTTAGATATGTTCAAGTGCAATGTTTTGTTACTAATTTGGACTTCGCTGCAGGGCTTAGTAGGGATCAGGTCTCCTTTTGTATACGAAGCCTGATACTTAAACCCTGACAGCTTAAGAGGTTCAGTAGAGAATTCTCTCAGTGGGAATGAAGATCATAATGCAATTCACATGTGATATTTCTGCTTTTAAAGTGTGATCAGCATAGTATACCCATACATAATATGTTTATCAATACGATAAATTTAATAGTTTTAAGGAGCAATTTAATAGTTTTAAATGGCAACTCTTAAATCAACATGAATTACAAAAGGATATGAATGTACCAAAATCTTGATGGCAATTTTTCTGATGGGATTAAAAGGAGTCAAAATGTACAAGGCAGATGTGGCACTGAATCGGAAAATTGCCTTTCCTTTATTCAATACTATGAAAGTCTGAAAAAAAGACATACAAAATTAAAATGCAGTGTTGAGTACATAAGTGTCATTACCTCCTTCTAAAGTATTCCATTCTCCATGTGGGAGGTTCACGTTTCATTCTACTGTCTACCTGTGGTAGGGAAATAACTGATTTCTATTAATACAGTGGATTAAGCCTTCCACAGTCAATTCTCTAATTTGCTGAATTCTCCAGCATGTGGACTGAACTCTGATGTTATTAAAATTGGTGTGAATTATCAACATCAATGTCAGTTTATCAGTAATAGAAAATTTGGCATTTCATCACTAAAATATTTTCAATTTCATTTCTAACAAAGTCCTTGATTAAATTCAGAATTTCAAATTAATCAAATACATTTTACCTCATAGCAAACATGCAACAAAACCAGGAAAAGGGCACTTCTAAGCACCAGTTTGTATTTGAAACAAACACTTGACAGAATTATATACACATATATATGGTGACAAGGACAAACACCTGTTACTAAACAATTAACCATAATTTTAAAATATTTTTTCTTTCATTTTTGATTTTTAAATACTACCAGTATCAATTATATGTCTTCAGAAAATGTATCTGTGAAAAAAAAAAAAAAAATTAATAAATTTCCAGCTGACATTATTCTGAGCAGTCAGACAAACATATGCCAGAATTTGTCATCTTGTCACAATAAATCTTTTCTTCAAAAAAATGATTATTTCATTTTTAATAATATTGTTATTTTTCCCTACATGTAAGCACAAAACAGGTACTTTTTATATCTTAAAATTTGACCTGATAAACATAGTTCATGTTCATTTCATTCTGTTCCTGTTGGCTGTCATTGCCTAAGTGTTTTCATTTTTATTCCAAGTGTATTTGTGCGTGAAGTTTACTTGCATCTTTGGTCCTCTTTAAAATTACTTCAGGACATGACTATTCTTTATTCCTTTTGCTCTTTGTCAATGGTAATGGCTCTCCTTTGTGTTATCATAATAGATTCTTTGTTAGGCTCTCAGCAGAGCTATACAGTATCACTGCTCTCCATGTTGATTTCCATTCTGTCTAAAAACTTGGCTGTGATCAGAAAAATGCTGCCCTCTCCGCAGTCTTCACTGCGTATCTGGTCTGCCATCTCTGGCAGAGAAAGCAAGCCTCTCTACAGTGGGAAAGGAATGTTGCCAGTTCCTGTTCACAGAATACCATCAAGCACAGCATTGAGGATGACAGAGAATGGACTCACACTCATCGGTATTTCTCTCTCCTCTAAACTCCTTCACCCAGCCAGAAATGCTAGAAAGATGTTGCCTGTCCCAAGCTCACTGCTGCAGCAGATCCTGAAGACCGACTATGATTCACATATGATTTTCCCTTCACTGACAAGTCCATGATTAAGAGTAGTTTCTGTTATATAGTGGAACAGGGATGACTAATTCTAGTTCATCAATTAAGATGTCCACTTGTTTTCTGTTGAGCACATTAGGCTGGTACATTACATAAATACAGATGTCTTGTAACAAAAGATTCTGCAGTTTACTAGTTATTCTCATAAACTAGCAAGTCCATCAATAGTCTGAGTTTTTACACTTTTGCTCAAGAAATCTGACTACTTTTTCTGATCACTGGAGGTTAGAAAATAATACACTTCAGTACTTCAGGTTTTCTCTGATACTTCATTTATTTTGTTTAGAAAAACCTATTCCTCAACTTATTTATGCAACTTTATTCCTGATTTTTTTACAGCTAGTGGAGAAAAGGGCTCCGTGCACACCATTATATTGTAAGTTAGAATCTGCATGGAACTGTTGGTATAACCAAAAACATATAAATGAAAATAACGCTTGGCCACTCTCCTTCTCTGAGCTTTCACTTCTTTAAATTTCTTTAATAATGCTAATATTATCTACAGCACTGTTACACAAATGTTAATGTAGGTTATACAATTACATATGGATTCTGCTTAATTTTCTATTTCTATTACTGAAGCCACAATTTTAAAAACAGTTTTGTGAGCCAAACTCAACCACAAATTTAGCCACAAAGTTGAGGGTACTCTTAGCATGACTTTTTCCTAAGAGAGTGAGTTTTTTTTACAGTTTAAAATGTTTTATGTCTTCATTTTTTTATAGTTGCTCAATGTCAGTGTCTTATCTCAATTGCAGCCTGGAATGCTTCAAACCATCATCAGAGCAACTGTGTCTGTTTCCTTCTATATTTCAGAGAGACAGGAAAAGATAATCCCAAGCACTTTCCCATAAAACACCTTCTGCATTTTTGAATTTAGGGTTATTATCCACAGCTTTGTCTTCCTCCACTGTCCTTACCCACAACATTTTGCAGGTTTATCAGGAACTGAGAGAACATCTTGATGCTGCTAAAGGAGCATGCAGAACTAAGCAGATAAAGAGTACAGATGAGAGAGAACCTGCTGTCAGCTGTACCTTTTACTAATCTGTGCAGGATACAAGGTATTTTTAACTATCTCCAGGCTGCACTATTTCAGATCCTGGAGGAGTTTAGCGCAGTCCACAACTAATCCCAGCTACAGTGATATACTTGTTTGTCAAGGGGCAAATATTTTACTTGAGTTGATCTATTTGAACTAGCCTTTCTATTTCCAAGTCCCTAGCTTGTGGGTCATGTGAAAATGAGGACTTTGTATGGCTGTGCTAATCAGAAGGGGAAGTACACCTCTTAAGAATTTACATTCTTCATGGAGCACAGCCATGCTATTAGAGGTCCAGTTGTGTTACAGCCTTGCACATGTAACTCAGGCACATAACTTTTCTCTCACAACGTGCAACTCTTCATTCTGCTCTTTCTGCATGAAAACTCTCAATTAGTCTTCAGAAGAACAAAACTGTCTTTTTTTTTGATTCCTTCCTCAAAACCCAGCTTTTCTGTTGTGCCTGCCACAGACTTCTAATTGACAGCTGTGCAGCAGAGATCTGTCATAGCAATCCCAATCACCTAAACAACAGCGTTCATTGTTGTAGTTTTATATGAACCAAAATATACACAGAGTCTCTATGTACTGACTATATAGGGATATATATATTTTTATATGTACATATATAGATATATGTTTACATATGTTACAGAGCTATAACAAAAGAATACAGCTAGTTCTTTATTTTACTGACATGAATGGATGTAACCTGGTTATCCACAACCATTTCCAACCTTGCTTGGAATAGCTCACTTGTCATGTCCAGTCTTATTACTGCATTGAAATCAGGAAAAATTCAGCCATGTACTCAGACTCAGGCAAACTCAAGGAATTGTATCTTCCTTGCAGTGACGTAAATAACAAGTAACTGTTGAAGGAATCGCAATATAGAAGAGCATAAATCAGTTCTATCAAATGAAAGGATGTTTCTGTATATTTAGTGGCTTGATGGGTCAAACCATATTTTGTGATTAAACTTTTCTAGTGTTGAAAATTATATTCTATTTTGTGCAAAAGATTATTCACTCACTTTTTTATTGATATAATATGGGTCCAGGTCTTCCAAAGGTTCAGACACCATTCCTGGAGGTATGTCACCGTAAATAAATGGCAGTGTCTTTCCTGCCTCCAGGTCACTGTTTGGTTTTGGACCATTTTCATCATCATCATCTGTATGTTCTTGCTTGGGCTTTTTAGCTTTTTCTTCTGCACAACGCTTCTCAATAGCTGTGAGAGAATCTCTTGTAAAATAGCGGAAGCTTTCAGGTCCTGGTGGTACCAGCAGTGCCTGTGCCATGTTTTCATCCTGCAAATTTAATTATTTTTAGCCTCTCGCATAAGAATGACCTATAAAAGAAAATTAGGTAATTTAGGTAAGCTAGTTGTACCAACAGAAAAGAATAAAAATTTGCTCAGAAACCCTTTCCAGGCCTGAAATGGAAGCAGTGTATTTCAAGGCTGAATGAAAGAAAAAAAAAATAACTGCTCAGAATTTATTCAGATATTTTACAAATAATTTTTCAGCTTTTTCTTTCTGTTCTAGAAAAATACATTACTTCTGCCCACAAACACTACTTTGCCTATGTCCTTAGACTTGCCCAGTTAGAGGAAAATATGGATATGAGTGTTTTAAAAGTGTGTCTTTTTTAACAGCAAGTATAAATGCATATTCTATGAGGTACTCTTGAAAATTGTAAACCTATATTTTACTAATCAATACTCTTTCCATTTTTTAAGTATTAATTTAACTTTACAAGTGTAAATATTTTTATTAAATGAAAAAAAACTTGTTTTTGTAATTAATGCTATTTAAATGACAGCAACTGAACTATGGAAGCAACGAGTACAATTCCTTCTTACTGACACTTTGCCATAATGAAGGGTAATGTTAGATAACCAAAGAAGGTTAGGTTGCATTTATTGACTGTGAGCCATGAATCAAACCAACAGGCCTTTTAAGTAAAAGGAAACAGGATGTACGATTAAGATTAGGCAGGAAACAATCCTGCCCCTGATTCTTTGCAAGGCAAGTGCCATAATATTACTTCAGACTAAAACTAGCTTGAAATCTAAGTCTGGTTCCCTATGAATGTTTTTGGTGCCAGTACTGGATGATGTCCCTGCTGCTACAACAACCCTGCAGAGTTCCCACTCTCTGCAGCAAACTCTCCATTGTAGAACAGGCCTTTTTATGAAGCCCTGCAGGGCATCAGCTGAAAGTAATGTTCTTTTCTCTCTTACAAGTCCTTCTGCAGCAGGATCAGTTGCTTAAACTTATGCACAGTGTAGAGGTTTGAATGGCTGGAGGGAGAGGATGGCAGGAGGCAGGCAGATCTTGTTAAGGAGCAGTGCCACCGAGTAAGAAATGATAGCCTAATTTGATGTCTACTTTGCAATAGTTTGTGGCCTCGTGTACTAACAATTTTAATTATGAGACCCAGTTTTTAAGAGTGAGTTTCAGTGCTTTCAATGAGGTCTAGTTGTTTTCTGTACATGAAGCCACGTAGCCTTCCCTACGTTACTTCCTGAACGTGCAACATCTGTATTCTGGAGTTGCCATGTGTAGATTTGAGACATAATATTGTATTCATTTTCACATTCATTCAATAGCCTTTCTCCTAAATATTCTTGCCTGTCTGAAGCAGTTTGTAAAAATCGCACACAAGCACAGACACACACAAAGTGCTACAGTAATGATCTTATGAAACAATGGCTTCCTGTTCAAATGACCCCCCAAACCCAAAATCCTGTGTGAAGGTAGAAGGGAATGTTAAAAAGTGCTGGAAGAATCTACAGAAAACTGGAGGAAAGAAATTAAACTGCATATTCCTAAATGTGAATTACCAAGGTAAACCTGCTCAAATGCCACATCAAGTCTTTACCTCTGGAATGGGTTCACAGCATAGCGTCTGTATGTAAGATCAGTGTAAACTTGTTGACCTAGGTAGCTTTTCTATGAAACTAGTGTTAAAAGGTGCACCCTCTGAGACTCATCATGGGTCTGCCTTGATGTTCAGTGCATTTGGGTAGGCTGCTCTTCATCTCTTAACAGTTATAATTACAAATGCTGTAACGAAATACATTGTCCTCACTAGAAATACGTGTTTGTATTGCCAGAAGTCCACAAAGGAGCCAATGAATGACTAGGAAAAGTAATATTAGCAGACTTGGGGTTTCACTGTATTTCTCAGACAGTCATAAAACATACTTTAAAAAAGTTTTTTTTCTTCACAAGTTGGAAACACTGCTTGAGTGCTGCCTCCACTACTGTCCAGTGCAGTTACATCTTTCCTGTGTGCTGCTATTACACAAGAAGGTTTTTCCTGTACTAAGTATGCTTCAAGTGTTTTCATTCAGATTCAAAGCTTAAAAGAACAACATACAAATATGTATTTGATTACTGTTGCTATAAGGCAATTTAATAGAACAAAGCAACAAAAGTGATTCTGTTCCCCCCACCGAGCCCTGAACAAGCTCTTAACAATTCTTGAACTATAAACCACTCATTTGTTAGTGATAGCTTCTCTCTTCCTCCTTCACTGGTTTTAAAATTCCTTGTTACCTAGTAACTAAACTGCCAGGACATGAATGATACTGGGCAGAATTCAGATAAAGAATTCTGTAGATATAATAATTTCAGAACAGCTTTCCTTAAAAACCAGTCTTCAAAGGAATAGTCTCAAAAATACATGTGGTCCAGGCCCGTCAAAACCAGATACTGTTCAACAAAAAGGATTTCAAGTTTTGAAACACAATTTGGGCCTAGATACTGTATGTATAAAGGTCTACAAGTCTATAGATTTCATTAGAAAAAACAAGCTCTGGTTTATTAAAGACATAGTTTTGCCAAATAAATCCATTAAATTATATTAGAGCACAGCATTACATAAATCTTTCTCCAGTTTTTCTTTAATCCCTTCCTTTGAATAATAATATTGAGCAATAAACAGTATCCATATGTTCTTAATTTTATGTATATTTCAGTTAATTATATTATGCCCATGGACAACTTGTTAAATTTTATTTTTGGCTATAATTATCTTCACACCATATACACAGAAGATGACTCAGAAAGTGAAATATCTGTGCTAACGATGTCAAATTGATTTTTGTGTGTTTCTGAAGAAGCCAGAAGAAGTGGCCTGAAGGTATGTATTTTTATGATGTCTTAAATCAGACATATGGTAAAAGTGAAAGTATCAGTGTAAGAGCCAGGTGGATCCTATGATTACTTAGTAAAATCATAAGGTTATCTAACAGGTTATTTGCATTCTGCATGAGAAGGTCCACATGCATACTTTTCAAGGCAGAGAAATAGCAAACCTTGCAGGTTTTCTTACGGATTTTTTTTTTCTTTTTAGAACACTGGATTAGAATTATCTTCATGCTAAAATCTAGAAAAAGCTGACTACTGAGATTTTCATTCCATTAAAACTGAAACACTGGCACACAAACAGCATTTGATTAGAATTGGAATAAGTGCAAGGATAGCAAATGGAATCTGTAAAATGACCAACCATCACATTTTTCTTATGTTAATCTTTATTTCGAGAGGCTGCAATTTTGGAATATCTTCCTCCATGCCAAGCACAGCAATAGCCTCTCAGATGCTAAAACCTGGGTAAAAACCTCTGCTCTAAATCACTAATGTTAATAAGACTAGCTATCTCATATTAGGCCAGTAATGATATTTGTCCAAATCAAAAAGGTGGGGCTCCCATGGTAGGAGAGTCAGAAAGAACAGGGCTAATGGCAATTCAGAAGTAAAAAGTGTCACTGTTGTGTGCTGTTGTTGTGAGAAAATTAGCCAAACTCAAACAACCACTGTCCTAAGGAGGAAAGGACTACACAGGGTGGGCATGCAGGAAGTCTAAAGAAGTAAGTCATCTTGACTCCCTCTCTTAGTATTTGGGAAGTTGCTTTGCAAAATTCAGGTACTAGTTTTCTGGAAGTGAAGATAATTTATGTTTAAATTACTATAATCAAATTCAAAATTGGGTAATGCTGCACTCAATTTTTCCTAAAAACAAAAGGAATGGTAAATATAATTTTGTTGTGAAAATGATCTACAATGAAATATCTTTATTTAAATATCTCATGGTCTTTATGCACAGAGGCTAATGTCACAAAGAAAAACCCATCCCCTTATATGCCGAAGTGCTTTAAAGTATTTTTTTACAGTTACAGATTATATTTTCGTAACTGACATTTGCCTTGTTTTTCCTGGCATCCTTGCACTATTTTTTAATGCTTTAAAAATGTTTCAATAAGAAACAGAACTCAAAAAAATGAGCCCAAAAATGTCACTGCTGTAATTCAAAGTGGTACATGTAATGCAATACACAGTTAATTCAGATATCTAAAGAGACAGCTGTGATAACAGAGATATCAGTGAAAACTATCTATGGGTCCTAAGCCAAGGAATCCTTCAGTGTTGGTTCCACAAAAGTTGGTATTTTCTAGGAAAGGAGTGAACTTCCTCAAAGCTGAAAACAGAGTCCAGCATTTAGCATTTGCTCAGAACCTACCTCTTTAAACTGTAATCTACTAATGTAAACTATGATAATTTTCGTTTACAGGTCCCAACTGACTAATATGTAGGGTTTGTTGTCCTTAATTTTTGTTTACAGGTTCCAACTGACTAATATGTAGGGTTGGTTTCCCTTTTTTCCATTCCTTCCAACATTTATCACTCATCTATTGTGTCATTTTCCTTAGACTGTAATTTCTCTGTAGCAATGACTATAATTTTTGTCTGGATTTGTACAGTCAGCCTCAGTAGCCTATAGGCGTTAATGTTATGTAACTATTCAAAATAAAAATAACAAAATCAACATCAGGTATTAATAAAATTAATAAATCACGGAAGACAAAAATACTTGTTATGAGAATATGAAATCAACTAATAAGGATATGTAACAGAAATATTATTTCCTTAATAAAAAATTACTTAAAAGGTTTTAGAAGGGAGTAGTGACAAGTGGCTGAATATGAATTGTAGTTCACCGTGGATGAAACCTGACCAAAAAACAGTAAATACAGCAAATATTAATGAATTAATACTAACATGGTGCTCCAGGGATGTTACATGCAATTTTATTGAATCCCCTCAGTAATGACTTGCAATAAAGTGTGAAAACACATTAACTAATCTTAAGAACCTGAACCTAAAGAAAAGAAAGTACTGTAACAGTTTGCAGATCTCAGTAGAATATAATACATGAGGTTCTGTCTGACTGGTGAAAGACTAGGCAAATGGGAAAACACTCAAAGCAGACTGGAAAGCAGTCCCAGACCTGTCTGAAAGATCCAGAAGCTGCTTCTTGGGAGGGCATCTTTAGACACGCTCTCTTCCTCACCAAGACATTGCTATGGATAGTCTTTCCCCCCACTTATTTGCCTGTTTGTGACCATTGCTGTTCCACAGTCATCTATTTTCTTCCCTCTATCTCATTGCTACATTCACTTTTGAATTAATTTCTTCCTATTTCTTTTCTCCCCCTGTTTAGGAGAGGAAATAGTGGATTAAGAATCTTACATCAAGGCCAACATATGCTGTACCTAGTAAACTGGAGCAATAAAAAAATAGATATATCATGTAAAGAAATGAACCTTGATTTCTCAGATACATACCTGCAAGTTGTAGAGCCCTGAAAAAAATCATTTGACCCATTTATTTATGAAAACTGATCAAAATCTCTAAGAATTCTTTACATGCATGCTCACCTTATATTTTCTTTAACACCACAAATTGCCCCTGAGAAGGTGTGAAAAGAGATCAACTACTTGAAGTATTGGAGAAACCTGAAGGTGGCCAAATGAAAACTATATGCGATTTAAGAGGAAGAGGAAGGGTCTCTTTCTTGGCCCATCAACCCAGTTGTAATACAGTATTTGTTTAATATTTTGCAAATACCTTCCAATGTTAAGGATCCTTACATTCTAATGAAAAATAGATACAATACATGTAACACGAATTTCTACAGCTAGACTTTACTAAAGATGATAATTTCATTTTCTCACTGATATTTTAGTGAAGATACATTGTCCTATATCTAACAGCCATCTTATGAAGCGAAACATTATTTATGGCTGAGAAGAAAAGATAGTCTTACCTTTCTTTTTCTAAGAAATGCCAAATCTCAGAAAGTAGCCACTGGATCTTTTGCTATCATGAAAACAAAAAGGCTACATTTCTAGCAAAAAATGGAACTGGTAATAAAAGTTTCTCCCTGGGAGCTGAAGCTTCTTCAAGACAGAAGTTTCTTCAAGAATCTGTCATTCTTTCTTCCTGTGCCCAAAGCTTCTCAGAAGTAATTGTGGTAGACAAAGATAAGTCTACATCATGTAGATACATTTTTGCAACCTAAGAGCAAAGAGATGTAGGAAAAGCAGGGTGGAACATGGGTTAGTCCACAAAACCTAATACAGACCAAAAGTGCATTAAGGAATATTCTTTAAATTATATGAGTGAAAAAATCAATTTATTCTTTTACATGCATGCTTTAATTAAAAGGAAAAAATGGGTCTTGTTGAGATTTATAGATAACTAATGCAGTCATTAGTAGACATGGAATAACAGTGCCCGGGCTGATGGGAGTGTCCTCATTTGTCACTTAGGGAACTGCACAACGTATCATTCCTCCCCACTGGATTTACTGTCTTTAATCAGGAATAGCAGTTAATTCAGCCTGTATTTCACGAAAATATGGATACTTCTTCATGTTTTTTATCTTAGAGAAAGTCAGTATAAAAGTTCTTTTCTGTGGACAAAATATTTCTTCCACCTGGAGCAATGTGTAGCAGGAAAAGACAATCTCTTCAATTTAAATATTGCATCATTACAAGAGCTCACCAAAGGTTGGTGTTGTCTTCCTTAGTCTTTAAAGCTTTAATAATCTGAGTATTTAGTTATTTAAACAGTCTACTTACAACTTGCAAACTTTAGTCTTCAGCCATTGTAATTGAGATGAGATGTCTTTGAGACATTTATTATTGATTGAGCTAGATACTCTGGCTCTTTTTGTACTTCTTTATGTTATTGTTATTTTGTTTTTACTCCCAGAGAAGAAAAGAAAAAGAAGATATCCCCCTTTTTTAGGTCTCTGCTCCTGCCATAGCAGCCCTTAATAATATTTTCCTCCAAATACAGTGAGAATGAGCAGCCACTGTAGAAACCCTGTAGATAAAATAAAGAAAAATCTGTGTAGACACAGAACAGGTCAAAGAGTACACAGAAGGTGGGAAAACAGAAAGCAAAAGCTTTTGAGTAGACCACTGCTTCTTTTGTATATAAAGATAGAAGATCTCCAAGAACTCCTGCAGAAAATGCGTTACAAAAACTAACCTAGAAGTTACCTACTAACAGTTACTATTAAACTAGAATTACATTTTTCCAAAGATGAAATAAGTTGTACCACAATTAGAGCTTCTATTTGCTTAATAACATAACATAAGGTCATGCCAACAATTGCTAACAGCAAACTCTTTCAAAGTCCTGGTCATTTTCAGTATCAGTAAGACACTGATTCAGCACAGCTTACTGTGGTGAGTCACTACTGGAGAGGCTCCACTGAAGACATCTGAAAGCTGTGTCTCCAGCATTAACCTCAGGGGATAATGACTCTCATAGTGCCACCAATGATACTTATTCACCAATGCATATTTTACACTGAATGCAGCTTTCCCTGGGGGTATGTAGAGGATTTCCCCATCCCTTTGCCTATTGGGTGCATCTGGATTCTGCTTCTGAAGTAGCACTGTGGCTGAAATCTGATCTCATGGTCAGATACAATGCAAATAATGTGTAAGTGCAATTGCTTGAAAGTTTTAAAATAATATGAAAGGGATACTATAGATTCCTAATAAAAGAGTAGTCTTAATTTCAATTTAAATAATATTAAGCATTCATATGCATTTGATTTCAAAAGAGGGGGGGTAACTTCTATCCAGCTGTTAAAATATTTGCCAGTTTACAAAATGTAAAATGAGGAATTCATCTTTCATGTGAAAATTGTTAATAACACTAGCAGTGCAGGGTATTTCAATACATCTGTATTTCGAGTTACAGCACAATGCAGAGAACCTTTTTTCACATGTAAGCTTAGTCTCCACCTACCTGTTTTTTATATCCATGTCTCTTTGTACTGCCTGTATCTCCAATAGATAGGAGATACAGCTTTGTAACTACTAATGCTATACATCATTGTAGCACAGTAGTTATCAATGGTAGTCACAGCAAAGGAATGAGGTTGGCATTATTGCAAGCCCTTTGTCCTGAATTTATAATAGGCCTAGGCCATAGCAGAGTAATTTAATTACAGAATTTCAATTAATAACTCATCTCATATAGTTTTTAGCTTTTTTTTTTCTGCATAATGCAGATATTTTTAATACTCAAAAAAAATACCTTGAGTTTTTTTAATATGTCTTTAGTTCTCACCCCAAGACTAGAAATTTTCATAGGCAGGTTCATAGATTATAGAGTTTTACTGTAGTTGAAGGTGATAACAGAGCATTATTATGTTGACCAAAATAATTTTTATTTGGGTAGATTATTGCAATTCAGCTTCCAAGAGTGAATCGTAGGTAAAATCTCAGCTCTAGTCAGAGGTATTTCCTGATGGACAGATTGTATATATTCTTTTCTGTGGAACTCCTGCCTCAACTCTTCTTCCTCTACGGCATCAGCATTTAAGTCTGGTTAGAATATCCTTCAAACTCTGAGATATGATATTGCTTCCAAAAAAAAGTTACAAATGATATCCTCATACACTTGAGATCCCTTTCAATGTAATAGTGAGCTGGAAAAGACAGTTGCATATTACTGTCACACTGACCTGTGGCAAGATGTGTGACTCCATCTGAAATGTGATTTAGAAATCAAATGGGGTCATTTGAAATTAGATACTCTTATAAAGACCCTTATAGGACAATATGACAGTGATGGCTTCAACTAAGTGAAATCTCATGTTAGAGACAAAAGCCAGACAATGAACGGAAATTGTGGGCAACCATATGGACATCTAATGTCTTAAGTGATTATAAAAATGTTAACCTGGACTTAGATTAACAGGAGACAGAGCTATCCACAAAATTAATTGTCCACATTCAGAATTATTTGTTGCATGTTCTCCATTATCTAGATTCAACTAGTTCCTTATGGCTTTTTGTACTCACAATTTAAATGTGCTGACAAGTGAAACATTGGAACACACATCAGTATCGATTGGTATGGAGGTAATTAAAGAAGTCACAATAAAGCATCAGTTACCAATACCTAAATACATCACAGTATCTATTTTGCTTTGGAAAAAAAAGCCAACCCAAAACAAAACAAAACAAAAAAACAAGCTTTGTTTGAAAAGCAATACTCTTTTCTAAATTTTTCCATGGAAACTTATGAAAATGCATTTGTAACAGAAAACATTGCTTATAAACCTAGAAAAAAAAACCAAATTGAACTCAGAAAATTAACCGAATCATTAAGAACCATGCAGCTGGAACATGTGCTTTCCTAGTCTTACTAAGCCCCAGAAACTGATCAATACAAAATATGAAAGAATAAACTGTATAGCACAAGATTAATGGATTGTATTTAGACTTTGACAGTTGTCTAGGAAACGAAAAGGGAAGAATTGGAACTTCTGGCTGAGAGGCTTACATACAATTCTAAACTGAATGTGAGCGTTCCTACACAAGGAGCAAAATGCACAGAAAGTCAGCATGAAAATAGAGTGCTTTATGCCTGTGGTTTAACACAGCGTATGAAAATGTACATGATTTCTTCAGATATCATGGTAGTTCCTACTGAAACTTAACCAAGCCCTAAATTTGGAATGTTTTCCAAATGGATTATGGAAGTATGACTTTGATCTAGTAACTACATGCATGTAATAAATCCAAAAGAGCAAAGCCTATGAGTTACAAGTTCTAGAACCCCTTTAAAAAGTGTCTCTTGTAATGCTGAACTTTAAGTATACTAATGAAACATTGTGCTAATTAGAGACCTATGGCTTTAAGTAATATACACTACAGAAAGTGTTATAGCAGCTACTAGAATTTTAGTATTCTTCCTCTTATAACACAAACTAAAGCAAGTTGATATGTAGGAAATACATGGCAAGTAACTTAAACAGCTGTTAGTAAAAAACTATCAGGAAGACTCCTTTAATACTCAGTTACAGATTCACTCAGAAGGAGGAAATTCCTTCCTAACACAGGCTGAACTTTTTTTATACTGCTTTTGGTCAGAACTTGTGTCTCAGGCCAGGCTTCTCGATAGGAACATTTTGGCCTTAAATATTAGTGATAGGCTTTTCTTTAGACACTTCATCCGAATGAAAGTAAGTATGAGGATTGCCCTCTTTCAGTTAAATCAGACACTGGACTACTGGGGCCTTTTGAGATTACTTATTTCTGCCATGAAGTTTATTCTGCTCAGACCTCAAATAGCATCATAAATGGATTGCCTCTCCTACCATAAACCCTAGCACTTTCGCTTTCATCTGTTGTACACAAGTTGTACAAATGACTGGGCTTTAAAACAAACAGAATTTTTGAAAAAGATTCAAAGCTGTTTGTGATGAGTGGAATGTGTCTTGCTCCTTGGCAGGGCATATTAAAGCATATGCCTTCACTCATTTAAAAGGGCTCTCCCTCTGTAACATAGAAGTTATCACAGGAAACTCAATTTTTTTGCAACAGTTTAAATTTGGGGAATTCCTTCCCTCAAAACAGTGCTTTTCTAAAGAAAACACATTCAAATATCTGTTCTAATAGATATTTATCTGTGGTGAAAAATATCTTGCTTTGACTGTCACTGTGGAGTTAGGTTAACTTTTCTAAAATATATGGGGTTTTGTCATTCCTATGGCTTACTATCCTAATCATATACTCTACCAGCTTGATCCTTTTTACTTAACCATTGCACAATCACATACACATTCAAAGTAAATGCTCTTAACAATAGTAACTGCAGAGAAATTTCAGTACTCAAGGAAATCAAGTTGGTATCATGTTAACTGCATCTGAGAAAAAAAAAAAAATCCTCTGTGGAACAGAGGCAAATTCACCTTCAGGTTTCCAAGATGGCCACACATATATTTCAAATATGAACAAAAGGGGATAAAAATATTCTTGTACCAAAGTCTTGGTGCTGTTCCACAGTTATATTCTGTGACTGGCTTTTGAAAAGGCAGTGAAAGTTGTTTATTAAGACAGTGCATTTAATATCTGAAAACTTATTTGGACATACTTAAAATTAGACCAAGAACTTTGGTTTCCTGAGAGTATATTTTTAATCAATGTAAATCTGGAATTCCTTAGTGTGTCCAAATATTAAAGGATAATACAGCTACACATAAGAAAGGGCAGACTTTCAAGGAAACTCAAACCAATGTAGGCAAAAATCTGGGACATGTTTGCCCAAATTCAGACTACATGGGTTCATGTAATTTCTGCTTCTAACCCAGGACTACCAGCCAGAGAAAGGACATGATTTCTGAGAAATTATGGCAGTTTTTTCCTCAATGAGTAGGTAGCCAGGCCACATAGTGAGATATATGTACCTATATACATATATATATAGGGAACTATTCTTCCTCTGAACAAATAATTTCCTTTTATTCCTTGCTCATTTTAATTCTTCAGAATTCTTCTTCCTGTTAAGTGATTATACTGGGGTATACTGAAGGGGTCACAGAGCCAATAGTACAGATACTCTTCTCAGCCATTTTCCATACTGGCATTTGTGATATCCTTTCAGATTTACTAGTGTTCCTCATGCTTTTATTCAGGAAATGGTGCACAGCTCTATGTGCTGCTCAGCTGATCTATACATATGTAGCAACTTACAACACATGTGAAACATCAGCTTTGCTAAGCAGGTAGCTCAACAGTACAGCGCGTATGCAATTGATAAATCTGGGATGGGCCAGGCTTGCTGCATACGGACTACACAGTCAATACATACATTTTCAAAACGTGATCATTTGATAAGGATATCTGACATCCAGCAAACCAATAGTCAGGAATCCAGAAAAGCATCAGGAAAAACAAATTCCAGGTTGAAAAAGGGACCTGTGCACATGGCAGCTCTATGATTATACTAGCCTAAGTAGAACTACTCGGTAGAGAAATCAATAGCAATAAAGAATTAATAACTAGACATATAATTAATCTGAGCATAAATAACCTTTTCCTCAAAGTTTTTACATGTGAAAAAGCTTCATAGAAGCTTAAGCTCTTTAATTAAATTTTAACATTTTAGTTGCATTTTTAACCGTAAAACATGTTCCATGATTTGTCTTAGTTGTTCGAGCAAGTGAACAGTATTTTATTTGTAGGAAAACCTTACAAAGACTGGTGACCAGTTTAAGAGCACCAGTTGGCTGGTGCTTTTGGCTTTTTCTTATTCTTTTTTTTTTTTTTGGAAAGAAATAATTTTGGGATTGATAATGAACAAATGAGGGAACAGATACTACTGTGACCTAGTATTTAACTTGCTTACTCCTTTTTGGGATTACAGTGGTAATACACTCACATTACGGTTACTCAAGAGCATATGGTGCTCCTACTCTATATTTATATTTTGAAGTAATAGAGTCCCTGCCTGAGCTGCTCTTACCCCTACTCCCTCTGTCATAAGACAAGGAAAACCAAGCAGTAACACCATCACAGTAATATACTAGGTATTCCAGTTGTTCATAAAGAAAATTTTGATGAAACCAGGTGAACTGGTTGTAAGATACCTGTTCCAATGTCTAGGTCCTATGGGAGAGCAGTTAATACCAAACTTAGAGATGCCATTGGCAATGTGCTTCAAAGCTTTAATGTGTATCTGTAATGAGTATCAGCAGCTTTCCAGTGAAGGGGATGCAGTTTCCTATAGATGGATTTTATGGTTGTTGACATGTGATTTGATAGATTCACTAAAGCCACAGCTCAGAGTGTGTACTTTTGCTCTGTAAGTAGTCTCAGCTAGTGAGCATCAATTTTATTTTGATATTTTAAACCTTTCATTTATTCATGTGAGGATGAAAAAAACCCATTCCCTGCAAATGGTAACAGTATCTATTACTGATTAGCAGCTATAAGGTAAAAAAAAAATAGAAGAGTTACACTGAATGGCAAATAAGCTAATTAGACTTTTGAAAGTTAAGTTTCTAACTTCTAACTAGAATTTCCTGATAAAGAACAAGTAAATGTAACTTCCTGAAACTTATTTTCAATAGTAATTCTCAGGGTTCAACAAATAGATATCTTAACAAGTACAGTACTAAAATATCAGAAAGTTGCATTTATTTCCTTAATAGGTTTAAATCAGGCAGAGTTCAAGCAATTTTTTCATTTGTCACCTTTTGGCAAGAACAACATATGGGTAAGAAGAGCCAGGATTTTCTCTTTAGAGAACAAGGTCATACCTTTCCTCCCTTCTACAAAGAGCTAGTATCTGCTCGTCTCTGATCCACCAAAAGCTGTGGGACTCCAGCAATGTAATTGATACATAGCATACACATAACAAATTGTACAGGGCTGAGAATGTGAGCAGCAGAAGGAAATGAACCAGTCAGAGCACCAGTCAGAAAGTTCCATCTTACATCTCACCATCCTTTTTTGCTTCTAAAATCCTTATTCTTCTGAAGGCAAATAAATTTATCTCCGTGCCTAATCTTCATAAGGTACAAATTAACTCACGTAATGCTATCTGATGAAGAAAAAGAGGTGAAAACACAAGATGTGTTGTCACGATATTGATTTAAATCCCCATACTTTCTACCCTTTCTCCTTTCCCTTCATCCCTCTCCACTCCAGGTTACTTGATAATAAATGGAAATGACCAAACTACCACTCCAACAGAATCTGAGAGGGCACAGGGGAATTGTTTAATGTTCTCCAACGAAAAAGTCTTTACCTCTGCTTGCATCTAGCATTAGCTAAACAGAACTTTACAATGCTGAGCTTAATTGGCACAGCAAAGAAAATCAGTATGGGCTCTTCTGCTCATTAGAGGAAAAAACATAGGCTAACAACACAAGCATCACTTCTATAAATATCAAGCCTAATAAACAACATATCTGTTTAACAGGTGCTGTGAGGCTTCAGATTACTGCAGCAACTCACGTTCTAGACTTTAACAATCTTTCCTCACAAAATGGAGATGTGCAAGAGAGCAAAAATTAAATATTAAACTGTTAGAATTAAAAAGTCTGAAACTGTTTTCTTGACAAATCAATTAGGAAAGCACAAACATGGTATATTTAAAAACAAAC
Source organism: Pezoporus occidentalis (assembly GCF_034315485.1). NCBI lineage: Eukaryota > Metazoa > Chordata > Aves > Psittaciformes > Psittacidae > Pezoporus > Pezoporus occidentalis. The sequence continues at coordinate 326,672 of NW_026915527.1, forward strand.
ACGATCATTATTATTAATTATTTTGAAGTTATACACGGACATCACAGACACATTGATTTGGAACTGTAAAAAATACAAATTAAAAACCTTACCCTTTAATATACCTACTTCAGGTACAGGCCTCACTTGCTACTCTGAGTACCACCTGAGAGCCAATCCTGCTCTCTTTTTCTTATATGGATCGAGATGTGATTTGTAAACAGTGCACTCCCTATTTTTTTGGCATTTTTTTATTTCTACTGTTTTCTCTTGGAAATAATTCCTAAATTGATACTATGATAACACATATAGTTTTAATCACTAGTAGAATCACTACTGAAAACAGAATTCACGTATCAAAGTGATCTTCAATTGACATTTTCCTTTTACCTTCAATAACTGACAGCTTTAATTATTACTGATATCAATGAATGAGACAATAGATAAATGGACAATAACATGAAGAATTATAATAATTCTTGTGCTGATTTCTTCAAATGTTCCTACTAAGAAGCATATATTACTTAAGACAGTAATGTTACAGACAAAATTTTAACTGTATCATCAGTGTGGACCTCTGATTAATTAACAGTTGGTGAGCCCATTCTCTCATACACACAGACACGCAGCAGTGCAAAAAAATGGCACAGAAAGAAAAAAATCCCTTATAGATCTTCTACAAAATCCAGCCAGTAAGAGAATTTCTTCAAATACAATATATATATTGAAAATAGCAGTAACAAACCACATAGATTTTATTTCTGGATCATCAGAATCTTATGAGACCTGCTGTTCCTGAGCCTGAATATTACCAGATTTTTCTTACTAGGAAACAAGGTCACTTCTGTAAAATGCTAGGAATTAATTTAGTATACCTTGATTACAAAATGATCTGATTTTGAGAGTAAGACTACTGCATCATAACATCACATTAAGAGTACAAGGCCAGATACCAGATTTAACGAGTTTAAATGAAAAAAAAATCACACCATTATCACAATCAGACAGTACAAAATGGCTTTGAATTCCCCATTTCATCTTTGGCTTTACCTTAACAGCAGACCAGAGGGTAAAATCTGATTCCAAAATGTGGGAAAGATCATATTGCTAAGATTTATTATGGCTACAATGAAATGTTTTGCCAGCTTACCTGATTGAAAGAGAATGACAAATCACTGCAACGCCAAGCATCCAAAAATAATGTGATAATATATGTCTCCTCCTGAAATAGTCCAGATTTCCATCCACAAAGCTTTACTAATTATTTATAATTTCTGTATTCTCAGTGAAAAAGAAAACACAGAGACCTTTCCAGAATCCTCCCTGATTCTGCCTCCGCTTCCTGTTCTCAGTCTCACTCTATGGTACCCAACATATATCAGAAAACAGCTTATTAGGAGAAGGAGGGGGTGAAGGGTGGGGGAATGGAGGGGGAGCAGAAGTGAAAAAAACGCAGCACCTAACGTGGCAGCTCCACCTACTGGTAAAGATAATGAATCAAAGCGTACAATACATCAGTTTCTGAGGCGCCTTTATCCGTTTGTTCTGACCTACACATCCACCAGTTCCCGTGTAGTAAGTTCCTCCGAGCAAGCAGCAGAGCAGCCCACAAACCCACACTGACTATTGGATCACCATTTTAAAGATTTTTTCTTAAAATAATTAAATTTAAAGCCAGATGTCTATATGCATTCAGCAGAGAATTTAGTTTGAAATGTGCTGTTTCCTTTAAAAATCCGTGGGAAGAGAGGACTGTGTAAATACCAGAGCACAGACACTGACTGCACCCCTAACTTGTGTATGCTGAACTTGCATCTTGATACTGTGTTATCCATTAAATACTACTATGCATTTTTGGCATTATGTTAATTTCTTTTATGTGTGTAAAATGTAGTATGCTTATGTAAAAAACATAGCTCAAAGTCTTTCCTTAGACAGCATTCCTGGGCATGTGCTTACCTAGGATTCCTCTAGCCATCCTGGGAAGAATTACTAGAGCACTGGCTCCAACATTGCCTGGTCCATGGGCAACAACATTGAGTGAATAACGTGCTTCAGGCAACATATTTTGTCCTGCATGTCAGTTTGAGGAGTATTGTATCTGTAGAAATGCTGAGCAATGTCAGCAAGTGTGTGTAATGTATTGACTCATAGCCTTGGGTTAGAGATCACTACAGTTCCCAACCAATTTAAAATCAACCTACTGACTTTGTTCAGTCATGTGGGATTTAATGAACAAACATTATTGCACACAACAAGAAGAAAGAGTATAGGAGACAATGAATATTTTACTCTTTGGTAGTCTGTATTTTCTGTCAGTAGCTCTTCAGTAGTGTCTAGAGAGAGCCCCATTCTCTGTCCTACCAGTCACATACATTGTTTTGGATGCGAGGACTCCAGGGCAGCCATCACATATCCAGCCTGAAGGCCGCCACCAAATCACAACTACACAAAGCAGCAGCAGTGGTGACAACTGCATACAGATGATGTCTTTTTTCTCCAGTATCATAGAGATATCCCTATTTAAATTAGCATACTTAAACTACAATCCTTAAACATTTCTGTCAATTTGTTAGTAGTCCTTTTAATTTCAGTTAAGTTTTCTGCATGCTTGACAGATACAAATACCAAATTCCTGAATTTGGCTAATAACAGCAAACAGAAATAAGTTTTCAAATGTATGCATTCTGTATGTACAGATAATCTCTGTATATTAAGAAAAAGAGATGAGCTCCCACATTGCAAATGCAGCTGCATTACTTCCCTTGTTTGTTTTTGTAGAACCAGAGCACATGAGGACAATCCTGATCACACTGTACAAGAAAATCCCTCCTTTTTATTTCAAAGAGACTTTGTGGGTGTGAACATATAGCACAGTTTTTTAAGGGAAAAAAAGAAAGATTTGTTCTCTCTTTTATTTTAATATTTACATTTTCAAACTTGAGGAAGTTAAGAAGGAATTTATTTTTAATAAAAAAATGTGCATTGTCTCTAGAGCATTGGGTTTGCTTTCATAGGATTATGTTAATTTAGCTAACCCAAGAATAAACAGAGGCTGGTGCCTTGATTTTAAACTGCTTAGGAACATTGTTTTGCAACTGAATTGTGTTTTGAAAATCAAATCACGTCCTTGGATAGGACTTTCACTTGCTTATATGCTACATTTATTTTTCTTACTATTATTTTAATCTTAAAAATTTTTCTTAGTGGTCTTTGGAAGTTTTCTTCAGGAGGTCTTTATGTCATAGTCCAAATGTAAGCATCATCTCATAATACTGTAGCTAAGGGTAGGTTATACATGTTGAATCTGTTTCGTCTGGAAATGTAAGAAAGATATATGCGGTAAATACCATGTATATCAAATGTGTACATGCTCATGTGTACAAAATCCCTCTCCCTCCTTTCCTCTGCCTCACTAGATCCCACTGAACAGTCAACTGACAGATATGAAAATCAGAAGAGGTCATTCAAAAGACAACTACAAATAGACTGCTTTGACAAAAGTAATTTATAACAACGCCAGCCTGGCACTTGTTTCGATCCAAATTATTAGTATAACTTTTACTGAATCATCACTGAAAGTTCATTTCTGAAATTGCATTTAAAAATATAACTTGAAAAGCCTTGACATTTTTAAATAATCCATTTGTCTGGGAATCCTGCCCCAGGTGCAGTTATGCTCTCAGTAATGAGTGAATAAATGCAAAGCTATTCAGTCACTTTTAACTAAACAGCTGAAACAGAAATGTTGAAGAAAGAGAAAAATGATTTTGAAGTGTTAAACATCAATGAATGCAGGCCTTGTATGAGGACTCATAATATAAAGGCAAGTCCTGTACATAGCTCACATGTAACTTCTCAGCAATGCTTGTTTCAGCATCAAGTATTTTGTTTGGTTAATACCATTATTTTTGGACAATAATTCTCGTTAGTAATTCTCAGGCACTTTTGTGAACATTAACATGTATTTAAAGGCAGCAAAATATGACACTCTGTCATATCTATTCCTTCAACTGTTTATCTGTATTAGCCTATGAAAGTGACCTAACGCAGTATTTAGCTAAGTCTGATGGATCTGACTTTAATTCAAGTTCAAGACTGGCTGATATAAGAGTATAAACCTTTGGTTTCTTTCTTTTTTCCTCCCTTTTGTCTCTAGAGTGAGGAATGAAAAAATTGCTTGTAATAAATTTTATACCAGTGTTACTAATGCATATTTACAAGCCACGGACCTGACATAGTGGCTTTTCAGCTTAAAAACTGTACTTTTACTTGAGAATCTATTTTTATTTGACTGCCTCATAGGGTGATAAGCAAAATTTAGGGAAGGCAGTACACTCAATTGCAATAGAAGAATCTGGTCTAACATTTAAGGAAGATCAGTGGCAACTTGCAAAAGTTTCTACACTTTCTTTTTATTCAAAAACTTGTGGGTTATTCATGTAGAATTTCAAATCTGAGATAGAAAATGCAAATATGGCAAGCAGTCAAATGATACAGAACTGCAGAACTTCTTGGGGTAAAGAAGGGCCTGAGGGTATGTGTAAAGTCCATGTCTTCCCTGTATCATCAGTAATATCACAAAATTCTCTCTGTAGAGGATCGCAGAAAAGTATAAGGACTTCATAATAACTGAAGCCTTTGATGGTTAGATATTTTAACAGGCCACGGAGCATACTATCTGAAAAATTATCTGCTATAAGATACACATAATAATGTCACAAAAAAGATACGTGATCAGCAATCTGTATGTTAATGGTTGTAGCTTTCAGTTATAGCAAAATTGTTTTAACATTAATGTTATTAAATAATAGTTTAGACCCCTCCTACTCGTTGAAAACAATACGAAGGCCATACACAAATGGCTTTTGTCCCAGTAATTCCAAATGTTTAGTAAAAATGAATTAAAATACATCTCAAAGGACAAACCACCCCGACCACCTTCTGTATGTGTCCAAATATTGACCTCTAGATGCAACTTGCCTGTCATTCACATGACTACAATCACAATTATAAATTATGAGCTGAGCAAAATGTACACAACAATCTCACCTTAGAGATGTCATAAAATACTCACATGATATATAAACTATATATATATGTTCATACTTTGTGTATATATATATACATATATATATATATATGTAGAAAGAGTAAGGATCTTGTGTACCTATGTTTTGAATAAATCAGATCATCATGTGAGACTCATATGTGTTTAGTCAGTGGTCTAACAGTTCCCAGTGTCACAGGTTTCTAAGTTTAAGATCATTAGCAGCAGATGATGATAAAATAAATGGTGAAAAAAAACATTTTTTTTTCTAATGACAGTGATGCTGGAGCAAGAGGTGGGCCTAGTTGGTTGCAGGAGCCCCACAACAACTTCACCGGGCATTGTTAACTACTTAGCAAGAGAGCTGGTGAAAAGATTCATAGGTTATTAGGAAAGATGTAGCTTTCCCCTCATATATGTGCTAGATGTTTCTATTCTCTAGAATGTAGTAGGCACAGCATCTGCTGCCACCTCAGAAGTTTAGGAATTTCTGAGTGCTAGAAGCAGCGTTCCTCCTAATCTTGTTAATCGTGCTTCAATGTCTATTTTGGCACAACACAGGAGAGTCATAGAAAGCAACTAATGCATAAGGAAATACTTTTTTGCATGACATATAATATACCTTAAGAACTTAGAGATAGACAAGCCAATAGTTTAGGAGGATCCTGAAAAACACTAGATATTTATGTGAGTAATAAGAGCTAGAGCAGGGAGCAGGTGCTGACTCAGATAATAAGAATTAAGTACCTAAGGCTTGCAAGCTTCTTGTGTAACTTCCTGAACACAACATACGTTTGTATCTCAGTTCCTCACTTATGAAAGTAAGATAATAATTCCTGACTTCAGAAAGGGGTATATAATAAACTAATTTTCTTAGCCAGACATGCTGTAAAGAACAAGGCTAAAGAAGTATTTTAATTTTCCTTGTAATGTCCAAAGAAGCCAGCCAGGACTAGGAAGCTATTATTTTAGGCGCTATATATTCACAGGACACATACTATGTTCAAAAGAAGCTACTATATGTATATGACCAGACCAATAAACAAAGAGGATATGCAAGCAAGCAATTTCAGAGTGAATAAATACAACTTCAGATAGATTTTAAGAGGTGGACAAATGAATTAAATGATACCTCAGCAACAAGTGCAGTAGTGCTCTCAGAGCTAGTAACAAAATCTAATAATGTTCTCCCAGGACACCTATAAACAGAGAGATTGCATTCATATGTTTTCATTCCATTTATTGCTACTGAGTCATGTGGTTTAATTGGTCAGATGAAAGGTAATCATCACTTGGAGAGAGGGGAGGTTTTGTTAAGCAAACCTCAAGTTATGATTTATTTATTTGGTAGTCTTTAAAAGCTGGAATGCCTAGAAGAATTGCTCTGTTTAACAATATATGCTTGCCAAGTTGAGTTTGCATTAGAAAATTTTTCTGCATCTCACAGTATGCCTAGCAGTTATCTGCACTAAAAATAGTACCTTTATAATCAAATCGTGAAAATATACTACACTGAGAGAGATGATACAAAATTTCAAACAATAGACTCTAATATGTTAAGGAAAAATAACTTTACCTTGATCTGCTTCCAGCAGATACAGATACAGAACATTTCAACTGTTTGGTGCACTGAATCGTGAAGTAAGCACTAGTTAATGACTTAATGGTTCTGACTATAGGCATACTAATGTCTCAGAGAGCAAAAATGAAAGGGATAGATCCTTCCAAAAACTTTTGTACGCATTCCTTTTCAAATCTGTCTTCCCCATTGGTCATTAAAAGTGACTTCAGGGTTAGCCCCCGGCAGCCAAGAAATGACTGGCTTTACATTTTGAAGATATTTTGAACATGATTTAAAATATTCTCTTCTTCTAAAGTAATTATCAAGACCAAATAGTTTTCATTACTTAGAAATATGTTCAGAAATCTTTTAAGTTCCAAAGCTGTCTTCCTTCTAAGGTGGAGGTAAAAAACTGGTGGGCTGATGCCAACTTCATGAAGTTTAACCATGCCAAGTGCAAGGTCCTACACCTGGGTTGGAGCAATCCCAGGCACAGCTACAGGTTGGGCAGAGAAGAGATACAGAGCAGCCCTGCGAAGAAGGGCTTAGGGGTGTTGGTCGATGAGAAAATGAACATGAGCCAGCAGTGTGCACTTGCAGCCCAGAAAGCCAACCGTATCCTGGGCTGCATCAAAAGCAGCATGACCAGCAGGTCAAAGGAGGTGATCTTGCCCCTCTACTCTGCTCTTGTGAGACCTCACCTGGAGCATTGCCAGTACAGCCCCAACTTTCTCAGCCTGTCTTTATATGGGAGGTGCTCCAGCCCCCAAGTGGAAGGGATAGATTTATGGACAAACAAGAGAAAAAAAGGAAAAGTAAGGGTTCTAAATATGTGAAATAGCTATGTCTTTGAGGCATGTAAAGGACAGGCGTCGATAAGTGTCGGTTGGCCAGAATAGCTACTGGCATTGCTCCTTAGGCTTAACATCCCATGTGCTGTGGAAACTGGAGTTTGACCTTTTACTCCATCTCTTCTGGGCAAATGTTTTTGCATGATTTAATAGAATGGGTATTTTTTATGCAGATGTCTGTTAGCCATGCTCTGAGAGGCAAAGAGAAATTTCTGGTAGAAACGAGCTCTATCAGCATGGTTGAATAAGCAGAAAGAGTCTTCCAGCTATCTTAGTTTTAAGACACTTGAAAAAGATCAGAAAACTAGATTTGTTCAATGGATTTTTATTTTCATTCCTATGTAGTTACTACTAATATGGATTTATAAAACCAAGAATATACCATGTTTGTAACTGTTGCTGGAGAGCTTTAATAGATTTAGAATCAGTTCTGAGAGTTTTACTGGAATTTGTGATTCTCACAGTGCTTTTCTGAATTTTTCATAGAAAAAAAAATTTATTTTCTCACAAATGTGTAACTGGGAGAGTTTGTACAACTGACAAATCCAGGTTTTCTAAGAAAATAGAAAATTCCTGTGAATTTCAACGGTTAATTTTTTATTGTCTTTGAGTTCTTGTGGCATTTTTATTATGGTGTATGTGAGATACTACCATCATCTTTCATTATCACTGTACTCTTCACAGGGGATATAGAAAAGCAAAGCTATCTTTGCCAACAAGTTTTGCCATTATTATGTAATTGTCACAAATTAAAAAAAAAAAAGTGAGAAAGTAATAGACTGTGGAAGGATTAAGATTACAGAATATATTAAAAAATAAAAGTTTCTCAGAGTTCGGGAGAGAGAAAATAGTATTTATAATGAAGCTGAAATCCATGTTTCTTCCCAGTATTCCTTTAATTAGATGGTTATTCTACAGCTAAGAATTTTATATTAGTGTTGTTAAAAGTAATAGTCATACAATCTCCAAATCTCTTGAAACACTTCTATCTCATTTTTAACTCTTGAGATTTTATTAATTCAAATGATCTTTGGGGTGTGTTTTTTTTTTTTTTTTCTGGTTGGATTTTTTTTTTTTTTTTAGAAAGCTTAGAAATTCTTGTTTGCTTTCTGAAGTAGGTTAAATTAATATTCAAAACTTTAATGTTAGGTATTCTGGTGAAATGATCGTTTTGTGAAAAGTAAATTCAGTGAAAGCTTTAGTGGAAGTAGGCTTTAGAATATCAGCTTCACCAGTTTATGCTGATAGTAGGCCTGTATCCATCCATGGTGCATTTCCATATGTATACAAATTTGTTAAAGTATATTCAACAGTATTTCAAGTTACACCCACGTTGCTCTCCGGGCATTTTGAAGTGCCAAGTCTCCGTGGGACGCCGCTATGCGCTTCAGCACCATGGACAGAGCCCACCGCCCTCGGTAGTGTAAAAACTGGCTGTAGAATCATAGAATCACAAAACGGTTTGGGTTGCAAGGGACCTTAAAGATCATCCCGTTCCAAACCCCTGCCATAGGCAGGGACACCTTCCCTGCACCTAACCTGCCCTCCAGGAGTGGGGCAACCATTTCTCTGGGCAACCTGTGCCAGTGTCTCATCAACCTCATAGTAAAGAATTTCTTACTAATGTCTGATCTAAATCTACCCTCTTTCAGTTTAAAGCCATCCCCCTTGTCATATCACTAGACTTTTATATTACTATACCTTCCAATGAAGTCCTCTTTCCAGGTATGAATATCATTTTTTTTAAATATAAAAGAGTATTTTACAGCAAAAATATCATTAAATCAAGTTCAAATTAGAGTATATTTTTTGTGACAATAATATTTCTAAAACACTCAGCCCATGCTCACACGATAGGTATGTTGATCTATTATTATCTTTACTTGAACTACTTTAGTACTTCGGAGTTCCTTCATGGTCCAGAATCCCATTGTAGGGATTGAACAAGCATGGAAATTGATCTTTTTCCTGAAGAACAAACCCTCCAAGGGTTTGTGATAACTGTAATGAATGGTTTAAATTGACACAAATATGAGTTGCTACTGAAAGGGATAGTCTCTCCAGCAACTTCCTTGTGTTGATGTTACTGTTTTTTGTGATGCATTAGATCATGGATCCTAATTAAAAATTCCATGGCTTTCATCTAGATCCATTCCTAGATAACTCTTGCACATTTTCCTCCCCAAACCTTATGGTTTAGTGTGATGAAATTTTCCTCCACAGCAGATAATTTTTGAGCCAGTCCTGCATGCAGGTGGCTGGTAGCTGTTTGATGTGACAGAGCAGGTATAAGTGACAGAAAACTGTCAAGGAAATAGATAAAAGTAGGCACACTCAGCTATTAAGTATAAGGGATGCTTCAGTAAATCAAGCATTGTTATCATGGGGATCATGGCTAGAGACACCTTGGGTGAGGCACTCAGATTGCATATTAGTCTTTCATAAGTAATAGTACCCAAAGTACAAAAGGCAGTTTCAAGATGATATAAAATACAGAAGAGAGTCTTGGATGGAAATAAGTAAAACAGATCACCATAAAAGCTCTTTATTGAGTAATAACGTAACAGTCCTGGCTAAACTCAAGCATTCATTCTTTTTTTCTTATGTAACTTCCCCCCCCCCCCCCCCCCCCCCGAGGCTTTCAATGAAGTTACAAATGCAATTTATATCTTGCAGAATCAATAATCAAAGAGGAAAAAAGCAGGCACACTTATTTTCTCTGTCTTCATAGTGATGGGTTCTGAATACAGAATTACCTCTTTATTATTAAGCATACTGCACTGTTACATAGTAAAATATGTTATCTGGCAGAACCTCGAGCTTTCTGTGATTATTTGTATACGGATGGATCCAAGTGCTTCATTATTAAAACAATCAATACAGAAAAAAAGTTGTGCAGATTAAATCTCAAGCCAATTTTTAAAAACATTTAAACATTTATCAGTCCTAACCTACTTACTTCATTTTAAAGCTGTATAATCAAGGGCTAATACTCAATTAAAAACTATAATACAACTGTTTTGGAGGCTAAGAATCCAGCCGAGCCCATCTCCTTGCCAGTAGGTGGAGCCAGCACGTAATATGCTGCCTCCTTGTTTCCTCCCCCTCATTTTTCCACCTCCCTCCCCCCCCCCCAATTTTCTGATCGATGCTGGGATTCAAAGAGTGAATCTCAGAACAGGAAGCAAGAGAAGAGCCTACAGAATACTGCAGAGGTTCCTTTGTTGCTTTGATGGGGAGGTTCTTTCTTTATTTCCTTTTTCATTTCAGTGAAATTAAGAGTTTACAAGCTTCTTTGCCCAGGACAGTGAACCTGCAGTAAGAAGGAGACTCATCACCTATAAGTGTCTGGATATTTCTTATGCCATGATTTGTAATTCTCTTTTAATCAGGTAAGACAATATGATATTTAATAAAAATGCTTAGGTGACAAATTCCTGTTGTTTTGTATGAAGAATCCTCTCTTGTGGTGCCACACCTAGTTTTCAATTAATATTAATAGAGCAAGAGGAGAGGAAATAATAGCCATCTTTACCACTGCATGGATTTTTCATAGTATTTAATTGGATATCAGCACAATAACAAAAATGTTGTTGCTCTTTGGAGTTCTCTCCTCCTGTGTTTCTTTAAGATTGTATGCTTATCATTAGAATTACTTTGGGGCTTGTATTTTTCATCCTAATTGTGGTAATTTGTGCCTGTTGTTTTGAGGTGGCCATCCACAAGTGTTTTCTTTTTCTACTGGAGGTTATATTGGTGCTGTATCCAGAATACAAATTGGAATGTATTTTAAAGCATAGAGATACATCCCTGGGATTGCCCAGTTTTAATGCAGAAATGTGCTGTTGCTTCTTTATGCCATCTTCAGTCAGAAGCTTTCTTTACTTCCTTAATTCATTGTTTTGTTTCTGTGAGGTACAGGAGATTTACAGGATTCTCCCCTCTCTCATTTCCCAAAACAGCCTCTCCCTGTTCTGGAAGACAGAATGGAGGACTTGTCTGTGACTAAACATGGTTTTGCACTGCTGCAAATATCATAGGAAACACATGTGCTTTGTGAACCATTTTATATATGGAAGAATGATTTTATTTTTTTTTCTTACTGTAAAAAAAAAAATCATTCCATGTTGCATGAGAATGGAAAAAAAATTTCCTTTTTTTTTTTTTTTTTTTTTGGATACATGATACACACTGGGGAGACAGCAGAATGACTCAGGAGGTGGGAAGCTCATGCAGCAGCCCCTGACTCTTCTTTCAGACCTTCTCATTTGGTTTTTATTTTGGGCTTTGTTTTGCTTGTTTTTTTTTTTTTTTACCTTACTTACAGCAATAATTTATTTAGTTGGGAAAAACAACATAGAAATGCATTGACTTACACAGCCACAGATTAAAGGTCTCAGTAGCCAGTACATGAGGAAAAAAGAATGTGTGATTAGTTTAAATGCGTTTTGCTTTCTATTATAAGGTGGTGAGTAGGAAAGCACTTAATCAAAAATTTCACACCTGCATAAAGGTAAACTTTATTCTTAGTGTGATTAGAGAAAGGACAGAAAATCGCCTGTTGAGATTTGAATGCTAGATGCTGTCTTAACATGACTCATTAGATACATGTGAAATGTTAAGAGGGCTCACATGCATCCTTGCCATCTATGCATATTGCCTGCTTAGTTGTATATTTCTGATCAATGTTTACAGTGTATAAATGGGTCTGGCTCAAGCATTACAGCATCTGAGGATCTCTTCACTAGATGGTAAAGGGTGTTCCATTCTTGAACAGATCTGGAGAAAAGATGAATACTCAAGTCCAAATGATCTGCAGTTTCCTCCAGAGACAAATGCATTAAATAAATGATGCTCTCATGTCTATAGGCCCCAGTTCAACAACAGGCATGTCAATGGAATGACTCACATTCTTAATATCAGACAAGTGGACAAGCATCTGGCTACATTCTCTTGATTTTTAAACTGCACCAATGTTCAGGGAGAGAGTAACTTTTTCTCAATAGCAGCAATTTTGCAGTGTTCATAAAATGCAGTTAGTAGGCATATAGCTTCGAAGACAAGCTACAGGTTTAGTTTTACATTTAAAAAAATGGAAAGAAAAACCATTAAGTTGCTACAAGCCTTAAAAGAAAATCTGAAGTTGAATTCTTACAGATTTTGAGTACATTAATTGTGAACATTAGTCTTGGTAAAATACAAGCATGTAAATGGCCATACCATATCAAAGCATGATCCAGTTACCTTTCAGTAGCAATGAAGTCGATGTTTCTAGAGAAGTTCAAGTGAAAGTTGACCCAGAAAGCTGGCCATCCCTACCTTCTGTGAAACTTAATTTTAAGGGATATGTAAGCCTTCAAATTTTTGTTCATCTGAATTATTCTATTTGAAGTGTACCCTGTGCACATCTAAGCATCAGATCTCTGCAGCAGAGACCAGCAGACCCAATCTGCAGCAACAGCAAGAACCCAGCAGCTGTCATGCTGCCAGCACTGCTTGTTCAGTTTATTGATCACAGGCCTTGATGAATGGATTTGCTGGGTCACTACCTGTATTCCCACTCTACCCCTGAGTAGCCTCTAAACTGTCCTGCCAAGGGGGTAGAGAGGACACTGAAATCTAATATACCCTACCTGCTTGAATCATACTAGGCATGAACAAATGCAAACGTAATTCCTTCGTATGCATGCAGCTCTCAGCTGCACAAGAATCACAAAGAAGCTTTTTACTGTGTTGCCCCCATTTTTTTAAGGTCACGCACACTTATGCTGACTCCTCCAAAGGACAGTGTGTATCAGCAGCAGGCCCTCATTCTGTACTCTCTCAGAGTGGGAACAGACTCTCCTCCACCAAAACCCCTTGTTCCTCTTTCTTTGCCCTCAGCCCCAGCTTGCTGAGCAGGCAACAGGGATCCCAGAGGCCTCCTTTCTAGAGGCTTCCTGAAGCCACTTGAAAGAATCCATTTCTTGTGCCTCCTCTCCTCTCACTGACATATACCAGTCTCAGAAATGCTGAGTTAAAAGACATTTCTGACAATGGTGGCTGAATCTCTTCTGTTACTGTCTTTAAAAGACAAGTAATGTACCTGATTTCAAAGGTGTGTTAATAAGGGGAGGCAAATGGTGTTGTGAACGACTAAATACCATAAGACTCATAAATAAAGCTAAGGAGGAAATTAGTAATTCTGTACTCACTGCATGCATGGGAAGATAGGTAGTAAAGACTCCTTGGGACCAAAATATTGAAAAAGGACCATTTATAGAAACACTGAACAACTATATTTGTGTTATTGAGTTCAAATTCCTATTGTTTCCAAGCCTGCAACTTAAGCTGTCTTATTTCTGAACCTACTATTATTCCTATTTCTATCCTTATGTTCAATTTAAATTAGGTTGTTTCCTATTCCTGCTTCTAACTGGTTTGGGAGCAGCAGGAGGGCTTTTCCTCTTCCTGGTCTCAGTATCTGATGCCTCAGCAGCTTTTGCTATCAACAGCAATGAAGGTGCTGTTAACGCTAGGCAGCAACACAGTCAACACGTGGCAGCTTTGTAGGTATTTAGTGCAAGCCACTAAGAAGCTTTTTCTGAGCATATTTAGAAATTATTTTAGAGAAGTGTTGAATGGCCAGATTTCAATAAATTTAAACAGGAGCAACAAAATGCAAACTCTTATATTGCCTGAGCAGCCTACTTGACAAAATTCAGAGTAAAGAGATGGTATCAAAAGTTCTCAAAAAATGGGTGGAAATATATTTTAATGCTGCAGTATTACCAGTATACTCATTAAGTAATTGCAAAAATAGTTTTTAACGTTCATATTAAAAAAAAAAAAAAAGAAATAACATAGATTGTTCTTGTCTTTTGTTTTTTAAACTTGTAGGTTACTGAAACAATACTTTCAAACTTTTCCCAATAAGCAGATTAAAAATGTACTTTTTCTATGAAATGGTGAAGCTTTTTCTGTTATAAGCATTCAAGCTGAAAGAAGCAGCACCATGAGAACACATGGATCTTGCATTGTCAAGTTAAGTTTTTCTTTCTAACTTCATTGAAAGAAGTATCTCACCATTTATAGTGTCATTAATGAAAGGAATCAGGATGAGGCCAACAGCATAAATAAATTCAGTCTCAACAATTAATATTTGGCAAAGCTGAAGGCATAAGGAAGAGATTCTCATGACGGAAACTCTTAAGGAATCACAACTGTCAGCTCTGTTCATACTGTACAGAAAAAAAGTTCAAAAACGATTTTAAAGCCAGCAATAACTTATTTTTTTACATCTCTAAGTTCAATGATTGTTTCTGTGTGAAGTTTTCTTAGGTTTTATGTAACTGTGATCGCAGTTGCTTCTTGATTTTTAGCTCAGCTTCCCTTAAATGTGGGCAGAATGTGATTTTGGCCAGGTGAATTGTTCTTGAACTGCTATGCTAGTCAGTTCTCACTCATCTTTCTGGAAATCCTCACAGGTACTTCCTATTATGCAGTGAAAATGCAGGCCTCTCCCATCAAGAAAGATGGCCATGTTCAGTAAGATAACAATTGCTCTATGCAGTGTATAGTTACCTTACTTGCACAAACTGATAACATATAACATTAGCACACACGCATTTAAGATGATGGATATCCAGGTTTTGAACGTACAGCAAGGGATCGTCTCGTGGTCTAACATGGAACCTGGCATATGACAGGAGAACCCTGGGTTTTATGCCATATGGCGCTGCTTGTCTGGTCTTAAATGGAGTTGTAAGGTACAGCTTTTGTGTACAGTTAGAAGATGTCAAATGAGCTCTTCTACCAAAAAAAATTGGGTACCATTCAACCCTGCAGTAAAAAGCATGACTGCAGTAGGTTTAGCCAGCTCTCATCTTAGTACTTTGGTTTCAAAGGCAGTGTATGTGCTTTAAACAAACCCACCTGATTATTACGGCTACTCATCTGGCCTGCTAACCTGTCACTCCATAGCTTTCTGGTCACTGATACCGAGCTAACTAAATTAAGACTACAATATTTCTGCATCTACCACTGTCATTGCTCTGATAGATGTGCAAATTTTCCTTTAGTTACATTATTACCAGCAGGCTTTTAGAGTGGGGCAGAAACAGTCTTCCTGTTTGAATGGGTGTCATTTATACATTTTCTTTTCTGTACCATCCTCATCATATCTCACCATCCTCAGTGTAACTGCAAAATTCTCACCAGACTTTGACCCCAATGTAGTTTCGTTTGATGATGAATGTAAATGACTCACTCTGAAATTAGGAATCTGACTCAAGTTCTTCAAAGCCATAGACTGTGTTCTAGACTCACCCATTTGTCTCGGTAGAATCACAGATATATTGAGTCAGATTCCACATATGTATACAAAATGGAGTCAGATGCATGCAGAAAAATCTGTCAGTCTGTGAGTTCGAGAATAAAAATGGCCAGGGTTTAATGCACTGTAAACTGCATACAGATAGAGCACGGTCAGAAGGAACTTTCCTTTCCCTAGACACAGCAGTCTGAATTTGCTGTTTAAAAATGAGTTCCATAAACAAGTTAACAACAAAAAGAAGTTTGAAGTAGCACTCAGGTATCTAAACAGACCATGTGCTTATAAGGAAGTGTATGGCAAATGCCTGTACAACCACAACTCTTATGAAACTAGTACTCTCTGAGTACACTTACTGTATTTTGCTTATTATTAAATATTTGTACCAAATCCAAAACAGTGGAAAATCCTACCTCTTGGGCTGCAAGACAACCTTTGTTAGATCAGTTTTCTCCACTGAAAATCTCTAGTGTGGTTATTCTAACTGGGACTGCAGCATGCAAGGTCGGATCGCAAAGTATAACAGGTGTACTTGTAGAGCATGTGAGCTCCATGTGTTTTCTCTTTACTGAGAGTCAATAATGAAACCATGGAAACTAAAAGATAAGTACCGATACCAGGCAGAATGAAAAAAATCTTCCATCTGTAGTGGTGCTAACCTGAAAACAGACACAGGGTAAACACTGCAAGATTGTTTCCAGATTGAGACGTCAGTGACAGCTGCACAAGCATCATGATGGCAAATGCATTCACGCAGGTTAGATTTTGCAGTGCAGGGGCAGGTTTCCATTTTGTAGAATGGGAAGTACCACAAAAGTGCTGATAGTAGACAGCCTCCTAGGTACCACGGTACTACTACTGTAAAATTCCCCTAGCAAAGCAATGAGGCTGTACTTTGAAAATACTAGGGTGCAGGATGAGCTAACTTTTTTTAATTTGGCTTCTGGAAAATACTAATAGACAAAATGAAAATCACCCGATTTTACCGTCAGTAGCAATGGTAGATTGCACATCTTTAAAGTTATTAAGGAAATCAATTTGATTAGGAAGCAGGAGACTGTTACTGTGCCACGTTTATGAGAGTCACTTTTCAATAGAGTAACATTTCACATCTTGCGAACAGTTTGCTTTTGTAGTGTTGTTGGCTAAACACATGCAACAGTCAGAACATTTTTTAAGAGTTATTGTTTCAAATTTTTTTTTTTTTACAATATTTTCAGTTAGAGTTAACATTTAAAACACTCCACAGCCTTTACATTTGTGACTGTAAAAAGACATTTGTGCTTTTGCCAGCTGTAGTTTTTATGAATTACATGATCTTTGATCTCAAGCAAAGCTTCAGCCCTCAAAGACAAGCTGAAGGCAAGCTAGTCTTTGCACAGAGAGAAATCTGTTACTCTCCTCCACCAGCATCCTTCGGGGGGGGGGGGAGGAGGGGGAATTGTTAAATTTGAATGTAAGCCTCAGGGTATGAAAATGGTGACCTTTAATATTATATAGGACACTTGGGTGCTGTTACACAGGCTGATATCTTGCACTGTGGAGTTGCAGAGGCTGGGAACACAGAAGCATTCTCCATTGCTGGGAAAGGGATTATACAGCTTTTCTCAGTACTGACCTCACTTCCAAATTAGTTTAAGGATTCACACATTCTCAAAAAAATCTGTCCTTAGTGAGAAAGATGATGGATATGATGTAGAAATTGAATGAGCTGGTACAAATATTGTGAAGATGGGGAAACAGATCTGAAACTGTGCTAAGGAAAGGAAATATCCCGAGAATCTAGAGAACAGCGATTGACTGGGGGGGAATAATCAAAGGGGAGGGGGAGGAAGAGGAATTTTAGGAGGGTACACAAATTCAATTCATACAATTCATACAAAAAGTTCAAGACTCCATTGTAAAGCAAATATTGAAATATGTATCCATGTTCCGGTATGGAGGTGAGCAGCATGGTGTGCATGGCTACAGTGGAAACATCTCTTTACAGTGGTACAGCACCAGGTCGCAGGTGATGCTGTGAGCAAGGAAGGCTTGTAAGAACTCTTTGGGGAGCTCCTGTATTCCCTCTAATCAGAACCCATTTTGCTGGCTCAAACACAGTGGGAAAGGAAAAACTCTCCTGAAGAGGTTTTCAACATCTGCTCCCTTGATTTATTCACATGTACCAACAAATGCAAATGGAATACACTCAGAGAAAATTTACACTTAGGAAATTATTTCGATCTGGAGTAGATTGTCAAACGCCACTGAACAAATCTCAGTTCTGAGCCACCCAACTATAACGGGCTGCAGTTGTATTTTAGCCCAGGCTTTTGTAGATTATCCTGAGCGATCCTTCTTTTCCCCATAGTTATGAAACTGCCATGAACAAGCCTCCCCTCCTTTTTTTTAAAAAAAGTTACCTTGAAACTGAATCTGCTTTTTTAAAGACAGTGGCTGAACCTCACAGCTGTTGGTTATCTGTAGTTTCTTTCATTATGTGTTTCCCCTCTTATGAATAAAATGAGAAGCTAAAATAGATTAGTTTGGGGCAGATATATGGTGTAACTGTTTAGCTTTTCATTTCTGGGACGTTCCTATACTTAAAAGGAGAAGTGGCACAGAAGTTTTCTTAACTTCAGTAGCCAGGAAAGTAATGTCTAAGTATAAAAGAAGGCACCTATTTTATTGCAATAATAATATTCCAGTAAGCAACTTACTATTTGATTCTCATGAATTTGGTGTGTCCCAGTTGATGCTCATATTAACTCAGGGGACTGTTATGAGCCATACTGTGCAGAATGTCAGAATAAACACTCGTAAAAATCTCCTCTGATCCTAAATTTATGAATATGCATTGCTCCCTTAGGCCTTTCAACTTTCTTGATGGAATAGTGATATCACCTTTCTGCTCTTACTTAACTGCACATCTGCCATATGCACTCTGTCCCTCAGGATAACTTGATCCATAAATATTTTTTTACAGTGTTCAGAAGATTCTCAATTAATGTCTTGATATGACAGTCAGGTTATCAGGACACTATAAAAGGCAAACAGAAACCAGGCCTGGCAAGCTGTTTCAGGGGCAGGGGGTTTAATGGCATTTCTATTTAATTTTGGGCCAATTAACTTCTTGGTTTTCTTTCAGATAAAAAAATAATCTTCTGAATTTAATAGAGAGTTGTTTAATGCTTCCTAATGTCATATATCTGACTGAGCTTTTCATTACCCAGAGAAACAAACATGCTGGTCATGTCACCAGGGAGTAGCGGTGATCTTGCTGCCTTCCTCTGCATGGGAGGCTGGGGGGTTGAAGCTGTAGCACTTGTTTTCTGGTGTTTCCTGTATAATGGTCTGAGAAATGCTATATAACCACTCAGCCGTGTTCTGCAAGTCACCAACTGTATTACTCATCATGGAATTTAATTTTATGCTGTTTGGTTTAATATTTCCTTTTTGGTTGCCAAACTTTGAATATACAACCACCCTTATCAGCCTCACACTGTGACATCTTCATTTAAAAGACATACTTACGCAGTTACAGAGATACCTGTAGTGTGAAGTTCTGGACAGTTGGCAAAACTCCAGACATAACTATTAAAAGTACAGTAACTAATATATATGCTAAGTACTACAACAAGAATATTCATTTCTCACCCTGCCTCTGTTAATGTGTATCAGTACGCAAACTACATGTATTTTACTATGTTATTCTGTTTTCAAAAGTACACATGGTTCTGTTTTTCAAAATGTAGAATTAGAATAATGTTAATAGGTGCAGAAGAAGTGCCTGATATTTAATAAAGAGACTTGGAAGTACAGGGTTCCACTAAATAGTTTACATTTAAAAAACTGCATTAAAAATGTTAGTCAGTGGCAGAGCTGAGCAGTCAGTTGTGGGACACTGAATTAAGACTGTCTTTACATTCTAGAAATCAGACATACGATTCGTAGCCACCTACAAATTTGAGTGAATTGTGCAACTGAATTGAGTGAATTGCCTGCCATCATATTGGAGTACTGAGTAGGAGTCATCTCATCTCTCTCCCTTTATTGTCAGTGGAGAGAAACAGGCACTTCAAGGGCACAACTTGCCTCATCTTAAGCTAGGTACCTAAAATAGGTCAGAAGAATTGACTTTTAATGGACCCATTTTTCTCCAGTGAGTATGAAAGGAGTTCACACTAGCTTAGATGTGGATGCCTACAGATACAGACATCTGATGCCAGGGAAGGTGAATCCTGCTCATGATACAGGCAGAGGTGACATCCAGTTCTCCAAAATAGAATTCTGGCCTTACACATAGGACAGTATGTTTTGCCCATGTAGTTATTTTCCTTTTTCCTCTTCCCACTAGTCATTTCTCCCAGTCCATGTGCAGCACCAGTGAAAAGGACGTCTCCTCCAAGACAAATCTCACTGCTTTTAAGAGCTCACTCATATTGTGTACTACAGAAGGCAGTAAATGCTGGATTATAGTTATCTACTGACAAATGGACCAAAAGGCAGGCAGATCTCAATTTAACATATGCTGTCATTCGAGTCCCCTTTCCCGCGGCAATAAATTGTTTTTATTGGAGTATTTGTACACGATTTTAGGGTGACCATACTGCTACTCATAAGAACGATCAGGAGCTGTTGAAGGTGTGTTTACATATACGTTAGACCTTGAACTTGTCATCTTTAAACTCATTTTCAGATTTTATTGTCCATCCTTCCAACTAATTCCAGTCCAGTTATCTCAGCTTTTTATTCCTCTCTTGCCCACTAAGTCCAAGCTTTACTGTTTTGTCCTGTTTCAACATCTGCCATTATACTGACTCCCTCCTACCTCTCTTCCCTTTTCCTTCACTTTTTCCCAGCCCAGTCTCCTATGAGGTCAAATTGATCAACCTAGGTGATTTTCTTGGCCATAAAAATCTACAAGTCTTTCTTTGATCTTTTAGTGTCTCTCCAAACAGCCTCCAGCACTACTACAGCTAACTTTGAGTCATTCTCTTTATCCAAGCAGACAGTTCTCTCACATATAGTCTCCCTGGAGGTTTTTTCTTCAATCCGAGATATGTCTCCCTTTCTCCCTACCTTCCCTCTTTTCCTTCTGTATTTCCCTCTGTAGGTTTTGGGGTTTTTTTTTAAACCAATGTATAGGATCATAACACAAAGACGAAATCATTCCCACTCTTAGGTCGGCAGTCCACAAAAACACAGACTTCAGCTGCAGGTAAATGCCATCAGCTGGACACTGAAACATTAACAGGAAAAGCATTATTTCTGGAATTCACACCTTTAAACCTCTGGGGTGTTCTTCTGAATATGTGAAAACTGACCGTTCACAATTTTCCAACTCTAGGCAAGAATCATAGACACCACTCCAACAGAAAAGTCCAAAATTCAGAATGCTGCTCTGCAAAAAAAGTTCTGCAAGACTTCATGCTTGGAAAAATAGCAGCTATAAAATTCTAAAGACAAATACATATACATCATTTTTTCTTGGAAATGGTTGCATCATTTGAGCTGAAGCTTCCCTGCAAAAATCAGCCTGAGGCAAAAATGGAAAATTTTAGCCCTGGCACTTCAAGTTTGGCATAATCAAGCAAGGAAAGGGAAGGAGGCAGGGGTAGAAATAAAAGGAAAAGAGGACAGGTCAGGCATCTCAGTAATAAACAGTACTGCCTGCCCCATCTGTAATTATCACAAAACATGACAACCTGTAACTAGTAGCTGGCTTGGACCCATCTGCATTCTATCCCTAAGGATATACTAACAACTGCTAACACATAAACCATCGTAAGACTAAAACATACTTTAAAAGCAGATACAGCACCTCATCCATGACTTAATTTCCAGAATCACTGAAATCACTTTGCTTTTTGCTTGACTGCAGTGGCAATTTCCTGAAAAAATGCCAACTCTTCCATTCCAGTGGCAAAGGGAATCTGGTGGAGACCATGTGTGGGGAAGGGAGTTGTGCTTTTTAATTGCCTGTTTGCTATTTCTATCTGTTTTGGAGACCTTGATATGTTTCCAGATGCAGCCACATAGTAGGATAGTCAGGTAGGAGCATGAGTAGGGCTGATAAGGAAACAGAGTCTGTGGCATCCTGCCCTTGGAGGCTGATGGGTATCCAGGGAGTTACTGCTTCTTTCAAGCTGCATTAACTCCTGCAGGATCCCCTCAGCAGCTGGTGCTGGGCAGCTGCAAAGGAGCCTGTCAGCAACAGAGCAGTTCCCAGATGGAAAATTCTTGTATGGTATCCACAGAGATGTTTGTTGCCCCATGTCGGGTGGTCCTCACGCTTCCTGTGTCTATTGGTTTTGGTTTTAGAAATAAGTTTGTCACTAATAAACTCTCTTTTCAATTGCAGGCCTATTTAGAGAATACTCCATTTAGATTCAGATTCTCTTTATTTTGCAGAGTGACAAATTACATACATACCTCTTAATGCTCTTTCACATATACTAAACCTTGGTTTATTTGGTATGTGGTGGAGGAGGCTATTTCTTCTTAAAAACATACCTACAGCTTGGAATAAGGGCTGCATCTTTTAATAGTGGAGATGATGTAAAAACTGCTCCAGCACCCCATTCCCCATGTGTCTTTCTACGGTTTTACAGTCACCATTTTCCTATTAAACCCCCCAACAAACCAATAATAAAAAACCCCGAAACAGGACTCCCCCCCCCCCCCCCGAAGAAGGGGAATTGGCTGCCTGTACCCAGTAAGCAGCATGACTATCTGCATCCCATACAGACAGTAAACAAATGCAACAGAAGGGAAGAATGACAATCCCCAGTTGCTTCCAGCCTTGGTGTAAAGCTTGGATGCGGCACTATCCCCGCTCAGCTCCAGGGGCAGGGGGGCCTCACGTGGGGCTGGCGCAGGGCCTCAGCTGTTCCTCGCTGGTGACTGAAAGGCGGATCCATCTTATCCCCGCGGACTGAAGCCCCTTCCCACAGCACGCCCCTCTCCCAGTGCCGCCTGTCTGTAACCCCGCTGCTATCTACCCTACGCTAGATGCCTGCTCTTTCCCGTCACTCCCGCTCCTCCCGTTTGGCCAGGTCTTGCTGAAGCAGACAGGGGAAGCTTTATTCCTTCTGGAAAAAGCGATCTGCAAGAGGCAGGTTTTCGCGGGGAGTCTCCGGCGCTCCCCTGCGCCGCGCTGTCTGCCAGGCCGCAGCGCGGGTGCCGCAGCCGCCGGGCCGGTTGCTAGGCAACCTCCCACCACCACCACCACCACCACCCCGGCTCCTCTCGGCGCTGCTCCGTGCCGGCCGACTCCGCCGCCATTGCGGAGCTGCGTCGCTTCACAAGGCAGCAGCTCCCCGTCCGTCTCCCCCTCCGGCTTTTCACTCGGTGTTCGAGCGACATCGGGCTGCCCGTCTCCCCTTGCTGCACCGGTGCGGCAAGGGGAGGTGCCGAGGCCCTGGGCACCTGAGTGAGCGGGGGAGGTGCCGCCTCAGGTGAGCTCGGCTCGGCGCCGCGGCCGGCTCTTCGCCTTGCCTTCCCCCTCGGCTTTCCGCAGCCCCCATGCTGCGTGCTTGTTGGCTCTGGGAGGTTAAAAGGAGCCCGTGGAACTGGTTTGGGGTTGGAGGGGAAACTGATTGGGGTAGTTCACTGGAGGGGTCCTTGACCCTTTGTCCTTGACTTGAGGGGAGTTCGGGCTCTCCTTGGCTGTCAGAGCCCGACCTGGCCTTACATAAGCGATAAGTGAAAAAAGAAAAAAAAAAAAAAAGTACTTTTGTTCGTAGGTTGTGTTTGCAGTAGAGGACAGTAAGAGCCTATAAATGTGGAAGTGCACAGTGTTTTCCACAATCACTTGTCAGTAGGGTCAGAATTGTGATTTATGTTCTTCATCTGAAATTGCTAGGCAGTTGTTAGGGGGACATTAACATCTATATACCTGGTGTCTTTAATCGAAAAAGATATAAATTATATATGATTGAATTTGCTGTAGCTGTGCTGTGATTAAGATTAATGGAGATTTCATTCTAAGGATCCTTATATAATGCCCATACTGGGAATGTTAAACTCAGGGTTCTGGTTTGTCAGGAAAGAAATCACAGCATGTTTTATTAACAGCATAAGTAGTCAGCACATTCTCCTATTCAGGCATCTGGAAATATCTAGCTCATCCCATACATATGGCACTTCTGTTATCATTGCATCTTTGAATTGTATAGTCACTCTCCCCACACAAACACACTAAAAATGGGTACATCTGAGCGTGACACTCACCCAGGAATGTACTTGTGGGGATACATTTCTTACAACGGATATTAGGGCAAAGATTGATTTGATGAAAAGCCCACCTCGGCTGGATGGCTGAAAGGCCTTAATCACTTAACCAACTTCATTAGGGATTTACTGAATGCTCTTCTCATATTACTTTGTCTCTCACATTGCTGTTTGCTTTGGAGACAGTATATTTCTCATTTTGGAAAGGGAAACTTGAACTGTTGTTTTAAATCTTGCTCAGGTGTGAATCGCCCTTTGTTTTTCCCTCTGGTCATGGAGAACAGGAGGAGCTCATCAATCTGGCAGAAAGCTTATTTCACTGTATACAAAAAAAGTCAAGAATGGTACTATCCTAAGGTGAGAAAAAACAAATTGTCTCCTGCTAGAAAGAAGAATTTAAGGGCCTCTCATTGGAAAAAACAGCATTTTTGTCCACTCGCTGGCATTTGATGAAAATCAGCAATTGTTCAAACACCATTTCTGATGAAAGAGGAAAACAGAGAATGCAGCTATAACCAAATGCAAGTCATTCCCAGTTACTGGATAACGATAAGTAAATATAATGATCAACTGATTTTTACCGATGTATTTTTCATACTTCCTTGGAGTACATCTTGCCATAGCTGTGTGGGCAGTACCCTGAAATAAGTTCTAAAGAGAGTGATAAAATTTATCTGAGGGAACCCCCAAACTTCCCCAGCAGACGTTTTTGTATGTCTGTTTTCATGTTCAGTGATCCTTGCCACACATTTTGCATAAAATGCTGTCATGATGTTGATGTTGAAAGGCAGAGTGTGATCCTGGTCACCTCCTGATCTTGGAAGAACAGTCCTGAGGCTGCTGAAACTGAATGCTAGCTCAGTTTGATCTCCAGATTTGCTAGTGTTTGGGCATTTTAATAAACGTTTTTGCTTTGTCATCCTACCTGTACTGAGTTCTACACCAGGTACTGGACGTGGACTACACAGTTGTTAGAGCCTTGTTCAGCCCAGCATTCCAGCCACCAAAGATCTGTTTATTCATACTCTGGTGCCTTAAGCCTTATTGAGCTTTGCACTTAGGAGAAGCACTAAAATTTGGAAGACACTGTAAGTAGTCAGCTAATCCTTTGCTCTCTAAAAGTAAGGGACATATTAAGCCTCTTAATTTCTGTAGTGTGATGAATCAGCTCTTTCATCTACCGAAAATCCAGCCACTTACTTGAACTTTTCAGGCAGACCAGTGAGCTGTTGCAGAAGTGCTCAAGCCAGCATAGTGGGAAATGACCAAGAGTGGTGGAGAATGGGGCTGTCCCTTCTGACAGCACCATTACATATTGGCTTAAGATTTTCAGAAACTGCATTTTCAGGGGTGACTTGCTAGTTATACATCCATTTAAAATGTTAGAAAATGTGTAGGAAGCTGCATTTTTATAGAGCTCTTCTAAGAGCCCTTTGGAAAAAACTTGTATAGAAACACCTACTGCTCAAATCTTTCAGCACATAGATACTGTATGAAGAGCCCTCTGTCAGAGCTGACTACTGAATATACAATCCAGAGTAGTATGAAACACACAGACCTCAAGCATGAGAAAACTGTGGTTTATGTGCTGTCTACTAATTTCAGCAGCGGAGCAGTGAGACCATAAATACTACACCGACTGTAAACCTTCTACCTTCAGACAGGGCAGTCGCATGTTACACAATCTTTCATGCAGTACCATGAAGTGCCAACACATCCAGGAGGGCTATTGCTCTTTCACACAAACAGGGCTTTTTCCACATGTATTTTACCTGTGTGTAGGACTAGCAGTGATGCGAGTTGTAAGAGAATGGGCTATGAAATAGCTTTTCTAAACTTGGTCATTTTAATTTCTTTTTGTCAGGATAGGGGGAAAGGAAAGTACTGTGAGGAGAGAGATGAGTAAAGAGAAACTGGGGGCAGATCTGTCCTGTTCCACTTCCACTGTTCCTCTTCCTTAGGCACTCTTGTCCCTGGGGACTTTTCTGCATATGATGTCACATTTTTCTGTCCTGCACCCCAGTGAGTCTTCAAGAACTTTCTCAGCCAACAGTGACTGAAATCCAACCCCCTTTGTTTTATGATTCTCTGGTATATAAACAATAAGCTCTTGCTCCGTAGAGGCCTGGGGAGAAACATAACAGATGGAGCAGAACAAAACAATGAGAAACTTAGACTTGTTAAGTCTAACCCTAAAACAGTGAGGGTCTGTTACAAATTTCTTGATTCTCATCCTGATTAGTTTTGCTACAAATCTCACACTCATCACTGATCTTTCTTTTTACAAGGCCTAGCCTTTCTTATAGCCCTTGAATGATTGCAGTGTAATTATTCTGTTCATTCTCTATTTTTACTGGTAAGAGGTTTTCCTAAAAATCCCTCTTGCTGCAGTTTAACCCACAACCTGTTTGCGTACATGCCAGATAAACAAAAACCAATTCCTCCTCTTCCTTGGAGGAGCTTTCTAAACATGTCTTCCATCAGTCATTTCAGTGTAAAGACAGAAAGCACTCAAATCCCACAATTCCGTGGATGTTTTCTCCCAAGTTATGTTTATATTGCCATAGTCTGAATTCTTTCAGGTGGCCCCCATATTTTTTGAAATGTAGTACTCAAGTTCGATGCACTGCTTCAGCTAGAGGAGTGGAAGATCATTCCACAAGTGTATAAATCCAAATACTTTTTGGCTTTTTGCAAAACTGACAGTTTTCATTCACTTGATTTGTGATGTGGCACGTGCTATAGATCTTTTCCTACAGAGCTATTAGTGGGGTTTTTTGCCTTGTCCTGTAATTTTTCAGTTAGTTATTTTTGCTTCTATATAAAATGTAGGGCTGTAGGATTTGTGTTTCTTGGATTGCATTATTTTTTGAGACCATTTGTCAGGACATTTTAAATTCTAATACTGCCCTCCTGTTTACCCGTAGCCCGCCCCGTTTCATGTCATCTGCAAAGATAGCAAACATGTTTTTCAGTCATCTGAATGACCATGAATAATTTAGTAGTACAGTGTTTTAAGTGGCATGGGGAGAAGGGGCGATACGTATTTCTTTGGATTCAGTATATTTGATTGAATCTATACTATTTTAAACATCAGATGTATAATACTTAGGAGAAGAAAAAGCTCCCTTTTCTCTCTTCTACCCCTTTTGCTCTTTAAATTAAAAAAATACTAATTAATTTTAGAGCATAAACTTCAGAATTTTTCAAGATTAAAGTTTTTGGAGTAGTATTAATGTATTTTGCAAGCTACAGCAAATACCACAGTAACTTACACTTGGGTCCAAGTTGCCCATCGTAATTATAATTTTGGGACAGATCTCATTTAAAATGTAATTAATTGTTTCAGCAAAGAAAAGGAGAGATATGCCAATGTAATTTGCTCCTATCAGAAAGTTGGGAGGCATTGTCAAAGAACAAGCAAGCTATTATAGAGAAAGAACTAGATGAGCTTGATGACTGGTGTTACTGGAACGAGATGAAATTCAGAGCCATAAATGAAAAGTCATGCACTTAGGGACAATTTAATACAGTACAGGAACACACAGCTGGAGAGTGAAAGGATCACAGAACCACAGAATGACGGCAAGTTGCCACTTGTGCGTTTTAGTGCTCTCCTTTAACATTGAACAAAGACAGTTAATTCTTACAGATTTCTGAGGAGAAGCTGGTAATCTGTTTTCCTTCTGATTTTATTAATCAGGAGTGCCTGTAGATGAAGGGCTCGTAGACAGCCAGGAAAAGACTCACAAGTTTTTCTCAGCTCTGTCCTGTCAAAAATCATTCACCCTCATGCAATTTCTTTACATATGACACTGCACACTTCTTCAACTGTACCCTTTATATGGGCCATGAGTGTTTTGCCAAATAATTAAAAGACAAAGTCCACTTCAAGCTTTCATATGTGCCATAATAGTGGGAAAGTGGATACCACTGATGATACATAAAATGTATTCATGGGTATAGGTAAGAAGCTAGACAACAGTCAGAAGTTACCTGCTACCAGAATTCTTAAAAATTCTTATTATTGTGAAAACTTTCCATGTTTAGGCAAATTGTGACCATGTTTAATCAGTAGTTTTTAATAGGTTATGTTGGACTGGTTTCTGATTGCAATTTACTGTTTGATTTGATCTCCTGTCTCTTCTGATTTTATCTGCTACATTTACTATAGCTATGTATCATCTATTTATTTTAAGAATTATTACTAGCTTCTCTAGGTGTACTACAGTGATCTCCTCTTTAGAAGTATATATATTTCTCTTTTTAGACTGCAAAGATCATATTGAATTTCCTGTCTATGCTGTCTCTCTAGAATACGTGTTCTTTTCAACTTACAGCCTTGTAAAACTGTAGACCCAAGCATCTAAGGCAATGGGACACAATGTCCCACTGGCTGTTTCCTTTTCGTCTCTACTTTGCACTGTCCTTCCTAACACTATGAATGTGAATTATAAAGCACTGTTGGAAATCAGTTTGGGATCTCAGATCATTTTAGACCTATGCAATAAGAAACAGATAATCAGACATTTTAACTTAATATACTATTAACAGCAGCATCAGGCTCCTTTTCCGTATCGTGTGAATTAGCCCAGTTTTTCAGGTACTTGTTTTACTGTAACTTTAATAAGCAGCTGCATAAACACATATATATGTATTCACATGTATAAATAATCAAAATACTTTTGTAGTTAGAAGCTCCTGTAAATCTGTCCTGTCTCATCATTTTCTTACTTTGAGACTGCAGAGCAGCTCCAGGTAAACCACAGTCCTAATTAGGCCCAGTCAGAAGTTTTCATCCAGAGCTATGTAACACCAAGAAAAAAATATGTTACACAGAATTGTTTGCAAGATTTCTATTGATCTCATTGAATCATTTGTGAAATTAGAAAAACCTAGCAACTTTTCTAGGAAGACTTTTCTAGAAAGGCTTTTAAAATTATTTAAAAATACTGTGTAATGTTTAAATGGTTAAAACCCAAATCAGTGCTTTTAATGGTTATATTTCTCATTCAACACATTTTTTCTTAGTTGTTGAAAATTTCAAAACCACTGTTTTGATGCAGACTGTTCATTCTCTCACCACTATTACCAAAGAAACAATTTATCAGTATTTGTCCCTCTCTTCATTGTCTTTTTTTCAAAGCCACAGTGGCATTTCTTCAGCTACTGTGTTCTTTCCTTCTCCAACCTTTTTCACTTTGGAATGACCCTTTGCTTTTTATTACTCTCCACAGCTTCTTTAGTACCCTTCACAGCTGAAAGAAGGGAGATGGCAGAGGGACTGCTTGAACAGCTGAATCTATAGATTGGAATGTGTTGCTTGAAAAGTTTGAAAGCGATTGGGTATGTGTGAGAGAAGGAGAGAAGAGCAGAATGCCAATGGTGGGGAAGGAGGCTGAAAAGCTTCATTAGTGCAGCAGGAGAAAAAGCCTGAAAATCAATAAGCATAGAAAATACGGAGAAAGCAGGAGAGTGGAAGGAAGTAGGATGGCATTTCAGTGCAGTGATCCCCAAAGGTTATGTCTTATTGATTCACCACAAAGGAGGGGCTTACAGCACTCCTGATCATCTAGTCTTGCTCCCTGCTACTGTGGGTGACTTCTGTACAGGAATTCACCACTGCAGTGAACACTCCAGACCACCATCCTTCCCGCTCATTGCTAGCTTTCCCAAATTTTGGAAGAATACACATCAAGTATATTGTATAAATTTATTATAGAAAACTGATACAAAATTTGATTTTAAATAACCCAGACTGTTGATAAACCAGTCTCAGCAACTGTTCTGGTGTACACTGCCTGTGCAACCTCCATTTTTCTACTTCTCTTACTTTGCTATCCCTCCTACTTTATTTCTGTGTGACCTTTGCAGTTTTAACAGCTATGGTCTCATCAGCAGTAGTTGCTATATATTCAAAAGAATCTTTGAGAATCCTGAGACCTGGCTGGTTATATAAAATCGTGTATTTTAGTCCCAGAGTCTCAGTTTAAGTAAGTGTTTCAGCATGCAAAAATTCTTTAACGGCAAGAATTTATGGATGTATATTAGTACCATCTAGTGTCAGTAAGAGTTACAGCACTTAGTAGATTTTCACAGGAAATGCCAGTTTTGACTTCAATAACCAGGATCCTTCAGCAGGAAGTTAGGTGTGGTCTGTAGAGGAGAATTTAGGGAAAAAAAAAAAAAAGGAAAAGACATGATGGAATTTTAGCTGCAGCCTTCCTTGGTGCCATTCCAAACCCACATAAGTGCAAGATTCTTCACTGGTAATGAATTTTTAATTGTTTCCTGCAATATTAAAACAGGATTATGCCTTTTTTTCTCCCCCTCCTCTAGTTAACAATAAAATGTAACAGGATTCTACTGCAGGACCACTTTCAGGTTGCTAATTAACCCTTTGCTGCTCCTAGTCAGTGCAGCTTCCAGCAGCAGTTCGTTACAGACCGTCCATGGTGGAATGCACCAGGTGCATTTGCCTGCAATGGAAGAGCATGTTCATAGGGAGACCTGCAGGAGTTGGGATGCATGTGGGTGTCTGTGTAGGTATAAATGACTATGTGCATAGGGTGGGAAAGGAGGAGAAAGCATTGTGTTGCTGTTTATTTAGCATGCCTCAGAAATATGCATTTGTTGCAGCTGTGCTGGAGTATGTGTATTTAGCAGACAGTAAAACAGGATCATGCCGATTATATTTAACTATTGTATCATTTTAATTTGATAATTGTTTCTGGGCATATTTTCTTACTCGGAAGTTGTTACTTTTTTATTGCATTTGTTGAATTTTTAATGTGCTTACTTGAGAAGAAAATTCTTGGGCTATGTCTGAGATCCCATTTATTATTTCAGATCAAAGTATTTATATCAGGAATATTTTCCACCTTTTTTTTTTTTTAACTGGACACATTTAGAAGAGATCTTTCTGTTCTTGTTTGTTGAAATTGTGAAAAACATATATATATAACTGTATATAGATTCAGATGTAAAAGACCTAAGTGCAGTATGTAACGATTTAAAGAGCATTTTTGTTTAATTCAGCAATTCTTCCAGTGCACAATGTGTTGCCAGGCAGGAGATCTGAATGCAGGTGCTTATACCTGAATCTTGTTTCCTGAGCTGGCAGCTCTGCAAAGGCTACATATTTGTACCTGAAGAGAAGGAGCATCTCACATTGCTTTCAACTGATCTGTCTGGCCTTACATGGCAGTAGTGGGTTCTAGGAGTCATTTCTGGCCCTGTAGCTAGAGGGAGGATTAATCCAAGGTGCAGCTTTCAGGACTATAAGGAGGTGAATTGTCTGGAGTCTCACGTCTCAACACCAAACTAGAAACATTTCAGAACTGTTGATTCCTCACACTGAATGTGGTGTAAAAGATCTCCTACTTTATTCACTGGAACAGATACATTATCATTGATAAAGGCAAGATGTTACTGTACTGTATGTGACTTTTTTTTAATACAGTCTGTACAGTTGTCTATCATCACAAGCACTAAGTAAATTTTAAACTAAATGTTTTAAGAATTGGTACCTTCAAGACAACTCTGAGACCATTTTCAAAGGAAAATGGTTTGTCTTGAATAAAACAAAAAAAAATCCTTTTCATTGCAGCCTCCTCTTGGATAATAATTACTGAATAACAAGATGTCCTACAGAAAATTCTGTGAAGGTATATTGTAGCTATTTGTGTTGCTCTGATTTCTTTCTTTGTTTTTTATATTTTTAGCACTTTTTTATGAGAGAGGCTAAACAGTAATTAAGAGGTGCAGGATGAAAAGATGGCACAATCAGTGCTGGTACCACCAGGACCTGACAGCTTCCGCTATTTCACAAGAGAATCACTTGCAGCTATTGAGCAGCGTGTCAATGAAGAAAAAGCTAAGAAATCTAAACAAGAACGCAAAGATGATGATGATGAAGATGGCCCAAAGCCAAATAGCGACTTGGAGGCAGGAAAGACACTGCCATTTATCTATGGCGACATACCTCCAGGAATGGTGTCTGAGCCCTTGGAAGACCTGGACCCATATTATATCAATAAAAAAGTGAGTGTGTTGTATATTTCTACCAGACTTTAAAAATACTAAAATACAAGGAACCCTCTCACAGATATAGTATTTCCAGTATTTTGGACCCATTTTTTACATATAATACATTCCCCCAGCAGCTGCTTTCATTGGCAGAAATCTCCATTGTAAGAACAGAAGTTAGTAATTAAAGTTACTAACTGATCTGTGGGTAGACATGCATTTAGGTTTATTTTATTATACTTGGCATTTTATTAAAGCTTTTAACTTTCAGTATTTTACACGCAAGAGAACTGAAGAAGTAGCAGAGGGGTTATCTTTAGAATTATTATTTTATTAACTGCCATACTACAGACTTGAAAGGAACAGATCTTCGCTATGAAGCCCATCTCAAAGGTAGCTAGACACTTCCCTAGCTTTCTCCACTGTTACGTGGAAAGCCTAGGTTGCTTTCTCTTGTTGCTGGGAATAATAGGGAAGTAGATAAAGGCATTTCTCAGGATATGCTGAAGATCATTCTCTTCCATTTTATACTCTGCAGAGGTATGATATATATCTGACTTAGTCTGGGTGAAAAATTTTTCATATCCAGTTTAATATTATTCTGTGACTGTTATAAAAGAGGAGGTGTTTAAAAGTTGGACATAAATAGGGAGGAGGTAGGAATTCCTCTTGGAGTGTTGACAGAATGTTATGTAATTTTGAAATTATTTTATACAGTTTAAAAAAAACAAAACCAACCACTTATTTTTGTTTAAAGTAACAGCAAAAATTGTTGTGACCAAGAATAAAAGTGCTGAACTTAAGACTTTTGACCAGATGGCCTTGGCTTTCCTCCAGAATTCCAGTCCCTCAGGTTTTGGCATCATATGTATCGCACCCTCACTATTCTGCCAGTAAAGAAGAAATTACTGATATTTTATTTATTTATCTGTCTTCATAAATTTTTTCTTGTGCTTTCTTTTCTTTCCTGAGCAAATTAAATGGCAAATTAAAAAACCAAAACAAAACCCAACAAACCAAACCAAAAAAAACAAAAGAGCATGAAAGCAAAAAAATACTTTAAAGGAAAAGGATGAAAACCCCCAAGAATTGCTAGGAGTCAAACTTGAACTAAGTAATAATACCAATATTTGTGTACATATCCTGCAGGAATTAGGGCTATGCCTCATCACTATTATATTGAAACAATAACAATACAGGCATCCCATGATAAATGGGCAGCTTAAAAAAAATCAGTTATACCTTAAATGTCCATTGCAGAATTTCTGACACTGAATTCATGACATGGAGAATCATGAGTTAAATTTGAAAACAAGGTTTCCAATTACATACTGTGTTCTCTTCCCTTTTACTCAAGTGATTTACCCAGTTGAAGTCTGGATGTAAGGCAAATGGAATGTGGGTCAAAGTACTGATCCCTTTCCATCTTTCTTTCCGAGTTCTGTACAAATCCAAATTCAGTAGTAAAAATCTAAATTCAGTGCTGGGAATTCTAAAGTTAGCACATGTATTATCATGCTTTGAAAAATGGAAAGCAATTCTGAAATTGACTGTGGACATGAAGTAAAATCCTGCTGAATTGCATGTTCCTGACTGAGAAATGCTCAGCTGTTGTCTTGATCTTTTCCAAAAGCATAGTGGTTTCTAGTAGGAGATACAAGACTATATCCAAATAGCCAAACTATATATGCATTGCAGTCATAATATTTATTTTTCTTGGTGTTTGAATATCTTTGAACATCCTTGTTTAGGTCAGCTCCATTTTAATTTTTTTATATGTCTTGATGAGTCAGCATTGCACAAGTGATGCTTCATCAGATGTTTTGTCAGATTAAAAGGAACAGAAAACATATGGAAAACTCTGATTTGAGGGCATATTTACTTGAACTCCTGGAAGAATAGTAACAGAGTTGAAAAGCAATGGTAGCAAAGCGTACCTTACAGACCAATCCTTTCTCCTCTACAATAAAGGACATGGCATACAATAAAGTATGGCTTGAGAATCAAGCAAATATATTTGGTTTTGAAGTGCTGAAATTTATTATTTCAGTCAGGGGGAGGCATTGTGTTTTCAGGATTTCAGCTGCTGTATTTAGCATACCTGCTCAGAATGTAGAACGTATCTTTACAAATGCTGCCCTCTGGTTCCAGCTGAGGCAAATCATGGCTACTGGCTGTGCTCCAGGTTTGCATGGCTTATGTTCCCTTGGGCTTTTTAGGGCTGCCACAGTGCTAGCTAGATCCACTTACGTTCAGCGAGCATGAACTTTCACCCATGTGTAGAAAACAGAGATGACAGAAATAGATAGGAATTTCCACAAATGCATGTAAATCTAATTTTAAAACTTACTCATTGATAAATTCTTCTGATTTCCCAGCTCTAAAGAAAAATATTAAATCCAGTAATGCTATTTTAAACATTGGTAGTACTCATAACTTATTGCTGAAACTGAGGACACTGAAAATATATGAACTGTTGAATTCTGTATTAGGTAAAAGTAAAGCATGGTATAAGAAAAATAGAATTGCAGGTATGAAATTCACAAGAAATAGCTGAAAAGAGAAGCAGTGTGTTCAAGTACAGCAGAAACTCAGTGCATTAGTGTTATTTTGAAAAACTGGTTATTGAACACTCAATTTGTTTATTTTCATGAGACCACTCTTGAAATTTAGATCACTGTAGTACTATTGTCTTAGTACTTTGATGTGATAATTAATGCTGGTTATTTGATTTGGGGAATGTTGAAGCTTTAATGGCTCTCACTGCAATTATAGTGATTTGGCTGGACTCTAAAATGTGTGAACTGGACAAGGGGATTGTGATCCTGGGGGAGGTGCAAATGGAAGAAGAGTTTGACCAAATATGATTAATGATGAAATTAAAATGATTCTGGGTTTGAACTTGTAACTTGTTTGTAACTTGATTATCTTTTAAATACTATTTTTCATTCTGTTTCTTTTTCCAGACCTTTATAGTATTGAATAAAGGGAAGGCAATATTCCGATTCAGTGCCACCTCTGCCCTGTACATGTTAACTCCTTTCAACCCTCTTAGAAAAATAGCTATTAAGATTTTGGTACATTCATATCCTTTTCAAGTGGTTAGTCTAAAACTTTAGTAAATGAGATGTTACTTAGTATTTAAATGATTCTCTGGCATGTGTCCCAGGATTAATATGATCTATAACGCTCTGTCCCTCTTCTCTCTATTATTTCTGTCTTCTGTTCTTTTTCTGATTCACTTTTTACATTTATTTTCATTGCTGGATCTTAATATAGTAATATCAGAAACCAGACAACCAGTCATGGTCCTATACATTTTTTTCTTGTGTCTTTTTTTCTTCCACCACCTGCTTTAGATTTTTTTTTCCCTCCTATTTTTCCTGTAATCATCACATCTTTTTTCATTTTCCCCATCCCCCATGTTTTTCATAAACTGCAGATACAGTGCTCAAAATATTTCCAGTTCTTAACTGACACTGTGTTAAAAATCAAATCTTTGATCCCAGGTTTCTGCTTGCACAAATATTTAGTGAAAATACGGTTTCATTATTCTTTTTCATTTTCTGATTCAGATCACAGTTGCAGAAGGATAGGTTGATAAAAGAGCTTAGGTTTCTTGTTTTATTATTATACATTCTCCATGCTATATGTATCTTATCTATTTTCTTCCTGGATCATTATTGCATTATGCACTTGTAATCCTGTAGATGTTTTAATTCCAGTCTTCAAGTAGGTCATGAGATTTCCATATTGCAGGTAGGTATTTGCAAAGCTAAATGATCATGATGACTTATCTATTATTTTGTTTTTTTTCAGTGTTTTGATAGCTGACTGTAGTAGGCATCCCACTGCTCTGATCCCAGATGCTGTTATGAGCAATCAGGACATTGACTTCAGCAAGTCTACTTACTTGAGGAACAAATGCAGATGTTTGCACAATTAGATTTTACAAGTCTTAACATAAGCACACTGGAAGTAGTTTTGTGTGTAGCATTGCATATAGTGATCCTAAGATAATGTAGAATGAATAATGAAAGGATTTTTTTTTCATTCTTGGTATGATGGAAGTCTGGTAATTGCAATGGTTGTGTTGAATGTTGTTATCTATGGCTAGCTTGAAAATAACTTCAGAATCAATCATGACACTACATAACCTATTTTGTATCTTGCTACAGGTGCTACTACATGCGATTATTTGTCAGTTACATGACACTCGTGAGCATGTTATAGAACATTATTACATGGAATAATGGAAAATCATGGGACTGAGATGGTGATGAAGAGCTAGATTGATTGAAGTCAGAATGTTAGAAAACATTTAAAATTGTGGGAAAATATATTCAAGTTATTTCTCCACTGATGAAAGAATAGTGAGGATTTGCAACTCTGAGAGGATGTTAAATCAAGAGGATTTTGAAAGCCTATGAAAAGCCCAGGATTGTGAAACACTCTCATAAGATGTTACCTATTATGTTTTTAGAAATACCTTTCATTCTCTTCTGCTCTATTCATGTATGAATTACATAGTGAGAAGCTAGATTATGAGTAATGGATGTGAAATATATTTACTGAGCAGAAAACCTGAAGAATTGATGAACGTGAAGCCACGATTGTTTGACAGTTCAAAAGGCAGAGGTAGTTACTGTCTCTTGAAGTTTTTTCAGTTGATGTAGACATGCAAAGAGGGAAACCTCACAGTACTTCCCACCCCATTATACTCGGATTTCTATTTAGGAGCACCATGTGAACCTAGTTACAGAAGCTGAAGCTCTTCTCAAAATCGAGTATTGTCCTCTTTCTAGTTTTAGGTGATGGTGCCATCATGTGGTCATTTGGGGCATCATCCTTGTGGTTTTCATTTGGTGTTCATTGCCATTTTCTACAAAGAATGTCATCAGTCCTGAAAGGTTTTAGATCCAGAACAGTTCTGTTAAAATCAATGAAATATTTTTGTACCTGTTTCGGAATGGTTGGCTTTTTTTGACTATGCCTTCCCCTCCAGTAACATTCATATTTCAAAACCTATATAAAACAATATTTTTCTCCCTAAAATTTCCCTATGCTCTCTCCTACTATGTGATAACTAGCTTTCAAAATATGTACTATAGTAAGCAAAAATGTTGATACATGCCAAATTCTATGGTGAAACATAAAATTAGAAAGGTGAAGAAAATTTATTTTTCACTAGGTTGTATGCATGCAATAGATCAGATTTGTCTAGATCATCCAAAACAAATTCTTTCTGTGTTATTCCTCTAAACTGGAAGCTGCTACTTCAAGCTTTCATGTTTTTATTCAGAATAAAAAAAAAACATCTAAGGTCTTAAAATTAAGGGCTGGGGGTTTTATATGTATTTCAGTTTTTGTTTTTTTAATTATGTGATTGTTCTCTTTTAGCTATAAAGCAGTGACTGTGAAATCTTTAACATATTTACAGCTTTTTTTTGAGTGGTACCAGAGCAGTGGAGGGATAAATAGCTCCCGATACTGGAAATTTGCCAAAGCAGTGTTATTTGATACTCTTTTAATGAGATTTTCTGGCTTACATTCCTTAACTCTTTACCTACATTATTCAGCATGCTTATCATGTGCACTATTTTGACCAACTGTGTATTTATGACCATGAGTAACCCTCCAGACTGGACAAAGAATGTAGAGTAAGTTAAATGGATTTTCTTTGAATAATATTCAGTACTCTGAAATAAACTGCTGTAGATGATTTTGTATTAGGATGGCATCCACTGGCAGCAGCTACTTTGTTGGGATATCCTTTCAACAGCTATTCTGATGCTACTTTCTAATTTGTAGTATTAAATACATATATTTTACACCACTTGCCTCATTACAAGTTGTTCAGTGTCCATCCTCTGTTTGCAGTACTAGATGGGGAATGTAAGACGACAAGCTAGTCTTCTGACCAAGCAAAAAATAGATTATAAATATTTTCCAAGGCATTTGACGTTATATCCATGCAAAAATGTGGAGAAATACACTCTTCCATCTCTCCTGCAATAACCATTGCAGATAAAAGGATTGTCTAATGGATGCCTGTGTTCACCATAGTGCAGCCTTCCTTCACCAAAGACAATCTAACAACGGAAAGCTTGTATGAAAAATAAGCTATTAGAAAAGTGTTTAGGTGGTTGGCTGATCTTGCTATAGGAAGAGAAAAGGTCAAATACGCCAACAACTTGATGCTGGTATACATTTGGTGCATGTTTTGTGATAGTTCCAAGGCTGTAGTCCAAGTGTGAAACAGTTCTTCATGGTGCTTCATTTTTTTTGCAATAGCATATTATGCTTCTGCTTCTTCTTCATTCCTAACTGCTTTGGATGATATGTAACTGTTTAATCTTTAGTGATCAAAAGTGAAATCACAGGAGGTTGGAGTCAGTGGAGGCATTCTCATTTTGAGTTCAGTATGAACGTGTATGTATTCAGGATGTCTAGCATATAGTAAATATTCATGAGTAAAGATAGCTAGCCTGAATATTTCTTCATATCATCATATTGTGCCATTTAGATATGCAACAGAAGTCCCCTGTTGAGCTAAGTTGTGCAGGAAAGAAAATTTTCAGAAATTTATCTGAAAAAATTTTGGAAAACTGATTTCAGGATGACTCAAATCTGAAAACCAGTTCAAGCAATTTTACCTGGATTCTTTGCTATTAAAAATATAAATTAAACACAATTTCAAGATGACCTAATTTAGAGATAGAAAATTGAAATTATTCAGAATGCCAGAATTAAGTAATTTTACATTTCAACTAGAGTTTTTTGTCAAAGTGAGTAGCTGAATTTTATTGGCAGTTGTAAATATTTCTGGTTGTTCTGCACAGGATTTTGCATTTGAAAACACTTGTTTAATTCCAGTACCATGCCTGTCTTGCTGAAGGTGAAGTACTTGGTACACCTACTCTGTAACCAAGTCAGTGAGGACTGATGACGGTGTATTCCCAGCTCATGGTACTAAGCAGTACTTCAGCATAAAAATAACACTGAAGAAATACCTTTGTAGTCTGGAAGCAACTTCTGAAATCCTAATTTCTGTAACCCATCTGTATATTTTAACATGGATTCAGACTGGACATACACATGGGGAACAATAAACAACTGGGAATTTTGCAACTGTTTTTTTTTGGTGTAGATTATAGAATGTGAACTTAAGCTATGGGTTGTCATTTAGTCTTTCAATAATCAATTCATTCCTCCTTCCTTATGGTACAAATT
The DNA here is from genome assembly GCF_034315485.1 of Pezoporus occidentalis. Taxonomy (NCBI): domain Eukaryota; kingdom Metazoa; phylum Chordata; class Aves; order Psittaciformes; family Psittacidae; genus Pezoporus; species Pezoporus occidentalis. The sequence continues at coordinate 365,902 of NW_026915527.1, forward strand.
CTGCAGATGATTAAATTTGCTTGTAACTTCCATTAAATTCTTATGTCACTTAAAGAGAAGAAAATGAGAATAAAGCAACTTGAGAGCAAAATATGTAAAGTTAATGCCTGTGTTTCTATAAACTCTGTCTTGCATATTTTCCTCAGATACACTTTCACTGGAATTTATACCTTTGAATCACTTATTAAAATTCTTGCAAGGGGCTTCTGTCTAGAAGATTTTACATTTCTTCGAGACCCATGGAACTGGCTAGATTTCACTGTCATTACATTTGCGTAAGTCTTCTACCTTTTTTTTTTTATAGAAAAAAATGTTCCTGCTAGCATGAAATTAGTGACTAAAAATTGCCTCATATTTTGTCAGCCAGAACATTTGGAGCCTGGACTTCCTGCGGTTTCAATATGTTTCTTCTACCTCTTTTACACATTTTAGTATTTCTAACTAACCATGTGCTGCAGAGGCCAGTATAGTGTGCCAGCCCATTAGGATTGTGAATGCCATCAGCCTGAACTGTTCACATCCTGTCTCCTTTCTGCATACCAGAATAAAAGGAATCCTTTTGACTTCCTGCTATAAGATGATGAAATTTCAAACGTCAAGTTAATTTGGCTAATTTTTATTAAAATTAATTTAAATTTGTGGTCAGAAGCATATTTATAACACAGGCAAAATACAGTGAACGGTGAAGAGGTCTTTATCAAAGACCCAAGCACTTAGGATAAAATCTGCCTCAATTCTGAGTAACTGTGATTTAATCCTACAGGTATGTAACAGAATTTGTAAACCTAGGCAATGTTTCAGCTCTTCGAACTTTCAGAGTATTGAGAGCTTTGAAAACTATTTCTGTAATTCCAGGTAAGAAGTAGTTGGTGTAAGGTGTTAGGCCCCTCATATCTCCAACTGTTATTTGTGTGCTGTCATTGTGTTTGTGTGTGAACTCCCCTATTACAGATATGTGACAGAGTTTGTGGACCTGGGCAATGTCTCAGCGTTGAGAACATTCAGAGTTCTCCGAGCTTTGAAAACAATATCAGTCATTCCAGGTGAGAGCTAGGTTAAACACTGAGGCTGACTTTTGTTCTGCAAAGGCTATACTCATGTTTTTAAAGCATAAGCCTTGTTTGCTACACATTTTTAACAAAAAATGCAGGAATCAAGGCATGTAATTTTACTTAAACTGATTCTTGCTTGTATTAGTGGTATTTTTCTCTCTCAAAAAAAAAAATCAGCCTTTGAGTTTAACAAATTCTTGCATGAGATATTTGCAGTAAACAGCCTATGTGATTTGCATCTGATGACATCAAGCTTTCCTGTACATGTTTTAAATGTCAATTTTAAGCTTTCATATTGATGCAAATTTTATCATTTATTGCAGGCACTTGATATAGCAACTTAATTCAGTTTTAAGTCATGTATGAAAAATTAAAGGATAGCATGGGCCATGCATGGGGTATTGTTTTAAAGATGTCTTTCTTCTCCAAACCATCACCCCTCTTATATTGTAAGATTATTGTTATATCATTCAAATATGCACTTACAATGTCTTTATAATGGGTTTACTAACGCAGAATATTTAAAAGGTTCATTTAAGAAAGGTTTGGGCAAGAAGCATCAGCAAAAGCAAATGATGCTTTTCTACATAGGGTTGAGATATAGCATGAATAAGAAAATCACTTATTTTGGCATAAACAATGTGTTTGGTATTACCTACTTTTTATTTCTGTACACTGTAAAATAAGCATAAACTTACAGCTTTTCATTCATCTTCACAAGTAGTAAGGCTTTTCATGAAAGTTATTGTATCACAAAATATTCAACTCAGTTGTCATTTTGCATGAAATCTTTATCTTGTCAGGAAATACCACATTATATACATTTTTTTGGGGGGGGGTTGGTGTGGTGTGGTTTTTTTTTGTTTTTTGGTTGGTTGGTTGGTTTTTGTTTTGTTTTGTTTTGGTGTTTTGTATCTGCTTAATGCCATAATAAAATTCTTTTCTCTTTGCAGGCTTGAAGACAATTGTGGGCGCCCTAATTCAGTCTGTGAAGAAGCTCTCAGATGTTATGATCCTGACTGTATTTTGTCTGAGTGTGTTTGCACTAATAGGTCTGCAGCTGTTCATGGGCAACTTGAGGAATAAATGCCTGCAGTGGCCTCCAGACAATTCTACTTTTGAAACAACTGTTATTTCCTACTTTAATAGTTCTATAGGTGAAAATGGCACGTTTATTAATATGACAATGACAACATTTAACTGGGATGAATACATCGAAGACAAAAGTAAGAGTTAATTATATCACCTACTGCATTGATTTTCTGTAAGTTTTTTTTAACAGAAACAAAAGCATCAATATCTTTTCATTGCATTTTAAATGGTGTAATCTGTCCAAAAGACATAAAAGTGCTTATTTTGTATAGCAAAGAAAAGAACAGTCATAACATAGTTTAACATACTTACAGTATTGTACTGGGTACCAAAATATCTTTTTACCTTTTACTGAATATGACTTTCAGAGTAAAAACACATTGCAGCACAAAGCAGAAATTTCTGTGCTAGCTTCGAGCCTCCTGATATAGTGTGACTGTCCTGATGTGGGATCTGAAATCATATAGCTACATTTGTGCAAGATAATATCCAATATCATAAATCCCCATTTGAACATCAGTTAGCTCATGAATCCTGCTATAGCATGTAAATGCAGCTGCATTGCTTCTTCTGGAACTTGGTCTTCACACCACACTCCCATGCACAGCACAGACATGCCTTTATGAGAATACTAGTGATTTATCCCATGCTTCTTACTCTAGTAAAATAAGAACTATATTCCATATTATGTATCTTTTACATTGTTTCTTATCTGTGGAAAATCAAGAAATAATCATTTTGGTCTCCTATGTTACCTCATAATACAGTATTTTCACCATTTTAGGTAGTTCACGTCATTAATGTTTTAAAAGAAATTTTTTTTAAATATACTGAAAGTATCTATAGTAGATTGCTAATCTGTCATTCATAATAGTACATTGCTTCAGAATCTCCTATTTATTCAGTACTTCCTATTTATTTTACTGTAATTAGGGTTTTAACTTCATAATTAGGCATGATCTTAGTTTTTTTCTAAAGGCTGCATAAGTCTTGTAACTAATATCTGTACCACTGAAAGTTAGGGAACCTCAGTTTGACAGCTAAATGCTTTTGGATTCAAGTCTCATTGCCTTACAATCTTTTAATATACTTAGCATCTCAGCATACTTCTAGTATCATAGAAATGTCATCTTGGAAATTTTGGTTGATAACATATTCTTAAAAATATCTGAAAACAGATTCCACTCCCTTTTAGCTGCTTCTGGTACTACAGCATACAAATAGAAAGATTTTTCTAAATATCTGACCTAAATTTTCCTGATTTCAGATTGACTATATTACTGCTTCTCCTGTGGATTTAGAAATAAGATAATCATAGACTGTATTAGTTTTTATAATACTTTAAAACCATTATCTTCTTTATTTCTGGTCTTTTCTAAATCAGGCAATCCTATTTTGTTTTGCATTTTCTCTACATCTTTTCGCCTTTTTTTTTCCTCTTCTGGAATCTTTCCAATTTGTCTGGGATTTTGGGTAGTTTTTGTTATTGTCCATGTTTGTTTGGGTTTTTTAATTAGATTCTCAAATTGTACTTTACTCCTCTAGCAAAGGTACAAATTAGAAGTAATTACCTTATGTGCCATATATGAAACATTTCTATTAAAACATCTCAAAATTGCAAAATTTTTGTATCAGCACTGTATTGTTGATTCACAGCCAATTTGTGGTTTGTGACAGTCACTGCATCTTTTTGCACAGTAGTGGCTGTGGCCAGATCCTGTCTGTTTTGCATTTACGTATTTTATTTTGCCTTGTCAGTTGTTGCATTTTCTTCTTGTCTCTGTTGAAATAAATCCAATTGCTTTTGGACCAGCCTGTCAGTTTGTAAAGGTCATTCTGAAATTCAATCATCTTCTCTCCTAGCTTGATGTCTTCAGAATACTTGATGCATTTTTTTCTATTATTTCATGTCTTGAGTTGGTAGTGAAACTTGTCATGGAAACTGTGTATAGCACAGAGCCCTGGAGGATCTTCAGAAAGATGCCCTTATGAACTGACATTGAGCCACTGGCAACTGCCCTCCAAGAATCTTTTTTCAAGTATTTTGTGATGATTCCAGCCAGAACATATGTCCTTCATTTGCTTATGAAAGTGTACGACTTGTACGTGTGACTGTTGTCCTGTTATTAATTTGGCAGGAGACAGGAATAGTTTTAATACATGGCATATTTTTTACAAACACATATTAGCTATTTTTATTACTTTATCATCTTTCTATTGAAAAATTCATTATTTAAATGTTTTCTAAAATAGTGGGCTAAGGGCTGAGTTGACTGGATGGTTTAGCTGGATCCTCTGCTTACCAGAGGAGGAACTGTGTCACATAAAAATATGAATTAGGCCTACAGACAATTTTTAAAATCCAGCTTGTAGCCTATCTGCATCTTTATGCTTTTTAAGTAGGGCTTAGATCTCTCACAGAGTTTGACTATATGAGTTCCAGAATGTCTGAGAATCCACTGTTTTCTTATCTGATACCCAAGAATGTATTGCAGATGCCTAAATTATGCACATAATCTCTCTCTCTCTTTAAAATAAGCAGATTTTATGCTGTCTCTATGGTATACTGGTGGTGACAGAGTAGAAGCAGTCAATAGGAACTGGTTGCAATTCCCTGCTTGTCTCTTTAGCATTAGCCCTCAGTTAGTTCATGCCAGCTAAGCTAGTCTATGCCAGCTGGCAGTGAATCTCAAGGAACCATCTGCTTCCTGGGAACAGCCAGAACATACCTAATTCTGGCAACGTTAGCTTAATATGCCACCTGACCCAAAAATCTCCACTAGAGATTCCCATTTTACCCCAAGAATCCCAAACTGGGAATTGGTGGCAAATTGGTTTTCCCTTACTTCCTCAAAGCAGAACAAAGAAAAGAATATGCCAGAGGCTTTTAAGACTTCCATCTCTTTAAATCATATTTTACCTCATTTTAATAGTTAGCCTATTAACAAAATATATGTAGGCACTTCAAGTACATTCCTCTGCTACAGAATTTTGTTTAGTAAATTTTTGTAATGTACAATAAAAGCTTGGTTTCTTCCTCAGCTGCTCAAATCAAGATTCAGGTAGCAATTTCTTGTGCATGTTGCATTATCTTTCCATGCTGAAAAAATGTCAGTACTTTTTGAAGTAATATTTTGATATAATAGCAAGTAATTAATAGTTATAAATGAATAAAACTAAATGGCATATATCAAAATGCATGAACAAAGGCAGGGTATCAGCCTCATCTTTTGTCTTGTTTTCCTGATATTTGTTCACTCATTTGCTGACATACATAATTTGGTATTCTACCTATTGTATTTTAGTCATTTGGGTAAGTTACTGAGAATTAGCTGTACAACTACCTTGCTATTTTCTAAAGAAAGGCCAACTTCAAGATGCCGTAGGAAGTCATTTTCCTATCAAAACAGTATTTTCCATACTTTTTTCTTTCCTAATCATTATATATTGAGGTTAAACTGTTTTTTAGCTATGCTTAGTTCTTTATAGTGTTAAAGGTGTTAAAGTCTATATCATTGCTCAATTTTCATTATGTATAAATGATGTCTTTCTCATCACCTTTTTTTTTTTCTTTGGTTTTGGTTTGTTTTTTTTTTTTTTTTTTTTTTTTTTTCTTTTTAAAAACAGGTCATTTCTACTTCTTGGAAGGCCAAAATGATGCTTTGCTGTGTGGCAATAGCTCAGATGCAGGGTAAGAAAACCATCGTCATTTTTCATTATGCATCAAGAAAAAACAGCTACTTAGAATAGCTCAGGTGGTCAACTCTAGTATCAGCTGTACCAGAGAGTTGCTAATTAATGACATTTTTCAGTTGAAGCTAGACTGAGATACAGCTATCAACTATGTGGTTTGAGTTTACACTTTTGAAGCACTTTTGTCAGCATCTTAGGCTAATTTTGTAAAGGTAACCACATGAATGCTACGTGCATGAATGTTGCTGCCAGCTTGCTGGTATCTGTTTATCATGAGCCATGCTAGTTAACATTCTTTTATCCTAGTGGAGATGTGTTGAAATGACAAATTGTGGGGAAGGGTAGACAACTATTAGTTATTTATTGAAACATTGAAATGTCATTAGGAAATTGAATTAAAAATTGAAAAGCAATAAGATGTGTAGTTTTCTTTTAGATATTTAGAATAAAATTTTACTTGTTCATAATTTCATTACCAAATGGTACTCCTGAACAATTTTGTGATTTACTATAGCATATCGTAATTTAGAGTAGTTGTTAAAAATAGCATTTCCTCTTCTTTTGTAGTCAATGTCCAGAAGGATATATATGTGTGAAAGCTGGTAGAAACCCCAACTATGGCTACACAAGTTTTGATACATTCAGTTGGGCATTCTTGTCACTGTTTCGATTGATGACTCAGGACTTTTGGGAGAATCTTTACCAGCTGGTGAGGACTTACTAAAATAAACAGCACCATCACCAATACCATTACTACATAGTACTTGTATAGTTATTTTCATTCACATGTCCCTAAGGCATTTAGGACAGAAATCATCTTTTATTTCATATATATAAGCGGTCTAAAACAAAAGGGCTCTTGTTAATGATTTAGGTTCCCAAGAAATAGCAGCTATTTCATTAAGGTGGTTGAGCATTATGTTTTCTTTTCGCAAATGAGTAAATGAACTTAAGTTGTTAAAGTTTCTGAGCCAGACATGCTCTAAATAGATGCTAGCTAAATTGGTCTGCAGTCTAGTACAAGTATATTGTCATTGAAAAGGTTAAATCTTGTCCCTGAACTACACATATCCTTAACCCGAAGGACAGTGATGGTGTACAGCATGACATTTTGTATACCACACTGTCTCTGTGGCATTGTAGTTTGGGACTGATGAAACAAGAAGGTAAGATGTTGGTTAGTGGCCCCACTACTGTTAGATTTAAAGCTATAATATAAAGATGTAAAGTGGGGACAGCAACTAATACAGATTCTCACTGGTAGATGTTCTGAGGTATCCAAGCTACAGAATGTTATTTACCTTGGCCATACCAGACACAAAACTTGGATTTTTGCACTTGTAGCCAGGATATAGTACTATTTATAGATGGAAAAAATAACTAAATAACCTTGTTATAACATAAAGCAATCTTATAATGTATTTCTAGACCATAAGACAGATGCAACAGTATTTAAAAGTTTGCTAAAAATGTGCATTGTCTCTTTTCCTCCAGACACTGCGTGCTGCTGGGAAAACATACATGATATTTTTTGTTTTGGTCATTTTCCTGGGTTCTTTCTACCTGATTAACTTGATCTTGGCTGTGGTTGCCATGGCCTATGAAGAACAGAATCAAGCAACCATGGAGGAAGCAGAACAGAAAGAAGCAGAATTTCAGCAAATGCTGGAACAACTGAAAAAGCAACAGGAGGAAGCTCAGGTATCCCTGTAAAGTAGAATTCCTTCTTCCATTAGTAATTGTGATCAAATGTGTTATGTCCACATATAAGAATACTTATTCCCCTACTCCTAGCAATTTATTACCTTCAGTCTTACAAATCCCTTCACTTTGCAAGCAATCATTAGAGTTTTCCATTGCTCCGTTTCTGCTGGCTTGAGTGAACCTGTTAATTTATGGCAAAAATTACAACCACTAAGCTAAAATATTGGATTATTAAATTGGAGATGGAAATTAACATTTTACTGAGCCCTTGAACAAGTTGCTCAGAGTGCTTGTGGGACCACCACCCTTGGACATAATAAAAAAACGTTGGAACATGGTCCTGGGAAACCTGCTTTAAGTGACCCTGTCTGTGCTGGGGAGTTGGACATGATGACCTCCAGAGGTTCCTTTCCAAAATCAGCCATTCTGTGATTCTGTGAAATGGAGATGGAGATGTGGGGAAAAAAGCCCCAGGAATTCTGCTTATTTAAATAACAGAAGCAAATCTATTATAGGGAGAAATATTTTGCTTCAGCAACATTTGGCTTTTTCTGCTCCTTCCCCAGCTCTCACAGCAAAAAGCCACAGTGTTCCAATTTTAAAGAAAACTAGAAAAAATGGAGAAACTGGAGAAAACGCTTCTGTGGTACAGGCATCGTGATTGCATACTGCTTTGAAATTCCTTTTCATTTTTTGAAGACTCTGAGATCTATAATAGGATAATTGATAATGTCTGCTTGGCATGTGGCCACATAGAGCAGAAGCTGAACTATGTCTTCCATGTAAGCACATGACTAGTCAGCAATAGGAGTTTCTTGTTTGGTTAGTTAGTTGGTATCTGGGAATTTTTTACCAAAACTTGTAAATAAATGTTAATCAAGTGCTCCACAAATGTCTGAAACTTCAAAAAGCGACAGGTCTCTAATGGCCTGCAGTTTAACTCAAATTGCTGATTGTGATTTGCAAAACTGAGATTAAGAATGTTACACCAGGCCTTTAATAGACTAGACAGTATTCAAAATCCACTAAAATGGTGTAAGCAAGTGTAGCTTCCTGTAATTGTCATTTTTTTCTGTTCAAGCCTTGATTCCTTACTTTTACATAGTAATTCATGTGAAAAACCCATTACAACATATTGCTCCAATGTAAAACAGATATTTGTTAACTTGATTCTTTGACAGCAGTTTTCCCTTGGGTTGCTCTAACTCATGGCTTATGGAGCAGTGGCAAATTATGGGTCCTGTGGTATTTCACAAATTCTACCTATGGTATGCTGGGTTTAATAAAGTGGGATCATTGCTTTTATTTCAAAATCATTATTTTTTTTTAAGAATGGCAATAAATTTAAAATAGTGTATGTTTGTATAAATATTGTAAATTGCATATGTGCTTGTACGTATAGGCAGCAGCAGCAGCTGCAGCAGCTGACTCAAGAGATTATAGTGGAGTAGGTGGAATAGGTGGATTCTCCGAAAGTTCTTCAGAGGCATCAAAACTGAGCTCAAAAAGTGCTAAAGAGAGAAGGAATAGAAGAAAGAAAAAAAAGCAGAAAGAACAATCTGAAGGCGAGGAGAAGGACGGGGAAGAATTTCACAAATCTGAATCAGAGGACAGCATCAAAAGGAAAGGTTTCCGATTTTCCATTGAGGGGAATAGACTGACATACGAAAAGAGATTCTCTTCCCCACACCAGGTACCATAGTATTATTACCTCTTAAACACCTTCGTTTTCTACTCATCATATAAACAAAACCTTGTAAAGTAGTTTGGTCAATTCTTGCAAGAGATTTCACAGGTTCTTTAATGTCTTAAGTCAAGTATGACCCAGTTAATACTTGCAGACAAAGATGAAACTGTAAGGATTTGAGAGATTTTGGTTTTATTCTGAGTTTATGTGTAAAAAAAAAATCAAAACAACATATATTAATTAAAACCAATTTCTCAATGAAAACAGACCTATCTCCCCATCAAGATCAGTGTATTCAGTATGATCAGTGGCTTCAAAATTTGGTGCAAACATACAATGAAATTTAATAGTTTACATGAGAAAAGTATTAAAATTTGAGATATAAAAAGTGCAGTAGTAATTGCATAAATGTTCATGTGAAATTTGACAAATTGATGTGAGACCATTAATCATGTTATCTTAAAGGTGGAACTATGTGTGGCAATGTGTCCTTGCATGTGTTCTCCTACACTGAAACACCAGTGACTCAGAGTGCCATCTGCATCTCCCATCCAGACATTCATTTAATTTGATAGTTTCATGTCATCCCTTCTACAATTTTCAGAGCTCCTCTTCATTTGCCCACCTCCAACTCTCCCGTCAGCACTTCACGTGCAGATCTCACATCCATCCTGTTTTTCTGCCCCTTTGTGTGCCTCAATATGCTTCTTCCTTTTATCATCACCTCCTTGATTCTCCCTCGTCTTTGACTTCCTTTCACCCTCTTTTTAGTCACTATTGCTAAACTCATTCATTCCTTTTTAATCCTTTTCTATTAGAGTGTCTAGAAAGCCTGTTTTGTCCCTAAATAGATCATGAACGCTCATATTCTCTTCATATATCACTTTCTCCAACTCCCATTCTCAAAGAAGCTCAGATCTCTTCTGAGGTCTTAATTTATTTTTTTTTAATATTTTTTTTCCTAAGAACTGTTCTCCTTAGATCAGACTATGGTGGGAATAAAATTTTTCTAGCTTCCTATTTCTGCCAAGTTAACTCCTCCTTCTACTTCTTAACATACTTCCTTTTTTTACTAGTACTGCATCCTTCTCTCCTCCACCACCCCCCACCCTTGGTCTGCCATCTTTTTACATTGCTGTCTAACCTCTGTAATATTTCATTGCTGAATTTATTTAGTTCATGGTTCATTCTGCTCCATATACAGATTTTCACACCTATATCCATTGGCTTTGTTGAAGACCCATGTGATCCTTTAGGTGCATATCCTTGCTTGTGTTGTCATTCAAACTGTAGCCTTATTCAGCTGCAGCTCAATACATCTATCGTGTAAGAAATGAAGCATTCCTCATACAACTTGCTTCTCTTTTACCTTTTCATCTCCAAGTTTATTTGCAGCTGTTTACTATGACAGTCTAGCAATCACTTCCCCTCTGTTTTCCCAACTCTAGTGCTTTTCACAACTCTCAACTTTTCACTCTAGATTCTAGCTGCTAATCAAAAATACCACTCACCAGTTCTTAATAACCTTTTCCTAGACAAAACTCAGGTTTATATCTCATCTTTGACTTTTTCCTTGACATTTCATTTGCCTTCAGTGTCCTTGAACTGTTATGTTCTCTTGAAAACTTACTCTTCCTAACATTCATAGTTTCATTTCCTATCAATTCTCCTGATTTAGTTGTGCTTTAGAAGATTCTTTTTTCCCTTTGGCAGTTTTCTAAGGGATTTCCACAAGGCCTTTTGCTCATTCCCTTCTCTCCCCCTATTTTTTTATTTATTTTTTTTTTTACTCTACTTTGGACCCACAACTGTGAATCATTTTTTAACCTGGACCTCTTTCCATGTCACAGTTACTGCTGTATTCATCAAGAATGTGGTTGCAAGGCGCACTAACCTATCTCATTGCTTTACCTAATCTGCTAGTAAACATATCTACCTAAAGATATTTTTTAATACCATAAAACATACTGTGCCTAAAATTCCTCCCAACTCATCTTGTCTACTTAGAGTAAACAAGTCCCAGCTTTGACTGACCCATCCATAACCTCCTGTTAAATTTTCAAGCTAGTTTCTTTGAGCTCTTTCTGTTATGCTGCCCCTCATGCTTGGAAGAAGCTCCCATGAGTTTCCACAGAACACTTCATTGCTTTCCTCAAATCCCTCTTTAAAACTCTCTTTTACCATGCTGCCTACAGAAAGCTTGACAGGGAAGTGACTTCAGGTGAGCTAAGACCACTGTTTATCATATCCATCAATTTTGCCTCCTTGTATTCCCTCTCTTTTTGTATCCATCTGTTGTGTTACACTTAGATGATAAATTCTTTGCAGTGCCTTTTTGTTCTCCATTTTGCAGTACCTAGAACAATGGGGTTCAGGTCCATAAAGATAAGTTGCAGAAGAGAAACAAAGACACTGCTTTGTTATGTATCATCTCTGCTGTTCATAGAGGTCTTGGTTGAAATCAGGTGATAATCAAATCAAGAGGATCACTTGAATTAAAGTTAAGAACAGCTATAATTATATGCAATCTTAGAGCATTATTTTGACTCTTATCCTGAAAAGATCCTTTCATAACAGAACATTTACTTATGTGAGTAAACTGATGATTAGTGAGACTGCATAAAAAATTATAAAATTACAAGCGTAACTTTTCATATTCAGAATAGCTGAAACTTTAAAAATGAAATAAAACCTTATTGTGGCCTACTTGACTAGTATCTGAAAAAATATGGTTTTTAAAATTAGGCACTATTTGAGAGCTACCACTGTGTGCAGACTGAGCCATGGGAACTTTGCCTAAAATTTTATTTACTCAGCCTGACAGACTAATGCTAACCTGAGGTAAACAGTGTCTAGATTTGCTTCCTCAGTTTATGAACAGTTGGTAATAAACAAGCAGAATGGCAGAGGAAACAATTCTGTCAAGCAGTTTCTTTTACTCTAATTAAACCAATTGATTTCATATATCCAAAGTAGTAAAATAACTAGTCTTTGTCTGTCACTTATGTGCTCTTTGTTTACTACCCAAAAGGGAGTGTATTTGGGGGGGATGTGCCAGTTCATTTCTTTGTAGATAACCTTATCCTTTAAGACATATTAACACTGTGTTTTTTTCCTCTGTATGAAAACATTATATTTGAAAGGATTTTCATTGGATAATCATTGTTTTTATTTACCTGCAGTCTTTGCTGAGCATTCGAGGCTCCCTGTTTTCTCCAAGGCGCAACAGCAGAACAAGTCTTTTCAGCTTCAGAGGTCGAGCGAAGGATGTAGGATCAGAAAATGACTTTGCAGATGATGAGCACAGCACTTTCGAAGACAATGAGAGCAGAAGAGATTCTCTCTTTGTTCCTCATAAACATGGTGAACGACGCAACAGTAACATTAGTCAGGCCAGCAGGTCATCCAGGACAGTAGCTCCACTTCCAGCAAATGGGAAGATGCACAGCACTGTGGATTGCAATGGAGTAGTTTCTTTAGTCGGTGGGCCACCAGCTTTGACGTCACCTACTGGACAGCTTCTGCCAGAGGTGATGATTGATAAAGCAGCCACTGCTAGCAATGTAAGGAAGTCTGCAATAGTTTAGGCATGATGTCTTCTCCCTGTATTATCAGCCACTGTTTTAAAAAAAATGTAGTTACTTGGAAATGATTCCCATCCTGGCCAAGCTGTGAATGATCCTTTCATATATTCCAGTTATAAGCTAAAGTAAAAACTGAAGTTGCCTAGCTCTCATTACCTAAGTATGTGAAAATATATGCTAATTTACTGGGAATTAACAGAATAGCATAGTAAACCGTTGCATAAATTTTACATTACACCCATTGAGTCATTGTGCTAACTGAAGACTTAACTGGAAGGTTCTGTATTTGTGTATCAGGATATCAAAATGAAAAAAATATAAAAAATAATTCTGTATACTTAATGGAATATATTAAATGAGCATTCAACTTCACACTGACCACATTATTAAATATTTTCTTTCTTTTGTTTGAAAGCATGTGCTAGGAAATTGATAAGTTATTCTAAATTAAGAGTTACCTTAAGAAAATACTCTTTGTGCTTTTACTGCTAGCTGTGTGGGCTGTACTTTTCTGTGTTTAGAAAAAGACTGCCTAATTAGAAGGATATTTATGGCAGACCTCATTGACAAGCATTGTGGAACTTTTTATAGTCTAAAATCTTTTTTAATGTCTCAGCCCAGTTTCAGCAAAATACTTGAAAACATATTCTTTAAGCACAAAAGCAATACGTCCGATGTGTCCACCATTTGCTATATATAAAGTTAGGCATACATTAGGTTACTGCAAAACCGTGACATAAATGGAGCATGGTGCAGAAAAGCAGTGTTTTAAAATATTGTATTTCTATAATAATTTACAGTATTATTTTATCAGGCTATTTTATCAGTGTTTTATTTTCAGGGCACTACTACAGAAACTGATTTAAGAAAGAGACGGTCTAGTTCTTATCATGTTCCTATGGACTACTTAACAGATCCTAGTGCAAGGCAAAGAGCCATGAGTATAGCCAGCATGCTTACAAACACAATGGAAGGTACGTAACACAGAATTTTTGTATGACAATACCATGAAATGCTATAAAATATCTGATACATTAAGTAGCTGTGGCATTTTATGACAGCTGTTTAAGCCTAAAAGGTACAGGCAAATGAGATTTGTACACAGAGATTTGTACACTAGTATTTTTTTTTTTTTTCAAAGGCTGACCTATATGTTTGGAGAAGCAGACAAGCTTTCAAAGTACTAACAGGTTTGAGGAGGAAACAGCAGTCATTCCACACAGTTTCTCTAGATAAGTTATGTTTTGATGAAAAACCTCCTTTTAGATTACTGAAATGGCTGTGCTTCTTGCAGTGGAACAATCCCCTTCTGCCAGTTGAACAGACATGCTGTTTCACAAAGGAAGGATCACATTGTTCTTTCTGTAAGGGTAAACACAATGAATTTGAATTATGGAATTAAGCAACTAGTTGTAAGAAACGGCAAACGTTACTTTGAGGCTTCAATGACTATGCCAAAAATAACAAGTAGGAAGGTAATAATCAGAAGTTTTGCACATGTGGACCATAATGCTGTTTAAATAGTTGTCTGAGTTCAGGTTTGTTCTGACTGTTTATCTTTAAGGAGGAAACTTTTAAATATTCATTCTAGGTATAAAATCATACAAAGTTTTTGGTTGGAATGGACCAACTAGATCATTTAGCTCCAACCCCCCTTCCACAGCCAGGAACACTTTCCACTAGCTCAGGTTGCCCCAGGCCACATCCAGCCTGGCCTTGACCACTGCCAGGGTTGGGGCATCCACAACTTCTCTGAGCAACGGTTTCCAGTGTCTCACCAACCTCAGCATAAAGAATTTCTTCCTTATATCTAATCCAAATCTACCTTCTTTCAGTTTAAAATTGTTACCTCTCATACTATCCCTGTAATACCTGATAAAAAGTTCCTCGCTATCTTCTCTACAGTCCCCCTTTAAGTACTGGAAGGCAGCTCCAAGGTCTCCCCAGAGCTTTCTCTTCTCCAGGCTGAACATGCCCAACTCTCTCAGCGTGTCTTCATAATAGAGGTGCTCTGGCCCTCTGATCATGGCCCTCCTCTGGACCTGCTCTAACAAGTCTTTCCTATGGAGGGGACCCAAAAGCTGAATGCAGTATTCCAGATGGGGTCTCACCAGAGCAGAGTAGAGAGAAAGACTCACCTCCCTCAACCTGCTAGCTTCTTTTGATGCAGCCCAGAATGAGATTGACTTTCAGGGCTGCAAGTGCACACTGCCAGATCATATTCAGTTTTTTGTCCATCAATACTCCCAGGTCTTTCTCCACAGGGCTGCTCTCAGTCTACTCATTGCCCAGCCTGTATGCCACATTTTTAAGACAAATTTCTATTTTGCATCCTGTGTAGCATTTTCTTGTGAATAGCTATTTTATTTATGTATGAATATTTAGTATTCTTTTTACATAGAATTTAAATCATAGTGGGGCAGATTGCTTTTAATTGTAATTTATTTTGACAGTAGCCTTTGTTTCAAAAGATCTATAATATCAACATGGTTTATCAATAATACCTTGGAAAACAGCATTTAGTCCTCAAAGAAAAATCCCAGGTTATACTGGAATAGAGAAATATGTTTAAAATCTTATTTTCTTTTCTTATTTTTCTTTTCTCTCTAGAATTGGAAGAATCCAGACAGAAATGCCCACCGTGCTGGTATAAATTTGCTAACACTTGCTTGATTTGGGACTGCTGTACTCCCTGGCTGAAAGTCAAACATATTGTAAATTTGATTGTGATGGACCCATTTGTTGATCTGGCTATTACTATCTGCATTGTCCTAAACACCCTGTTCATGGCAATGGAGCACTATCCAATGACAGAACAATTTAGTGGTGTGCTTTCAGTAGGAAACCTTGTAAGTCTTTTATGGTGTGACATGTATATAAAATGCATTTTTCTTAAATCTTCTCTGACTTATGTACCTATATTTAAAGAAAATGTTGAGTAGATCTTTATAGGCTTGGGGTCGTTGAATTTATATTTAAGCTGTACTGAATCCCACTTTGTTGACATTTGTGGGTATTGCCACTCTTGCTTTATAGAGCAAAAGGTAGAAAGATTTATTAAGTCAACATACATTTTGATTTTTAAAACCTTCAGCTTCTGTCATTGAGGCACTTTAAAGGAATTTATCTTTTGTGGGTTTTTTTTTTTTCTTGGATACTTTCAAATCATAAGAACTTTCAGTTCCATTCTCACATCTGTTCTGCTCCTCACTAGCACCTCATAAGGTTCTGGGTGTTCAGGCAATTGCAGAGGGGAAAGTCCTTGTAAGCATGGCAGCTCCACAGGAAATGGTGAAATGGCATGACAGTGCAGGTCATCCTGAAGAAAAATAGTTCTGCTCAACTTTCAGTAAAATATTTTTTCTTAATAAAATAATTGTCCCTCTCATAAACATATCTTTGTTCCTAGAAGCAAAAAGATGTCCCAAGGGCAAAGATGAGATCTAAGGAGGAAAAACTAAACATTAAAATTAGAAGAGATTCAGTATTAATACATGCATATTAGCAGGCTAGATAAAAACTGTATTTTCCCAGTTACCTCTTTTCCTTTGGAAACCAAAAATTGTGATGCATATGTAAGCTTCAAATCTGAATTTAATTTTTAACCCCAATGTATGTCAACATAAAGAAGCTATTAAGATTTACCATGGATTGCTTGCTGGAGATATAACTTACCAGAAAGTTGATATTATTAATCTGGGGGAGGGGGTAATATTTTCTTATTAAACTGGAGTAAGAAACTGTGTTTTGCTTACAGGTGTTTACTGGAATCTTCACAGCAGAAATGTTTCTCAAGATAATTGCCATGGATCCTTATTATTATTTCCAAGAGGGCTGGAATATTTTTGATGGTTTTATTGTGAGTCTTAGTTTAATGGAGCTTGGCCTTGCAAATGTAGAAGGATTATCTGTCCTTCGATCATTCAGATTGGTAAATATACTAACCTATGTTGATCTGTTGTGTTTTTGTATTTCTGCATGTATGTTGTGCATTTTTAGTTTGTACATTATATGTTTGCTTAAGACAGAAGATTATTTCAGAAGAACTTACAAAACTTCATACTCACTAAATGGCATGTATCTATTAATATTGTTTTACACATTATCTTAGTAACATCTGTTGCTTCTTCAAGACATTGTCAGCATCAGTTCTGTTCTTACAGTGAGTGTGCTTTAAGGGTTATCTTTATTTAATAGTAGTATCTCAGAGTCTTTTTCTCATTAGATGAGGGAATGAAAAATGCAAGAGCCATGGGCCCCCACTAACTGTGACTGAAAATTTTTAAATTGCTTAGTAAATAACGGATTAGCTAATAAAAGTTTATTGACAGTTTTATCTGATAGACTTCCATTACCAGTTGGCTTACATGGTTAGTTTTAGAAGAGAGTAGTGTTAAGATTTTTCTTTGGGTAAAGATTTTTCATCACTCTCAGCCTTCTCCTTATCATCCTCTGCAAGGCACCATCTGTCTAACAGCTTTTCTGTTCAGAAGTCACTATGTTATCTCTGTCTGTATGAAATATCTCTGTCATGAATAGGAACTTGAAAAACTTTGGTCTTGCTGAAGACTAGGCTAGCATTCAAGTTGATGTTCACGTTCTCTTCTGAGAAGACCTACAGAGTAAGAGACAAGAAGTTAGAGTTCCTATTCATCAAGCTCAACTTTTGCCTAAATAAAGCAGAACACATTTGACTTTCATTTAAAGTTACATAAGCCCCCTTTAAAAAAAGAGAACATTTAAATTCACCCATTTGCTGGTTCTCTACATATCATTATATTGTATTTTGCCTGAAGTCTAATATCTGTCTGGATTGAATTCTCCCTCAGTAATTGAATTTTCTTTTTAACTTTGCCCATATACATTTTATTTACATGTCATCCCATGAAATAATATTTAAATTTAGATTCCTTTTATATTCTCCTCTTTCAGTTGTCTGAACACTTAACGTATCTTTCCAAACAATTTCATTTTTGTCAGTTTTGACTTGTTTAATATAATGCTTTCCTTTGGTTTTCTCAGCGGTGTATGACAAACTTTTTTCAGACACTTTTGTTTGCTTATATTAAATGACAGAAAATACATTGTTAGATACTTGTAAGTAACTTCTGTGCCTGTCATTAACAACTCTAGCTTGTGTCTCTTCCTAGGAAAACTATTTCTTCTATCTCTCTGCCACTGAAGATGAAAGAGATCTGAAAGTGTCTATACACTTACAATCCTGTTAAACTGACCACATTTCATGTGTGCTGGTTTATTTTTAGTTACATTCTTTTAGAGTTAACTAAAGGAGAAAGACTGTTTTGTCCAACTTGTCCAACAAGTACAACTCGTTTATAGATATCTACAGTCACCAAAGGAGGCAAAGTCTGAATAACAGACTTTGTGATAATTGCAATATAATTGAAATGAGCATACAGATGATATTTTTGATTTCTTAAGACTGCTGCTGTGTAGTATTATACAAAAAAACTAGAAGCAAATATTGTAACTGAAGTTTCTAAAGATACATGAGACATGATTTATACACAGGATAACTGAAATATGAAATTTATGGCAATGATTTCATTACAGTTAGTAACATGATTAACTGTATACTTTTCTTCTGTTTTTCAGTTGCGAGTTTTCAAATTGGCAAAATCTTGGCCAACTCTAAATATGCTGATTAAGATTATTGGCAACTCAGTGGGGGCTCTGGGGAACCTGACCCTGGTGCTGGCCATCATTGTGTTCATTTTCGCTGTGGTTGGGATGCAGCTGTTTGGGAAAAGCTACAAGGAATGTGTCTGCAAGATCTCCAGTGACTGTGAACTTCCACGCTGGCACATGCATGACTTTTTCCACTCTTTCCTGATTGTATTCCGAGTGCTGTGTGGAGAATGGATAGAAACAATGTGGGACTGCATGGAGGTTGCAGGCCAAACTATGTGCCTTACTGTCTTCATGATGGTCATGGTGATTGGAAACCTTGTGGTATGTAATCATTGGATTTTTTTTAGAAGTATTAGAATTTATTTCCTGTTTTTCATTATTTAGAAATCAGAGATGAAGACTGGAAAAGGACTTCAGGAAATCATTTAATTCATTTGCCCTTTCACTAAACCAGGTTCAAATCTTAGAATCATAGAATGATTTGGGTTGGAAAGGTCCATAAAGATCATATAGTTCCAACCCCCCGCAACAGGCAAGGAGACCTTCCACTAGACCAGGTTGCTCACAGCCCCATCCAACCTGTTTTCAACACTGCCAGGGAAGGAGTAGCCACAACTTCTCGGGGCAACCTGCTCCAGTCTTGCCATGCTCACAGTGAAGAATTTCTGCCTTATATCTAATCTAAATCTATCTTTTATCAGTTTAAAACCATTACCCCTTATGCTATTCCTACACGCCCTTGTAAAAAGTCCCTGTCCAGCTTTCTTCTAGGCTCCCTTTAGGTATTGGAAGGCTGATATCAGGTCTCTCCAAAGTCTTCTCCAGGCTGAACCCAAACAGCCTTGATCATTTATGAAAAATGTTTGTCTATCTTTTCTTTTAATTCTTCAGTAAGTTTATGACTTCTTTAAGATCAGCGCTGAATTATGCTTACAGTTAAAAATGCCTTTCAAAAAACCAACTTCAATCACCTGTTACAGCCAATTAAACTGGTCTCAATAGGGATCAAAACCAGTTGGTCTTCATGACAATATTTATAACTCTTAAAGTCTGAAAGTTTCCACTGTCAGTCTTTTCTTTTTGAAACAATACTTTGTCCAGCTGTTCAATTTTTTTTCATAGGTGCTGATTTCTAAACTACTTACCATTTTTGCTGCTGGCCTCTGAATTCCTCTCAAGCAGCATATTAGATAGAGATACAAGTATCGGATAATGTGGAATAATTATACTTTCAAGCCTTACACCCAACATTCCTCATGGTACATCCCCAAATGACACATGACATTTCTCTACCAGCAGCCTATATGCCCTTTTCTTCAGTGCTTCCACCTTGCCAGTTATCACACCTTCTCTATACATAGTTTTCATTTTTTACAGCCAACATTTCCACTCCAGTGCTTCAGAATTAAATGCCATATTAATTTTGAATCATTTAATCTATTTACATGCTTATGCTTAATTACAGTTTATTCTTGTTGAGTGCTAGCACCCCTTCTCTTTTTAGTATCATCCACAAATTTTGTAAATATGCTTATTCAGACGTACATACAAAGTTTAACTGGACTGATGTGACACTCCTGTGGCAATTTTGAACAGGAAGAATTGAGAAGTATAATTTAAATATTATGATTAATCAGTTTTGCATATAGTCTGTCATAATTACATGCAGTCCAAATTTCTCTTGTATGTTTGCAAAATGTCATGCAAGAAAGTCTGAAATAGTTTCCTAAAATTGAGGTGTATCACATCTGTGGACTCTTTATCTCTTCCCTAGTTCACTTGCCCAAAACAAAAATAGACTAACATATTTTTGGCAAATACAGAAGTTTATTATATTCTGAATTAGAGACACTGAAACTACGTACTCTTGAACTGGAGTCTGCCTGTATTCCCCTCACCTGTGAACACTACTGCAGATGTAGCTTCCATAAATTACTACATAGTGTTTTATCCTGCTTCCTTAACGTCATTCTCCATTTTGAGGGGCAGACCTGCACTGCTTGCAGTGTGGTGGAGAAAGTCAAGGAACAGCTCAGATTTTCACATATATTAGTCAAGCTAAAAATTTTTTTGGCAACTTACAATGAAATATGGGGAACAGGGATTACAGACTGGAAACTGTAGCAGAAAGATGGATTGAAATAAAGTACTAGCTGTAAAATAAAAAACATGTCCTATTAAACAATCCATAGTGGAATTACTTTTGTGACCTAAGAATAAGAGATACATTATGTTTTCTCCTTACTGTTTTGTAGGTACTCAACCTCTTTTTGGCCTTGCTGCTGAGCTCATTTAGTTCAGACAACCTTGCTGCTACAGATGATGATAATGAAATGAACAATCTACAGATTGCTGTGGCAAGGATACAGAAAGGCATAGATTATGTGAAGAGAAAAGTGCGTGAATTCATCCAAAAAGCCTTTGTTAGAAAGCAGAAAGTTTTAGATGAAATCAAGCCTCTTGAAGACCTAAACAACAAGAAAGACAGCTGTATTTCCAACCACACAATAGTAGAAATAGGTAAAAACCTTGCCTATCTTAAAGAAGGGAATGGAACTACCAGTGGCATAGGCAGCAGCGTGGAAAAATATGTTGTTGATGAAAGTGATTACATGTCATTCATAAACAACCCAAGTCTCACTGTGACAGTGCCCATTGCTGTCGGGGAATCAGATTTTGAAAATTTAAATACAGAGGAGTTCAGCAGCGAGTCAGACCTGGAAGAAAGCAAAGAGGTAAGACTATTTCTGCATCTAAAATATGCTGATTCTTTTCTTTATTTCCTAAGCTTAGTATTGTTGAATTCAAATCTCTATTGAATTCCTGTATAACAACGTATACAAGCTTGTAATGATATTTAGGGTAAATCGATGTAAGATTGTGAAAACTGAATGAGATGGTAGTACAGTATTGCATTTACTGTGATAATGAAGATGCATGAGATAATTTTTTAGAAAATCCATACTTTTTTTTTCCCTATTTTATTTGGTTAAATCATTAAGAAGAAAAGGAACCAATTTAATAGCCCTGGATACCAGAAGTCTTACAAAATGTGTGTGGGTTGTGCAAGTTTCTGCATGCTTACTTCATCAGTGCAGTTTATTTACTCTTTTGTCTGCTTTCTGGAGTGCCTTCTGTCAAATTAATAGTTCATTCTGATGTTTTTAACCTTTTTGATCTAGTCAAAATGCATCTAGATACATCATAAGTACATTTGAATACTGGACCAGCATCACTAAATGATTTCGTATAAATCACTAATAATCCATTTGATAGTAGCAGAACCACTGAAGAAGTGAAGTAATGGCTTTATGGTAAAAAAGTTATGAAGCTTTATTTCTCAGTGTTAGATCCTTTCATATGGTGATCCATTGTAATTTTCAAAGCTTTAAGATACTTGAATCTGCTACCTATTGTGACAGTAACAGAATGTACCTCTTTCTGGCTCAATGTGGTGCCAAATGGGCAAATCCAAGCTAGCACTCAGTGAGTTACAGTGGATGGATGCCGAAGCCATTATTATCATCTTAACCCAATGCTCTGTCCTGCACAATTGTACATGGTGGAGGCATATCCCCTCAAGTGCAGTAAATCTATGGTCTGCTTAGTACCAATGTGAGTTCGTTCAGCAATAGGATGGGCATTTTTAAGCACTATTACATGCTCCAGTGTAGACATAAACTAACATAAAGGCTTTTGTAAGTGATTTCCTCATGCTTGAGGTATAAGTATGGATAAGATTCTAGCAATTCTCACCTTGAAATCCTTTTTTTTTGTACAGACTGCAATACTCAGTCATATTTTCTTGTTCCTTTAATGTCTTTCATGTCTTTATTATTCTTTTAAAAATATTTATTTTTGAGAATGTTTGTGTTAGTATTTATCTTACTCTTCAAAACCATGATTTGAGTGTAAACCAAAGCAGAAGTTACTGTAGTTTAACTTTTAATTGTTGTATGTAATGAAGAAGGTGATTATATGAAAGTTTATTGGTCTAAATGTAGCATTTTTGTTGATTCTATTCTATTTTTGTATACAAGATAAGAAAAGAATCTTCTTCAGGCAATTTTATACCACATAGGGCTACTGCACTGTCCTGTCTTTCCATTGATCTGCTGTTGTTCTATTGTCCCATTGTTCAGTTTCAGAACTTACTGCTGCCAAAGGAGCAGCAAATTCTACTGCTAATCTCAGCAAATTCCACCTATCAATGCGATCATCCATAATGGTTGCATACGGCAGGAATGGCACAGGTTATTTTTCTTTGTGTAGATCACATAGTTTCTTGGTATGAGTATGGTCCTTCTGGGTTTCTTCTTTTTTCCTGCAAACCATGTTCAAATCCATCATTTTCAGCCTTCCCCCTATTTAGCAACTACTGATAGCCAGAGGATGTACTGAAAGTTGGGCAATGAGGTATCTTAAATTGGAGAATAAAGTATCTCAAGCTGGAGAAAAAGGTGTCTTGACTTAAAGTTCAGTACTAGGAAACAGAATACTTCATATTCCTTCATCACAAAATATTTATTGCTATCTTGCTGGAGTAATACCTATCTGTCATTCCATATTTGCCTCTAAATTTAGTATAGTACTTTCTGTTTCAAGGGTGCTGTAAACCTAAACCTATAATTTTTCATAAAACATTCCAAATGGCTCAATTGGAAAGTGTGAAGAAAATACTGTTAGTTTATTCTGCAGATATTGTAACTGGTAATGATGCTTCAGATTATACTACTATATGAATGTCACTAAAAGAAAATCTTCTAATGCAGATACAATCTTGGATGTTGGACGTGAAGTCCCAGTATGATGAGAAGGATGCACTCAGGAAAACTCTGTTCACTTCTTCTTTGGTGCTTCCACCTGTATCAGATTAATTTTGATAATTACTGGTTCTGATACCACCACTACTCGTGGTAGCAGTAAACCATGTTTTAAATGGTCCTGTATACTTTTCCTGTAGTTGTTCTTTTTCAAAAGTTATGAAGTTATGTACATATTAACTGAAGTTATATCAAAATAAATGATAGTTCTGATAATTTTTAATTGGCAACTTCTCTGCAAAAAGTAATTTGGAAGTGTAATTGGATCTACTCATTTAAATACTATATATCTAACATTGCTTAGAAAGAAGTAATTAAAAATTTTCATTAGTGATTATTAGATTATATAGCTGCTGAAGTCTGTTTTTATGTGTAATCACAAGACTTATGTACTAGTGCAGGATTCTCCATTTCTTGTGCTGAAGCTACAATTGTGCAGAAAATAATTTGTGATTCACTGAACAGTGGTAGCAAGAAAGAACATGACTTTTGGTAGTGCCTAATGACTTAGGCATCTGTTTTGAGAATGAAATGTTTCCCTGCTACAAAATCCGTTTATAATTTTTAATGCAATTTTTTAATATTTTTATTATATTTATTGTATTATATATTTATTGTATTATTGTTTTAATATAATTAGTCAATAGTCAGTGGCTAAAATGCAGAAATTGCCTTGAAATAGGGCACATGAACCTGAATTCACATATGAATTCCCTGATAGCCAGCATTCTTACTTTTTTGCTTCTTTTTATAGCCTGCACAATCTTTAACTATTTACTACACAAGAGCATTATGTCAGTAGAAGAGATGGAGGATGCACCTTACTCAAACCTATAGGTTGATGGTGAGCAGGACTGAGTATGATCACAGTGACAATGGTGCATCTATTCCTATATCGTGTAACGGGATGGTATAACTTCTGACTATCTTTATTAGCCAAATATTTCTTTTTACCATTGGAAGGGTCCCAATTATGTTATTCTACAAGGTGAAAAAAAAACTGAATTCCTATAGGGAAAACTCTTAAGTGGATTATACCACGTTTGAGGCATAAGCTCCAATCGTTAAGCTTCCACCATAAAAGAAAGGCTTCCTCCTCCAGATACAGTTATTTAAAAGAAAACAGTGTCCTTATTGCATTTTTGGAGGCACTTAATCTTGTAAATGTGTGTATTAATCATAGTTCAGTAACTGCAAACTGATCAGGTGATAAGACAAAGAAATTGCGTTGTCAGGAATGAGCTAGTGCCAAGCAGTTTTGACTGGTCAAGCCTGAAAGTATTCTTAAGCATATTCAAGACCAAAATTTCTTACTCTTGCAGAATTTGAAGGTGAAAACTTGAAGGGAAATGTGTACAAATTTCAGGCACCCTCAAGAGAGGGTTAAGCAAAGACACTGCAAGCATATTTCTTATTTAAGTGCCTAAATTTCAAATAGATTTTAATCACAAAAGTGCATATCTTAATCCTAGTTCCTACTCTTCACTTACTTGACTGATGTTATCCTCTGTGGTTTTTATATAGAGAAGACTGATGACTTATTATTCATAAGACCAACAGTCTTGTCATGAAAATGATCCAAAGCAAAAGAAAGAACTTTTTAAATTAAAAAAAATTACTGCAAATGGCTTTTTTGTTCAAGGCCTCCTCTTATTTGTCATGCCATAAAGTGCCTTGCATTTCTGCCCTCTCATGTTTTCTCATTTATATGATTCTGCTGCTACTGAGTGTTGATCTGCCAGTTACTTCATAGCTTATACTACAAATTGAAAGAACTGAAGTCAGAAACTACCACCAAACCGTGTTCAATTAGCAGTATTCCAAATGAAAGGCAGCTTAGGCATCCATGTACTGTGAGAACATTCTGCACAAGATAGCCAGATGCTAATGTGTGTGTCTGTGTGCTTTTGCTTTTCTCTTTGTATACACATGCATACACCTATTCACTGTGGTATAGGGCAATAAGCTGAATTTCTACGAAGTAATTATAACTTATTAGCAAGTTTTAATTAAGTTATTAATATTTAGTGGATAACATACATCTTTTCCTTTATTTTGATGGAAATGTTATCTAGATTATGCCTTTCTAGAAACAATATATACTGGTACATGCTAGTAAGTGTGAATTTATAAGGAATTTTCTAGGAAATTGACCAAAACCTAAAATAGTGTTAATTAGGAAAATATTGCGTCCATAAGAATGGTAGTGGGGAAAAACAACGTAATGAGGGAATTAGAGAATAAATCCTAAATAAAATTTTATCATGGAAGTAAGGCCACTAACATATCTTGGGCCACTGTGCTGAGTCTGTTGTCCTGTATGTAAAGGTCCGTGGACCTGAGCTGCATTAGTGCTATCCAGTATAGAAACTATAAAAATAATTTTTCCTTTTTAGGTCCTTAAGTACTGCAGGGATGGTTTATATAGAAAATTTTGTAGTGCATGTGTAGCTGTGTAATAATCAGTTACAATAATAATAATAGCTGTGTAATAACTAATTTATGCTAAGTGTAACTTCTAGGCTAGTAATTACACACAGATATATCAAGTTAGAAGACATTTTTAAATGCCTTGAAACATATGCGATCTCCTAATGCTGTTGCAGACACCTGAATAATGTGTATTTTACTTTAATCAGTATTCAGTGCAAAAAAAACAGAGGTGCTGTGTTGTGAACTTCATTTCCTGCCATTCTTACTTCTCACAGGAGTAGAACCAAGCTGGATCAGTCAAGCGGGCAGCTCTGGTGCCTTTTAGCGAGGCAGAGCATCGTGTCACCAGTTTTACCCAGGTTACCTAAACAAGTTATACATCTATGCGTATATACTATATAATCACTTTTTTAATGGATATTGACTGGCCTGCATGCTCTTCAGCTATGATCTTGTCCCATTCATTGCAATAAAGTACAAACATGCACAGCTGCTCTCTGCTGAGTCACGAGACTCCCATCACAGCATGGTCAGGCGAGATCGGCAGCCCCAGTATTTCTGTGGTTCAGATGCTATACTTTCCATGGTACTTTAATAATTTTTTGCAGTGCATGCTATGTACCTTTCCCAGTCTTTATGGTAAAGTTTCAGGATTCTCTTTTTGAAGTGTTTTCCTTCATTTTGAAGGAAGACAGAATATGTAACACATAAACTATGTTTCTCATCAGAAGCTTATGTAAGTCCATCTGTAAATTGTGCTGATAATGAAAAGCTGCTAGCTGTTTTGGAATACGTTCCTACTATTGTATTTTAGCTTACAATGGAGGTAACTTGCAAACTCATGGTAGTCACTTCTTTATTTTTCATATTTCTTTTTAGAAGTGCTTTTCTTCAGTACCTATATAAGCATTTAGTTATTTTGGAGATTAATATGCAGAACATGAAGCACCATTAAGCATGAAATTCATTTAATTTCCAATCTAAGCATGTGACCATCATTTAGTTAAAACAAGTTCATACAAAATTGGTATTTGGCTGGTTGAACATTTGGAGATCAGTTCTGCTCTTACTTACACCCACACTTAACAAGCGTAGAGGTGCAAAGAGAAAACTGATAGCAAGATCTGGCCCAATTCAGTCTTACCATAGCCTTTCAACTTATGCTTAAAAATTGTCTTACCTCTCCAAACATCTAAAATTGTCTGCCCTGACAAATTTATTCTCATCAGTAATAAATAAAGTTCCACAGTCAAGTGAGTAAGTTACTGATGTTGGTCCAAAAGGTTCTGAGCTTTATTAATTACATCTCACCTATTAAACGTTATCATAATATTAGCAACACCATAGTTCTGCAATGCTGCTTCCAGTTTGGTAAATCAGTGGAATTAAAATATTATTATTGCATAGCTTTTTGTCTTGCATTTTATAAGGAATTATTTGTCTTCTAAGTCATATTTTTATTTAAAAATACTAATTTTTCAGAATCCTTTGATACTCTGAAGAATTTAGGTTTGGAATTGTTTGTGAATTGGTCACATTGTACTGGCATATTGTGATTCACAGTGGATGATATTGTTAATGTTAGACTTAATTGGAGTTAGCTTAATTGATCCTTACAAAAAGCAGTCCCTTGCTCTGTCAGAAATATCCTTTCACTATTGCTTGTATGAATCAAAGGGCCTTTTTAAGTAGCTTCCATTGGGAGTGCTTTTGCAAATATTTCCACTGCTATTTATGACACTTTTGCTATCATCCAACATTCTTGCAAATATTTTTATTTATGAAATGCTCATAACTAAGTAGATCAAAGGAATTATAAATAGCAACAAAGTACAGAATGTACTATAATTTAGTGAACCTGTTTTTCTGCAGTATTTGCAAACAATAATCATCACAGAATTGTTTTGCTTTGATTTTAAATGTTCTGTTTTTTTGAACTGATAGAGTTATTATGCCTGACTGTATAAACACTAGAAAGAGTGTTATCCAGATTCCACTAATTATACCAGTGGAACTATGATGATATTTACCACTTGGTCAATTTTATAGGTAATATAGTTGTACTGAAAAAAGACTGGATAAGCTTGTCTATAGTATTGCCATTTATATTATGGAACATCTCATTTTCATACTGACATACACACAGCGCTGAGAAAATAAAACCAATATCGTTTCCATTATTTAACATTTTCACAGGCATTTGGGAGGAAAGCAAAACCAAAATGGTGGTTTCTGTTGGCATCATCTTCCTGCTTATGACTGTTCTGTTCTTTGCTCCTTCAGTCCTTAAATTACGATTTCAACAGCTATTAGTGGCATCCTGGGCAATCATGAAATTTCAGGCTTTGTCAAAAATCTTAACCTAAGAGCTGTTCAGCTACTCTCAGATAATCATCTAAGAAAGAAAGAAAGAAATGTTAGAAGCTCCAAGTGTCCTGCCTGTAAGTGAAGCAGAATTGTATGAATCTATGAGATGTTGCCGTGGTTCAGAAAGTAATTACGTCAAGAACTTCCTGACCTAATCTTGGCTGTTGCTTTTGCAGTGCTGCTCTGATAGGCAAACTGCTTTCCACTTTCAGTTTCTATCTTGAACCTAAACCAAAATATGTATCTCATACTATACTGGATTGCTGACTAAAGCATGACAGGCAAGGCTGTTGGTAGATGTGACAGAATAGGTATCTCTTTACGTTAATCAGTATACTGCTGCTTTAGAACCATGTAAGTACCTTTGTCCCCTTACTGTTTTCTGTGAAAAGGAGATGGAGTATGTACAGTCTGAGGTTTTGCAAAGTAGATTTCTCTGAAAATAATTTCCTTAGCATACTTTTCAGAAGGAATCTATCATCCTAACTTTCAGAGTGTCTAACACTTGTCCCTCTAAGTATCTTTTAATCTGGGTCACTCAATATTTTTGAAACCTAAAACTATGGTATAAAAAAGTCTTTAAAAGGACTTACTACTATATCAAAGAGAATTTTTTGGCCTGATGATTCTCTTGTTTCTGCAGGCTTATTTTTTAAAAGGCTATATACATGTTAAGCAATGTATACATGCATACATGTATAGAAATGCCTAAATCAAGTTTTTGTAATGTTGGTGAGCAGAGAAG
Organism: Pezoporus occidentalis; assembly: GCF_034315485.1. Lineage (NCBI taxonomy): Eukaryota > Metazoa > Chordata > Aves > Psittaciformes > Psittacidae > Pezoporus > Pezoporus occidentalis. Next base: position 394,734 of record NW_026915527.1, read on the forward strand.
AATTTAAGTAACTTTGAGATATGCTAAGGTAAAGAACTGCAACATACACTATATACCTAACATATCAGAGTCTGCAATTAAGGGTAGTCTAGCTATCCAGCTGTATTCTATATGTACAAACACTGGAAAGATGTATTAAGTGGTAGAAAAAGTTTTCCTATATATTAATGCGTATGAAAAAAACATAGCAATAACATGGTCCATTCCCATGTGATGTTGTGTTGAATACTTAGAAATCAGTACAACATCCCTGTGTCTGCTGCTTTATACCGGAGCAGAAGTTTGATGTGGAAATAGTGACTGTTAGTGAAAAGTTTTACTAGCATACTGAATTTAACTGATTTTCTAAAATCTTAAGGTTTTGTATCATAAAACCTTCCTGTTTCTAATGCATACAAAATTTTATAAATATTGTATAGAATGCCATACATTAAATTCAATGTTAAAAATAACAAACAAAAAATAGTAACTATTTATGTTGAAATTCTTAATTTTTCTTCCACAAATGATACTGAATTATTACAGATTGAGTTTATTGAATGATTTTTATAAAATGCATCTTCATGTACTGATCAGGTTGGGCCTAAATTCATGTATAGCAGAAGAGTGTGCTAAGGAAATACTCTGTCATGTCAACAGAAGAGTAACTGAATTCTCAGTGGGCTAAGTTATTTAATTGTTGTGTTTCAAGTATCAGTTGCTGTTGATTCGTTTTAGGATTTGTCTGTTTAGCTTAACTCCTGTGATTACTATTACAGCTGTTTAAAAGAAGTATACCAGATTTTCAGTGAGAAGAGTATTGTAAGCTACAACTCACCATACATACTGCCCCTCAGAAATAAAGATGGCTTTCTGATGTTCCTATAATTGACAGTTCTACTGATAATTTTCTACTTTTTCTACCTGATCTTATTGATCTCTTCTTATAGTGGGTGGCTCTAATCTTCCATCTTGAGCTGTTAGTCTTATGCCATTGCAATAATAGGAATTCACTACCCTTTCTTAACTTTTGCCGTTTAAACTAACTGAGTAATATCTGAGCTACTGAAATCTTCATGTTCCTATAAAATAATGGGCAGTATAGGTCGTTCAAAATTGTGGTTTAACCAGTTTATAATTTTTGTTTGCTCTGCTACTATACAGCATTCTGCTAAAAATGCTGTCCAGATTGGAATGATGCAAGCGACATTTTAGGAAAACTCCACATAATGCAAACAGATAATCACTTCTCAGTTTAAAACATATTTACTGTATTGTATTGGTAAACGCTGATTTTTAACACCATATATAAATTTCTTTGGAATGTACCTTGTGTTTATGGTATTTCTGGCCTCTTCTCAAACTGATGATTGACTTCCACTGATGTTTACATTCTCTGGTACTTGAGAACTACAGTATTTATTCTATTCCAGTTTCTCTATTTTAGAGGCAGTATTCCACAATCACCAAACTGCCATGCATTATCCATAATTTGGATATGTTATAGTGGGGAATTTGTAATAATAATCTGCAGAAAAGTATGCATCCATGTTTTTGTACACTGGAGCTGACCTCATAGATGCTAAAGCTTATGCACAAACATAAGACATGAATATGTAAAATGGGATTTTCAAAGAAACGAAGTGAGTGTGTAGTTATCACTGAAATTGCATGCATAATACACTATACAATAAATGTTTCAATTTGTTTGTTCTTCCTCTAAAATGTGGGCTGTAGTGTACCATAATACACAAAAATAAAAGTTAAGCCAATGTCAAAATGACAACACAGTATATTATCAGTGTGATTCAATAAAATCAGAGTTGAGAAGAAAGGAATTAATCTTTTTTGTTTGAAGAACATACTTAATATTGTCTGCAATGTAAAATTCCATTAAATCTTATGGTATTTTCTGTTTTCACATACTAATATTGTTTACATTTCCTTTACAAACAAACAAACAAACATGTATTCAATTTGGAGCTTCTCAAACATGTTTTAAAAGAATAATGCCTCTAACTGAAGTTTTAAGTGTCAGCAAAGATATATCTTTAATTTTATCATTGACTCTCTCTCTGTGTAATATTACTTCCTTACAGACTATATTCTAAATCTGCTTACATCATTCCCTTTATAAAACTAGCTACTTATCAATGCAACCATTTTACTGATGTTATACTCCACATAGTGATAACATTAGAAGAGTCATAAAATGCTGTGATTAAACTACTTTTACTTATTATAGTACTCATACTTGTCTGTTGCCAATAATGTTACAGTATGAAATAATTATTTTGAAGATTTGATTATTGACATGATTCATAGGTGTAGTACTGTTTTATGACAGTACTGTTTTAAAAGCACTGATTTTTAATTTAGTCTTCAAAAATAATTTTTTCTTAAAAAAAAAAAAGGGCTTTTATAGGGAATTGGACATGTATGTTTACTGTACCAAAGTAATAAGTAGTTTCAAAATGCACAATAAATTCAGAAAATGCATTGGCAAGTGAGAATGCAAAATGTCGGCTACTGCTCTTAAAGCTGCTCTTTTGGAAATAAATAGAATTAAACTATCCTATGCAAATCATAATATGTGTTTTCATGTCAATGATAATGAAAAGCTTATATTTGAATTTTTTAGATTTTACAGACTTGCTAGCATAACATTTACTTGAGACATGAAAATACATCTGTGCAGCTTGCTGTTGGTTTGGTCATGACGTTGGAAAATTATTTGTGTTAACACATGCTATCTGAAGTGTAATCTAAAATGCAGCCACATGATTGGAATAATTAAACAGTACCAAGTGTGGGAGGCACCCATTCCTAAGTTCTGAAATTTCATTTCAGAATTCATATGTGTGGCTCAAAATAGTAGTCTAATGTTAGCAATTCCTTGTATGAAAATATCAACATATTTTCAATAGGGAAAATGCACATTATGTAGTTTCTAATCTTGTGACCTTACCTGTAGTAGAGCAATTTGGCATTATGGAATATAGATCAGAAATTATTTTAATGTCAAAGTGTGGAATAAATGCAAAATATATTGGTATGCATTTCAAATATGAACTTCTATTCAAAATAGATAAAATTGAAAAAGAAAAAAAAATATGGGGTTTCATTCACAGAAATTAAATGCATCCAGTTCATCAGAAGGCAGCACAGTTGATATTGGACTACCTCCAGAAGGGGAACAGCCAGAAGCAGAACCTGAAGAAGTTCTGGAGCCAGAGGCTTGTTTTACAGAAGGTAGGCAAAGCAAAATGTATGCAAGGTGGTTACTCTTAACTGTTGTTTTGGTCTGGATTCCATTTTTGTTAAAAATCAAGGAGAAGCTTTATTTTGGAAGGTATTATAAGAGTTGTAAAACTTTAAATATTGAAACAAAAATCCTCAAATAGGAGATACTTATTTACAAGCATCTATTGCAGTAGCACTGAAATAAAACAAATTAATTTGGTTCATTGTGATTCCTAATAAATACTTACCTTATTCTGACAAAATGTATTGTTGCACTTAGGCTGTGTGCGGAGATTCAAATGCTGTCAAGTCAGTGTAGAAGATGGGAAAGGGAAAATCTGGTGGAATCTTAGGAAAACCTGCTATAAGATTGTTGAACACAACTGGTTTGAGACCTTCATTGTCTTCATGATTCTTCTCAGCAGCGGTGCTCTGGTAAATTCTGTGTAGAACTGTTGTGTCAATTTTAAGCAGCAAGCATTTAGAATTCCAGATAATTATGCGACTGCATGTAATATATCAGAATTTAATATCCAGTTCATAAATGTCCTAATGTCAACATTTATCAACAAGTGTTTGGCATGTTTTGTACGATACTCAGGAGTTTGCTCACAGGCTAAGAAAATTTTTTTTGCAAGTTAGTGTTAATGGAAATAAGACATCAGTTATATCAGACTGGTATTCACATATATTCATATTGATGATTTTTTTTTTTTTTTTTGTCTTATACACTTTTAAAGTAAAGCATAGCTGAGCTAGGAACTGATCAACAGTAACATAAATTATCAAACTGAGATGTAAGGTGCCAATGGGATACTATCAGGCATTTACCAGTTCCTCATAGCAGCAGTAAAATATAGTTTACTTGCTACACTTGGGACAACGCATGGTGATTTACTGACAGTGTAAACAGTTGTGGTTTTTTTTAAAGAGAATTATTAATCTCTGTTCAGGATTGCTTTATGGGTTAGTGTGTACAGTTTGGTTTCAATTATTAGTTCCTCAAAAAATTCTGTATCACAGAGTAATTTTTAAATCCCTTATGTATTTTTGATATAAAGTTGTAGCTATCACAAATAAATCCGTATGTGAATAAGACACTGCTATCCATTAAACTGAGATTTGGAGGTATTACAGAAGGTTTTTGGATCACTGTTCAGCTACACTGAAAGCTGGATACTGTGTTTGGACCCAGCTTCATGAAAAGACTACAGTAAGGAGTGAAGGCAAAAACTGTGCTTAAGGGAAGGATGTATGTCTTATCATCCCATATATCTTTCCAATTAATTTTTTTTCTTGGCTACTATATGCCACATTGCAAATTGTGAAGACATTTAATTATATCTTCAAAAATCTTTTTTCACAGGCATTTGAAGATATATACATAGAGCAACGTAAAACTATCAAGACCATGCTGGAATATGCTGACAAAGTTTTTACTTATATCTTCATTCTGGAAATGCTTTTAAAATGGGTGGCTTATGGCTTTCAAACCTATTTCACTAATGCATGGTGCTGGCTGGACTTCCTGATTGTTGATGTATGTATTCTTTTTCATGTTCTCTAAGGTGATAAAAATCAGAATATTAGGGTTTCACAATAAGCCTTCTGTCCTATTCAGTGGAAACTATTTTAAAACTATTGCTGTGGTATGGTTTATAACACTGTTCAGAAAAGTAAAACTATATAGAAGTGCATATTACTCTAGAGAGGTTGTTTTAATATTCTCTAGTTTTATGAAGTGGTAATGCTTATTGAAATAATTTATTGAAATAATGCTTTTTTTTCATGGTATAGAAAGGATGCTGTTTATCCTCTTCATTTTTTGCTGTATAGGGAATTTACATATTTCAAAGTAATTTCTTTAGAGCTTTCTAACGTTCTAATGAATTACTGTAAGTGATACTCTGTAATATCAAAGGAAAACACTGCTAGGAACTCTCACATCCAGTATACTATTCAGTACTATTAAAACTTTTCACTGCATCACATGGGTGACCTTAAAGAGACATTTGGAGAACTGTGGATGAGCTCCCTTAGAATGGGCTTTCAGATGATTTTCAAAAGGCTGCACCACCAATGGGCAAGTGCATATTGTCTATAGCAGATCTAGTGCAGAGTGTCCTGTAATTTCAGGTCTACATGCTGACAAATACATGCACAGTACTGGATAGCATAAATGAAGTCTACAGATCTTTAACAATACAGCAGACATTCATTTCCCTTCCATCCCCAATAGCCTGACTACATTTGTCTGTGCTAATAGGGCACCTCTCAGTTCCACATACGTAATTCCCATAGAATGCAAGGTAAGAATATGTCTTGAATCACTTGTCATCTCATTCCAAAAGCAGCAGAAGTCTATAGAAACCTCTGTGTGTCTCCCTAAAACCACAATGATATGATAGGCCATGAAGTCTTTACTATACAGAGGTTGGAAAACATTGTAACTTTTTAATCCATACCAACATTGCAGATGCTATGATAAAACATGACTATATGCACACATAGTATTCTGTGGTTGAGTCTGTACCCTTGTAAAAGATTTAATTTTCAGGCTCAATCATCCCATGTTTAAATTACCACGACCAGCAGAACATAAGAGACACTCTGGACAATAGATAACACTGTCATTATTTTATCTACCTGTTTATTTTATCTATCAAAAAATATTTAATTCTTATTCGGTAATCTGTGGTTTAGTTACTTCTGTGAACTTTATAAATAATTTTATTAGATTTTCATAGCACCCTCACTCACGCTGGTGCAATTTTTTTCATGGAAAAAATTTTATCTTTGAAGCATTTTGAATTTCTGGATTTTGAATGCCCCATCCCTGGCAGCATTCAAGTCCTGGCTGAGTGGGACTTTGAGCAACCTGGTCTAGTGGAAGGTGTCCCTGCCCATGGCAGGGGGGCGGAACTGCATGATCTTTACGGTCCCTTCCAACCCAAACCAATCTATGATTTTTGATTTTTTATTTTTTTTATCTTTAGCCAGAGGATTGAGGTAACGAAGTGCAAAGTCTAATATGGAAATGAGAGAATTAAGAGGAAGGGTGGAAGGGAAGGGCATTAAGCAGAGAGAAATAGACAATGGCTTGGTTTGGCTTTGATTTTGTTGTGTGTTTTTTTCTAGGGTGACTCCTTCCCAATGGTTTATTATAAATACATTTCTAAGAATTATTGATGAAAGATAATTGTATTATTTATTTTACAGCTATTCTAGTTTACTTATTCATCTGCCTGCAGACCAGACCAGCGTTATGCAAGCCAGGATTAATGAAGTGGTTAAAGGAGTCACAGGGAATTTAATGAAATGTGGATATGCCTAACAATGAAGCCTCTACTGTTGTCTAACAAACAGTTGATTATCAGTGTTGCTTATCCGGTCAAATATAAACAGATCTGGTAGCTATGGCTGTTGAATAAGATTTTCTGGACACCAGAAAGTTACATTTGACCAAAGGCCAGGTCTGGATATGGTTTTTGAGAGCTTTTACAGGCTCATCAAGTTCCGAAGATACTATGGGAAATTCTGAACTAAATTGACCATTCTAATTCACCCAGCTTTTGGGAGTTTTCTTGGGACTTCATTTTTCTTTCAATACCACCAAGTGTTGACTGGTTTATATGAATTTAGAAGGCCTACTTTTATACCATTCTACCAACATGATTTCATCAACAGGTACTTAGAATATACTTTTATTCTACTTTGTCTGACTTGAAAGTCCTTTCTGCATTATAGAGGGATTCCTGGAGAAAGAGGTCCAGCCTTGAATCTTCTTGAGAAGTTCAGGGCACACATCATTCCCGCCATATGTTTGAAAGGATATATAAGCTAAATGAGCAATATTGCCTTTCTGTTTTTGTGTAGGTCTCTTTGGTTAGCTTAACAGCTAATGCCTTGGGCTACTCAGAACTTGGTGCGATTAAATCCCTTAGGACACTAAGAGCTTTGAGACCTCTAAGAGCCTTGTCACGATTTGAAGGGATGAGGGTAAGACAAAATGAAAGAATCTGAAACTATGCATGCATAGAAAGAATACATGCATGCAGAATGATCAATGACAAATCCATGCAGAAATGCTACGCTATCATTGTATGTATTTTGCATTTATCACTAACATATAAGCAAAAGGCTTCATCTGCTTATATGAATTCATATGTTACTGCACACATTGTTACACTTATCGAGGCTCCTTGGCCTTTCACCCTATTTCATATTTTCCTGGAGAGCCTGAAGATCAACTGCATGGATCTATGCAATGTTACTACAAAACTGAATTTATTCCATACAAATAAATCCTGATATAGCCAGAGCAGTTTAAAAAAATCAATACTTCCTCATAAAAGTGTGTGTACACATACACACATACATATGCACATGTGTACTCCATACCAGTATAGAATATCATGAGTAGTCTGCCAAATATCTTTTAACCCACTATACTGTAAATGTTAACTGGGAATTTTTGTTACAATTTAAAAGTTTTGTAACAATTTCCGATGTTACTAAGTAAATTGGCAGTGTTAAAATACCCCTCTTTGAGAATAAAGCTATTGCATTCTATTTAAAATTCTTATAGTATATCAAAGATGGAGCTGACTTTATGATTTCTGGCATAAATTGGTGGGTTATTGCTTTCCCTATTGATTTTAAGTTGTTGATTATAGACCACTAATCAGCCTGAAAACATATCTGAAGACTTTTTCTGACAGTTATAGAATAGAATCATAGAATAGTTAGGGTTGGAAAGGACCTTAAGATCATCTAGTTCCAATCCTCCTGCCATGGGCAGTTGGGTACACTGGAGAAGTTACTGTCTCCAGCTGTTTGTTACATTAGTTATAACACCCGAGACTCTGCTGCCCAGCTAGGCTTTCTCAATCTATTCCAGTGCAAAGTCAAATTGATTAGTTTAGATGAATTCCTTAGTGCACTGAATTGGCAAAGACCTTATGTGCTCTGCTATGACATGAAAACTCAAAAATGTTTCTCTTAAGGGCAGTAGTCAACAACTGGAGATGGTATATAACTCTAGCTCCAGACAAAAGAAGTTGTCTGGCTTATACCTTCAGGGTCCATCTGTCTGCCGTGGACATAGGTCTAATCGGCAGATGCACCTGAGCTGAAACCCTATGGCTGTAATTAAAAGGGATCCTTGTGTGAGCTCCCTACTGCAATCACTGATCTTTGGGCACCCCAGGTTATAAACTGATAAGCAAGTTTGTAAGTCAACTACAAATTGGTGAGCTTCTGAAGAAAATGTGGTGCTCTATGCGTGTGTGGGAAGATTTCAACAGGCTTTGATTGAAGGTTATAAATTCAAATAGAAAATAGCACTTCCTTGCTCCAACAAATGTCTGGAACTTTGCTAAAGCAAATTTGAAAATTTGAGATGCTTGTATCAGACATAAGGGCTATCTAAAACATCAGTAGTCTCTTGCTGAAGAACACATTAGCTGTTGGAGTTTTTTAAGCAAATGATTAGCAAAGAAAAAAATCCTAAATACAAAATATTACAAATTTTATATGCACAGTAAATTGCTTAAGTGGCAATCTAATGTGGCAAGCTAAAATCAATCACGTTGTCATAGGGCTTATGGGTAATTGTCAATCCCATAACTTTAATATTGGTGTAAACTTTACCTACTGATTTGACATTATCTGCTGTGTTTCTTTGTAAAATACCCAGATAAGGAGATGTATACCTTCAGCAAAAGATATAATAAGAAGGAGTGGGTGAAGTTAGATAACTTTTATTAACCAGGTAATTGACCATTGAATTTGAAATTTTCCTATAGATATAATGTGTTTGCTTTATTTAAACTAATTAAATTCAGGCTATTGTCTTTAAAGATACAGTAGGTCAAGCTGGTGAAGAAATTAGTGTGAGACAATTTTAAGGTCTGATACATGCAAATTCAAGATGTCTGTTCCCAGCATAGTAATTTAATTGGTGTTTAACATCTGTGAACTGAAAATATGACAATATAGCATGGTGCACATTTTTGCACAGATGCTTAAAATTACTTCCAGAGTGAGCATTATACTTCCTATATAAAAGGAAGAAATTCCATTCCACACATCTAAAATTTTTAATCCACTATACTATTTTCTAGGTTCAGGACTTGTGTCTGCCTGGACTAATACTGAATATAAAACATTGCCCCTGTGGAAGATATGTTTCCCCTGCGTCTTCCCATCACTACTATTGCTAGGGGAATACACTTTACACTTGGGACTTCATGAAAGTAGCCTGAGGGAGCATAATTAATCTGTCTGTGCTCTGTATCAAGCAGTATTACTGCTGTATGGTGCTAGGCACATACTACCCCTTTTTTTTTTTTTTAACCAGTAAACAATGTTTTCAATATCTTTCTAATGCTTTCCCTGCTTTCACTTGCTGTCAGACCTTACCATCTTTTCTCACACCCCTGCTACCAATGGATCAGTGTTTTCAGTGATGCTCAGCAGTCTTGTTTTGAGTGTCTTCAAATGACCCATATTAAATACTAGTCCTGCTATAGCTTTAGGACTCAGACTAAATACGGGGAAAGTAGGTCAGCTGTAAAAACCCAGCAATTAAAGAAAGGAACATGACTGGACCTGTAGCTGTAGCAGAAGGAGGAACAAAATTCTCGGGTGTAATGAGACTGAGAGCTTGAGGACAAATATTTTCACTTCATTAACTATCCCTTTATCTCTCAATAATTATTCCTGATGGATTATATTATTAAATTAAAAAAAACCCTCTACTTATATTTTAAGTAGAAGAACTGAGACACCTTTAAATAAAAATAATGTGAAAATAATAACTAATATGTATTTGGAAAATATTCCCAAACTTGGAAAAAAAAATTATGTTGTCATTAATTATTCCAGTCAAACTTCCCACTGAAACCAGTGAGTTCATGGAATTCCAATTTCAACTAATTCAGCATTATTATGAAACTATTCATTTGTTCAGGTCAAACTACTCCTCATGGCCTTCCACAGTCATGTCATTGACAAAGCTGATAGTAACAGCACTGTTGAAATAATCAGAATAGATGTATCCATTAGCCAGGAAATCCTCTCTGCCTGGCTGATGAGTGAAAAAATGCTAGATTATTTTTGCTTATTGATTTATAATAGGTATTGATAAGGAGATTATTAGTATAAAAACCAATGTATATATATATTTTACTTTCTGCATTATAAATAAACACTTACTAAAACATTTGATTTAAAATATGTGGCAAAGCATGGAAGTTTTGGACTTCATCCACCATTCTGTTCTTTTTATTGAGTCAGAGAGTAATTTACACTGAAAGAGACCCATTTGATCCAGTTCCTAAATTTAGCAATTTTGTTGAGGTCCTATTATCCAAAGTATGTATCACCCCAAAGAGGCATTGTTTTGGCAGGAATGGTGCCCTGAAAGTAAAACAAGTATTTCTCCTTTCCTTCAGCCCAATCTACTATATGGTATATGGTGGTGGTTCATCACCTACTCTTAACATTCAAAGGTTTTATTTTCTATTCTGAAAAATGGCAAGGAATGACTACTTTTTTACAAGTAATTGAATCTATCAAACCTGTTAACTGTAGATACAAATGTAACGCCAAAATATTTTAGAGGCTAAGCTACATATCTGTATTTCAAATAGAAGTAAATACCATAGTGTGCTAAGGGATCTGCTGTAGTACCTACATCATATAAACTAAATGAATTATAAACAATTACATCTACATAACACTTAATGTCCTGCATTTTTAAAACAAAGTCTTCATTAGGTTCTAAGGATCTGATTCAGTTGTTTTGGGAAAATTGACAATGGTGCTCCATAGTTACTAAATTCTATTTTGTTAGACTTAAAATCAGATTTAAAATGGGAGTTAACTAATCTAGAAGTTCATCAATTCCATCATTAATTAAATCATTCTCATTCAGAATGGACCTACTTTCTCCCTAATTTTATTTTCTTTACTATTTTATTTTTATTCTGGCATGCTTTTTATCATTGTTTATCATCATACATGAACTCATTTTCCTGTTTTTCTTTCCTGATTTTCCCAAAAATTCATTTGGGAATTACATCTAGTCTCTTCCTTCTTCAAGTCTTATCTGCCACTTGCCTGAACACTACCAGCAATTCTGTGTTCAGATGAACGTATCTGCTTTTCTGATTTTATATATAACCATTCAAATGAACATGCATATATCCCTCAGGTTTTTTTAAAGGAAATCTTAAAATGACTTTTGAATAAAAACTTGTTCAGTAGTAATAATGATTTTGACTGTTTATCCAGTAAACATGTAATAGAAAAAAATTCATTGTTTTTGTTGCAGTCATTAGAAATATTATGGGTATGGTTTTGCAGACATACATGAAGTAGATATTTTATAAAAAACAGTATATGATGATTTTGTTTGTGAGGTGTTTTGTTTTTTTTTTTTAGTTAATTCTTCCTGTTTGTTCTTTTTCCCATTCTTTAAAGTCACCACTTGCTAATGTTTGTATGGCTGTCCTAATTACATTGACATTTTGTCTTTATACTGCTTTTTGTACTTGATACTCTCAACAATTAAAAAAGTGCAATGCAGCTTTTAGAGTTAAAATAGAGTGTTACATTTAAGTAGGTCTGATGAGGCATTTGTAAGACTGGTGCCAGGGTTCTTATGCTGTCTCTCCTTGTACTGTAGGTGGTTGTGAATGCCCTGTTAGGAGCGATTCCATCCATTATGAATGTGCTTCTTGTTTGCCTTATATTCTGGCTGATCTTCAGTATCATGGGAGTAAATCTGTTTGCTGGAAAATTTTACTACTGTGTTAACACTACAACTGATGAGAGGTTTGATATCAGCCAAATCAACAACTATAGTCAATGTGAGGAGCTCATAAAAAACAATGAAACTGCCCGATGGAAGAATGTGAAGGTTAACTTTGATAATGTAGGCCTTGGTTATCTTTCTCTGCTTCAAGTGGTAAGTCACCACTCTTTAATTTTTATTTCTCTTTCTATATCACTGTTGTTTACTTGTAGCAGTAAAAATTAATTTTCTGTTGTTTCTTGCATTTGGAAATCTTGTCTCTCACTTCTTGGTTTATAATTATATAGTGTGGGATAAATCCATGACTCTACAGAAATAATACAAAGCATAGAGGCTATGCTGACTATGAGAAAAAATATGCAATTCAAAACTTAATTTGCCTGCACTGAATCTATATCAAGTGCATCTACTTTCCTCATACACAGGAAAATAACTTTTCTATCAAATATTATTCATAATTGATAAAAGCTCTTAATAAATGCTGTGTTGTCTATAGTCAGATATTAGAATTTGCTTCCAATTCTTGTATATGACTAAAACATACAATGGAAGGGGAGAGTTTCTGACAAGCCATTTTCCAGGAAAAGCATGAGGTAAACACCAGTGTTCTGTTTATAGGCTACATTTAAAGGATGGATGGATATCATGTACGCAGCTGTGGATTCTCGTAATGTAAGTATAGTCCCTTGAGTCCATTTGTTTTGACTGTGCAAGCTCCAAGATTTAAGAATATAATTATAACATCTTTCAGAAGTAACAGTGAAGATGAGAAAACAAGGAGTTATTATAGTTTTGTAGTTAAAGAAAATGGAAACCACAGGAAAAATACAGGAGACAAAGAAAGCAGAGGAGCATTCCTAAAGGATTCCATGTTCTCTATTGTGCTGTTGGACCAAATTCCTCATTTCCACAGTAGACTTATCTATTGCCGTGAAATGTCTTTTCCTCCTTTCATTATGTGCATTGAGGCATTATTTACATTTGGAAACAGGCACTGATACCCAGCTTAGAGATGATTTTTTATAAAGTTGATCTTTATAAAGTTGAGACTTTCAGTGTGCTCAGCAAGCTCCAACTCCTTTCTTCAGGGCAGAGTTCCTGTTCTTAACTAGGCCTGCCTGTGCACTTTCTTACCCTTTTGCCTTCTTCTTGCTCTCTTGGTGCAAGTTGTCATCTAATTCTGAGTGAACAACTGAATAAATTATACTGGCAAAGCCCCAGGTTTTCTCATAAGCTACCCTCACAGTGGGAGGCCTGTTGTGGTAATAGCAAATATGTATAGTTGTACCAAGAAAATATACGTACTCTAAACATGGCTTGGATGCCTCTCTTCCATAATCCAGGACAGTTTCCTAATTACCTGTACTAGTGAAAGTTCCACAAGCTCACATCAGGGGCCTCCCATGAGATACATAGAAATTTTACAGCTTTATAGGCTGGTGTTTTGTGTTGCCTGTAGACTTAGACTAATTTAAGCCTTCGGTGTTTATTCTATGCTCATATCAGCCAGTTACATTTTTTGAAATGAATTATCAAGTTTGATAGCCAAGTTCTTTGTCAAGAACGTAACATCATAGATTGAAGATCAGTGGGATAGATACGTGGGAACTTGACCATAAGAGGCAAAGATCAGAGTGGCAAAGCCCTAAATTCTACCCAGATATTGATTCTGTGCTCACAGTTAAACTAATGCTTAGTTTTTGTGCCTTTTTTGCAGGTTTTGGATCAGCCTAAGTATGAAGATAACCTGTACATGTATCTTTACTTTGTCATCTTTATCATATTTGGATCATTCTTTACCTTGAACCTTTTCATTGGTGTCATCATAGACAATTTCAACCAGCAGAAAAAGAAGATAAGTACTTCCCTGTTATTTTGAAAAGAAAGATAAAAAATTGCTTATTTTTAGTCCACACACAACAATTTCATTCATTTTTAAAAAATTTATGATAAATTAATATGCGCTCTGCATATTGAATATGTTAAATTATTAAAGCTTATGATTTGGCTTGATGTGGATTTAATGGACAAGTGACAACATATGTCTGTCCATGGTTAGTGAAAAACTCAATGTCATTTTTGTAAAGGTGTGGATTTGTGGCTGGAGTCATAAAAAGACTAACCACTTGTCATGGTTTAAGCCCAGCCGGTAACTCAGAACCACACAGCCACTCACTCATTCCTCCCCTTCTTCCCTCTCTGTTCCCAGAGGGATGGGGAGGAGAATCGAAAGAATGTAAATCCCACGGGCTGAGATAAGAACAGTCCAGTAACTAAGGTATAACACAAAACCACTACTGCTACCACCAATAATAATAATGATAAGGGAAATAAGGGAAGAGAATACAACCGCCCACCACCCGCCGACTGATACCCAGCCCAACTTGAGCAACAATCTTGGGCCTTCCAGGTAACTCCCCCCAGTTTATACACTGGGCATGACATGCTGTGGTATGGAATACCTCTTTGGCTAGTTTGGGTCAGGTGTCCGTCTCTGCTTCCTCACGGCTTCGTTTGCCCTCCTCACTAGCAGAGCATAAGACTGAAAAAGTCCTTGATCGAAGTAAACATTACCTAGCAACAACTAAAAACATCAGTGCGTTAGCAGCACTGTTCTCAGACTAAAAGTCGAAACCATAGCACTGCACCAGCTACTAAGAGGAGAAAAATGACTGCTACAGCTGAACCCCGGGCACCATTGAAATAGCTAAATGTAGCTATAAAGACTCTTAGTTATACTACCCTCATGTGTCAGAGCTCAGCAGTGTAGATTTTTGAACACTAGCAATAAACTTTTTATTACCTTTATTTGTACTAGTCTTTGTGTTTTGTCAACACTGCCTCAGAATGTATCAGTGTTTCAGCTGCAGAATTTAGCTAAAGTACCTGGCTACACAAAGTCTTACTGGAATGGTGGAAATGTAGTTGGATCCATGTGCTGAAATTGGTTGAGATGGACAGAAATTATTCTTTTTCTATTGTTCCACATATTAGTTCCAGGATCTCCTTCTTCAAGTCCTGTCCCAGCGGACGGAGAAGAGGTTGTAAAATATAACTGTCTAGATACTTTGTAATTCTCCTTTGCTATCATAGATGTCAGTTCTGAAATTTTGCCAAAATTTACTCTAGAGGAAAAACAAGAGAAGGGGATTACAATATCTTATTAATTTGTGCCTCTTTAATAACTGATGAAGCTTAGTAGAACAGAAAAAGCATACTCTCCTTCCTCTGTACCTCCCTGTCCCCAAAGGAAAGCAAAGGTTTGCCACAAACAATGCAACTTCAAAAGCCTCCCAGAAAAATACTGCAAACATTAAAAGTGGAATATGTAAAGCAATTCTTCTGTTGTGAAAGTATTAATAATCATAATAACAGGGGATTTTTATGTCTGTCCAAGCTTTTTCCACAGATGAAAATGTGAACAAGAGTGATTATTACTATTCAGTATCGTTTATAAGTAATCAATAGAAATACGTGATTGTAACCAGGTTTTGTCTCTTTGGTTTACTTTGGAGGTCAAGACATTTTTATGACAGAAGAACAGAAGAAATACTACAATGCAATGAAAAAACTGGGTTCAAAGAAACCCCAAAAGCCAATACCTCGACCAGCAGTAAGGATAAAAATCATTTCTGCTATTTTTACATTTATTTAAAATTGGGATTGTTTCAGTTATGCCTTAGGCTGAATTGAGTAAACTAAAAAGTCATATAAGAAAATCCTTATTCATATGAAATCAGATTTTTTTTTTCTCTCTTTGTCTGAATATGGTGGACTCTTCCCTTTTCTCCCTTATTCTTTCTCTGCTGATGGCAATGGCATTTTATCTGGCATTTTTTCAAAACCCTGATTTGATTAGAACAATTAAATGTGGCAGTGTACTTATCAAAATATGTGAAAACCTTAGGGTACAGGCTTTTTCAATCATCAAGGAAGACTCTGAAACTGCTCTATGGGGGCAGGTTATTTTATTGTTGCCTCAAAAATAAACCCTTTTGCCCTTCACACTCCTGTTGCACAATCCGTATAATGGTTTGCTCTCCTCAGCAGGCCTAACCTAGCACTACAGAGCAGGGTTTGGCTGGAGCAGAGTGTTTGCAGCTCTTGAGTTCTACTTTGGATTGTGGAACCTGCCCAGTGGCCAGTCCATCCATCAGTAAATTCCCTATAGCTGAAACATGGAAGATAATTGTTTTGAAGGTCATTTTGGTGGCATGAAGAGTACTGAATTCAGGGCTTGAAAACTTTGTGAGTTTTCTGGCAAATGAAGTGTTACTAACTCTCAGCCTGCTTACACTCACCCACCTTAGGTTTTTTTGGCCAAGCTAAGCATTCAGTTAACAGTCTGTGTCACAAAATGATACAGTGCACTGGTTCTGGGTGGCAAAGTCTCCCTTGCAGCTTCAAAAAAATGCACCATGCATGTTTTGAAATCATCCCTTTAATACTTATAAACACAGTACTTGTATTTCTGTTTAATTGTGTTTACATGTACGAGCTAGAAAATTCATACAAATGGAGGACTTCATGGGAGACAGGCAATCCCCTTCATACTAGATTTGGATAATTTGTAGCAATTCCAAAGAAAAGAAATTTTACCCCATGTGTATTGTAATGAATCTTGTTTTTTTCCCTCCCCAGAACAAATTCCAAGGCATGGTCTTTGATTTTGTGACGAAACAAGCATTTGATATCAGTATCATGATACTTATCTGCCTTAACATGGTTACAATGATGGTAGAAACAGATGATCAGAGTGAAGACATGGAAAACATTTTATATTGGATTAACCTGGTGTTTATTGTACTTTTCACTGGAGAATTTGTCCTGAAATTGATTTCACTTCGCCATTATTACTTTACTGTAGGCTGGAATATTTTTGATTTTGTGGTTGTCATTCTCTCCATAGTAGGTAAGAATAATTCATTTTTATGAAATGGCTAATTCTACAGAAACTGGCACTTTTTGGCATGTAAAGTCTATTTATATTTTGGTTCAATATTGTCACTAGAAAGTCTGACCACAATTTTTGTTTCTTCTGATTTCATATTATCCATTAGATAACTGAACAACGTGGTAAGACATTTTTTAGCAATAGGTTTCATAACTCTCATTTTTCCATTAGTTTAAATCCGATACTTACTCTGAATGCAGTAGAAATTCCTCAGCATACAAACAAACCCGTACATGAAAGGCAATTTTGATATAGACTAACAGTGGCAGTTGCAGGAAGAGTCCAACAATCAGAAATCCAGGAGAAGAATTCGTGTGGGACTGTTGCTAGGCTAGCATGCAAGCAGCCTGGACAGCAGGGTAAAACCCGCAGCTTGCTTCAGAGTTTTGTTTGATCCTGGGAGGTTTTATGCCTGAGCTAGAGTGAGCGACCAGAGAAACAGAGCTGAAGCCGATGTAGTAATAAATCTATGGCTCTGCTAATCTTTGCTTTATCTAAAGGAGAAAACATGAAAGAACTTGAGTAAAAATTCTGTCCTTTTAACTTCTCAGAACTTTTTAATATGCAAATAGGTTTGCCATTTTTGTATGGAAACAAATTATTTTTTGTAGTATTTTGTAATAAAAGGATGTAATTATTTTTTCTGCTTTGAGGTACATAATATAACGCTCAATTCTTCTATTCTTCAATGAGTTCTAAGAAGCCTTTTTATCATAGGTTTGGAATTGCTGTGTCATTTAATACTAGACTTGTGGTCACACCATTTCATGTGTGATTAAGTTGTTATCTTCAAACATACATATTTTCTTTGAATACCATCGCTTGATTATGTGGCACTTTAATATTATTATAGGTATGCTCTTTCTTCAGATTAACTGAGATTATTTTTTGTTACAGTTCAACAGAAAGCTGCCTGGTCCTAGCATTTGCTCGTCCAAATACATAAGTTATAAGTTCTTCCTAAAAAAGACTGATTTTGTGTTATTTGTGCATCTTTTTGCATACTCAGTCCTACAATTAATGCTTAAAAATATAATTGTGCAGTTTTTCGTTATCCTGCAAATTACTTCAGAATTTCTCTTGGGATTTATGGGTTTCTAAAGGTTTTACAGGGGTTTTGTAAAAACAGCTGAATGGCTAATTTCTAAAATCTCTTCAAATATCCTAAATTTATACAGTGTTTGTAGGATAAGTTTTTAAAAGTGTTTTTTAAATGTAATAATAATATTCGTTACTGATTTAACTTGTTTTTTTAACAGGGATGTTCTTAGCTGAGATGATTGAGAAATATTTTGTGTCCCCAACGCTCTTCAGAGTCATCCGACTTGCCAGAATTGGCCGAATCCTGCGTCTCATTAAAGGCGCTAAGGGAATCCGCACGCTGCTGTTTGCTTTGATGATGTCTCTTCCTGCTTTGTTCAACATTGGTCTGCTGCTGTTCCTGGTCATGTTTATCTATGCTATATTTGGCATGTCCAACTTTGCCTATGTTAAGAGGGAAGTTGGGATTGATGACATGTTCAACTTTGAAACGTTTGGCAACAGCATGATCTGCCTGTTTCAAATTACCACATCTGCAGGCTGGGATGGTTTGCTAGCCCCAATTCTTAACAGTGGGGAGCCAGACTGTGATCCCTATAAAGACCATCCAGGGAGCTCCGTTAAAGGTGACTGCGGCAACCCTTCTGTTGGGATTTTCTTCTTTGTCAGCTACATTATCATATCATTTCTGGTAGTGGTGAACATGTACATTGCTGTGATTTTGGAGAACTTCAGTGTTGCTACTGAAGAAAGCGCTGAACCCTTGAGCGAGGATGACTTTGAGATGTTCTATGAAGTCTGGGAGAAGTTTGATCCCGACGCAACACAATTCATAGAGTTCAGTAAGCTGTCAGATTTTGCAGCTTCATTAGATCCTCCTCTTCTTATCGCGAAACCAAACAAAGTCCAGCTTATTGCAATGGATCTGCCCATGGTAAGCGGTGACAGAATTCACTGCCTTGACATCTTGTTTGCTTTCACAAAACGTGTTTTGGGGGAAAGTGGGGAGATGGATGCCCTCAGAATACAGATGGAAGATCGGTTTATGGCAGCCAATCCTTCTAAAGTCTCCTATGAACCAATTACAACCACATTAAAGAGAAAACAGGAGGAGGTATCTGCTGTCATTATTCAGCGTGCTTACAGACGTCATCTTTTAAGGCAAAAAGTCAAAAAAGTTTCATGTATATTTAATCAGGATAAAGGTAAGGATGAGGACAATCTGCCCATGAAAGGAGATATGATTATGGATAAACTAAATGAGAACTCTACTCCAGAAAAAACAGATATGACCCCATCCACAACCTCCCCACCATCCTATGA